>NC_058080.1:603412440-603750940 GCF_014858855.1 Bufo gargarizans | reverse complement strand
ACTCCGGAAAAATGAAAGCAGTGTTGGAAATCGGTTGCTATAGGTAACAAAGCCAGGATTTTTTTTTCTACTCCACTAATGAGCAGGCGATAGCCAGGAAGTAAAGTTTCCTTCCTGACAATCGCCTGCTTCATCTGCATGTGTAATATAAGACTTACTGACTCTAGACAATAAAGGGTTATCTAGACCCCCATGATTTATTGATAACTAGTTCAGCTCTAAGGGCCAACTACTGTTAGGAGAAGAAAGAAAAGTTGCCATCTAAAACTTGCCCAAGGGTATGTCCAAATAGGTCATAAATTCAGGAGAAAAAAACATGTTAAATCCGCTGCAAAATCTCCATATGTTATGTATATTTTTGTTGTCGTTTTTTTTGCAGATTCGTTAAAGAATTCACTCTACGAATTGCAAAGGGTGACATCCACAGCATAAACGGATATGATGCAGATTTAAAATCCGCACCTCAGATCAATTTGCTCTGTGGATTTTTTCCACAAAGTGCAAATGAGATTTGGTAAAGTCTCCTCCACTTTGCTGGTACTGTAATACACTGGATTTTCCACCCGCAATTCTACAACAGAAAATCCACAGCACGAATACAAGATGACTCCTAGGAATAGACTTTATACTTTTCTACTATTTAGTTATTGCAGGAGTTAAAGGGCTTCTGTCACCCCACTAAAGTCATAATTTTTTTTTGGGGCTACTTAAATTCCTTATACTGCGATATATCAAAATATAATGCTCTTACTCATTTTCCTTCAGCAGTTTCTTCAAAAAACAGACTTTTATAATATGTAAATGACCTCTCTACCAGCAAGTAGGGCGGCTACTTGCTGGTAGCAGCCGCATCCTCCTTTCATAAAGACGTCCCCTCCTCATGTTGATTGACAGGGCCCGGTCTGCGTTCAAAATCTGGCGCCTGCGCCGTACCTGTTTTCAGTCGGCGCAGGCGCACTGAGAGGAGGACGCTCGCTCGGCCGCTCCTTCCTCAGTGCGCCTGTGCCGGGTGTAGATATGACGTCATAGGTGCAGGCGCATTGAGGATGGAGCGGCCGAGCGAGCATCCTCCTCTCAGTGCGCCTGCGCCGACTGAAAACTGGTACGGCGCAGGCACCAGATTTTGAACGCAGACAGGGTAAAACAACAAAAAGGTCAGATAACATCGGTAAATGAATAGGATTGGCAAGTGAAATGTTACCTTTTCTAGTGCGAGAAGATTGATCTCTGACTGTAATCGGATTTCTGGTTTACTGCTTTGCTGCTCCTTATACTGCTGAAACTCCTTGTCCAATAATTTAAACTTATGCTCTGCTTCTTGAAGCTAGGAAGAGAAAAAGAGACAGACATTGATATAAAACCCATTAAAACCGGCTACTTAAAGAAGCAAGCTGAGGACATAGAACATGTCCGTACTCAGTCCATGAACCCTACGTTTATAGACATGAAACAGATATCACAATAGCGCTGCCACCATAAATTACAGCTGATCTCAAGAGAGCAGAAGAGACACAAAACCTAAAGCAAGCTCTTAGGAAACAAAAGTGAAAAGTTATTTATTCCCTAGTGACACAAGAAAAACACAGACACCAGATAAAAGACAGAAACTGCCCTCTAGTAAATCGTATTACCACTGACAGTTTGGCTGTGCGCTCTTCTTTTTAATCATATTATATATTTATGAAAGTTTACCTCTGAACAAAGTTTTGTTAGGTAACATTAACTTTTTAAACTCTGTTATGGTACTTTCACACTAGCGGCAGCCTTCTCCGGCAGGTGAACAGCCTGCCGGATCTATGCTGCCGCTAGTGCACATTGACTATAATGGGGGCGGGCTGGAGTTCCGGCGGCAGCACGGCAAACATGCCGAGGGGCGGCCACAGTAAAACTACGACTTGTCAGTTTTATTCCGGCTCTCTCCCGGCATGTTTGCCGTGCTGCCGCCGGAACTCCGTCCTGTCCACATTATTGTCAATGGGCCGGAGCGGACCTCCGACGGCACGCGTGCACTAGCGGCAACACGGATCCGGGAGGCTGTTCACCCTGACGGAGAAGGCTGCCGCTAGTGTGAAAGCAGCCTTACAGAGGACTAGGGCAAGTTTAACTGAACAGGCAGATACAACAGGAGCTGTTCACATAGCAGGATCCACATGCTAGGGATGGAAAATAATGGTTTCAGCTTGATACAAAGATGTGGATCTAGCTTGGTTCTTTCATACCAGTAGATGCGCTAATAGAAATATGAATTAAAAAATCTTAAAAGCCATAAACTTCATCATGTGAAAATGTACCTTTCAACAAACTTTACATAAATCAACAGAACAGGCAAATACAAAAAAATCTTGTAATTTATCTTATCAGAGAAAGATGCCTGTTTCTTCCTCTAGAATCTCATTCCTCCCCTAGACTTCTATGGTCAGCATGTAATCTGATTCTTCAGTGAGCAGACCGTCCATCTCGTCTCAAGATTGGACGTTGCAGAAAATGTTAGTTTAGGAAGGGGAAGGGCAGAAAAGAGACATCTTTCACTGCCAGTCGATATTACAAGTCTTTCTTATATTCAACTGTACTAGTAATTTATGCAAAGTTTTTTGAAAGGCCAGTGACCATTTAATCATAATAAAAGTGTATGCTATTTTTGTCCATTCTAGGGCTACTTTCACACTTACGGTAGCCTTTTCCGGCAGGTGAACAGCCTGTCAGATCTGTGCTACTGCAAGTCCACCAAGCCGCAGGAAGTCCGCTCTGGCCCCATTCACTATAGAATTAGTACTTAAAGATTTTTGGGGGGGATTTGCATATTGATGACTGATCTTCAGGATAGATGATCAATATGAGATTGTCGGGGGTCCAACTCCTGGTACCCCCGCCGATCAGCTATTTGAAGAAATTGCGGCCTACTCTGAGCTTACCAAGCACAGCGCCATACATTTGATAATGGCTGTGCTTGGCATTGCATCTTAGCCTCATTAACTTGAATGGGGCCCGAGATGTGCCTAGGCCATGTGATCGATGAACGTGATGTCACCTAGGAAGAGGCCAAAACACTCAAGGAGAGTTGATGGGCAGAGTCTTACTCCTGGATCGGATATGGATGACCTATCCTGAGTCTATGACATCAATAGGTAAATCCCTGCAAACCCCTTTAGTTAGGAATGGTGTCTAAATACTTTTGACCACGTACTGTAGAGATCTAGATAGAGAACTAAGGGATCTCTATCATAAACCTATAGCTTATGTACATTTGTTTCTCACAAAAAGAAGAAAATATTCCAAGGTGTTTTTCCACAGTTACATAAGCAGAATACCAATCTAGTTGTGCTTCAGTTACCTGCTGCTGAAGCCGGAGCTTGTCTTCCTCCAGCTGCTTAACCTTCAACCGCTCGAGCTCTATTTGATGTATACAGTCTTCTCTCACTCTTCTTATTGAGTCCTGACGCTCCTGAATGCTCTGTTCACACTGTAACCGAAGTTCGGCCTTAGCATTTTTTAACTGGAAAGTAACCACAGTAGAAGCCTGTAAGTATAGGGAGCACTTTCTCGAGATAGTAATAGGGCCATAATTAACTGCAACAAGAACTCCCGCCACTCCCCGCCTCAACTATGTATTCCACAAGAACACCCTCTATAGCCTTCGTAAGTAAAATTGCTGTCAATGTGGATTGCTTTAACCAGTGATGACTTAATTACATTCAAATAATGGTTATACCGAAGTAGAAACTTTTTTTGCAGTGCCATGGAGTTGAAGAAAAAGGTTGAAGAACAAATGGCCTGGTCAACATCTGAAACGCTTAGATGACTGTACACCTATGAATTTATACATACGCCCTGAGTGAGTCTCTTACAAGCCCACTTTTCCAGGTATGACATCATAAAATTCAACCTCAGCACTTTCAGTACTCAGAATATTGCTCACATGAATGAAAAAAGGATACCAGGGACTACGAGTCCTACCGATACATATCCTTAGAGTCCATTCACACATCTGTAGTATTTTGCGGATCCCAATAGAAATGCCTATTCTTGTCCGTAGCTGCCGAAAAGAATAGGACATGTTCTATTTTTTTGTGGAGCCGCGGACCGGAAGTTTGGGGCTGTGGACCGGAAGTGTGCTGTCCGCATCTCTTCTGTCCACATTGAAAATGAATGGGTCCACACCCGTTCCGCATAATTGCAGAGCGGACCCGGACCATTCATACGGACGTGTGAATGGCCCCCAACCAATGAGACTTTAAAACTTTAGCCAGGGTGCTCCTCAGTAAGACATGCGGAAAAATACTGCCCTGGGATATTATTTTCATCACATGGTCTAATGCTTGTTTGAACACCATTATCTAGAAAATCAACACTGCTGCATTTGCATTGTACTGCCCAATACTGAGTTGTGGATATGTGGGCTAGTCCTTTAAGTGAACTGTGGTCTTACCATTTGTTTGACTAAATGTGTCAGAAAAAATGTAATATAAATATATATATATATATATATATATATATATATATATATATATATATATATATACACACACACACAGGGAGTCTGTAACCTTGATTTTGCCTAATAAAACACCAATATAGACTGCATATAGATAGCACACTTAATCATTTAACACAGCGATGCTCAACCTTCGTGCCTCCAGCTGCAAAACTACAACTCCCAGCATGCATGGACAGTCTACAGCAGGGCATGATGGGAGTTGTAGTTTTACAACAACTGGAGGGCCGCAGATTTAACACATAACCTTGCTTTCCTTTTCGGTATTCATCCCTCCTTCCCCACAGTGAGATTAGTGCTGAAGTTACAATTTATTGTATTAAATGGATGAAATTATTTTGACTTATTTTGCGCTCTGCATCACCCTTTTTTTTTTTTTTATCAGAAAAAGTGTAAAGAAAATTTTATCAATATGGCATTCATTCTGAACATCATATTTCTCAACATATTTACACCAGACAACTGGCATTAATACATTGCTCAATCTCCCCAATACGGTTCTAGATCCTCTAGTTTTCTGCATATCCTAAAATATACCACTAGAAGGTAGTCAGCGCATACAAATTTATACAGTTACCATTGAACACAATGGCTTGGATCAGTTGGCAGCATAAAACATTGACGTCTGAAGGACAGGGGACGGATGTTATAAAGTAGGATCAGTTTGGGGTGAGGAGCCTGAGCACTTGGTGCCTCATTTCCATATGAAACAAAAGTTCCTTTCTGGGAATGTAAAAACTGAGAAGGGAAGCAAGGGGTATGTTTTGAAGAGCCTCTGTCCGCATGATCTACTCTATTAAACCAGGCATACCAGTAATATAGATTAGCTTTTTAAGCATAGAAAACCTCTATACTCAACCTGATAAGGCTATAGTAAGTAGTGTACAGTATATGATATGCAAATGCTATGTGACAGCTCTGCCCTCAGCATGTTTATGCCTAGCCCTGTCAATCAAGGGGAAGGGGGAGTGTGCGGTGCTCCAAGGATTCAGTCCCGTCCTATGGTACTCCAATGTGCTCATTTACATATGAAAAACACAGATATTTCTGGAGCTGTTTAACAAACAGACAATAAAAAGGTATCATTTTTGTAAGCATGATCAACCCTAATAGGCAGTATGATTGGTTTAACAGGGTTGATCATGCTGACAGAGGATCTTAAAGGTGTGCTACAGTCTATTGGCATGAGTTCAATAGAATCAAGGTTATGACTCCCCTTAAGCAACCATCATTACCACAGGAAGGAAAAAACAAAACAAAAACAAAAAACTATTTTTTGAAAGCAAGGACTCCTCATGTAACACAGAAAAAATAAAAATCCTATTATCCTACAGCATCAACCTTCCAGGATGTACAAAGATGTAAAAACACTGTGCATACAAGTTAACTAACTGGCTGAAAATAAAACGCAAATCTAAAGGCTAAGGGAGACTGTTAATACAAAGTACATTTCATACATGCAGACTTACACTGTAACAGAAGGCAATCTTAATAAAACTTTCCTAGTACAGATCCAGTATGTCAACATGTCCAGAATAAATTAATGTGTCCTAGATAAGGAAATGTTTAAGGCACCAGAGTTACTTTCTGCTTTATGTCTGTATCATAGCAAATGTCGGATTTTACCAATAGGATTGTGCCAAGAACACAAAGCAGGATATTCTCCATGACCCTGAAGATTTATGACTCCCCTAGTCCGTCCTCGCCTAGACGGAAAGCCTTACATTTCATAGGTGAAACTATAGACGCTCGGTCGTAATTTACAATATATGAGATTGAAGAATTAATGTGAACAACTTATCACTGTCAGCAACAAGACAGAATTTACAGGATTATTTTGCTGTATTTGGGACTGAAGCAATTTACTATAAATTCTTATACTACTATATCCCATGAGCACTTTATTTCTCTTTTTATTCTAAAGTTTGTCCCAACTACAATGTTCCCATTTTAAAAGACTCTTAAGATCGATCGCTTTGCCTTAATGATCATTTGGTAATTTTCAATGAGATGGTAATAAAGATGGACTCTAATTTTAGCAAATGGATAAAAGAGAAGATGATCAAACCTCCATTTCATCACTTGTGATTTGATGTTCTCGCTTTTTTAAATCGGCCATAGCTTTCTGCAGTTTTTCTTCCTGAGCTGTATAGTTTGCAAGCTGTAAAGTAACATCAAAAGTGAGAATTACAACATTGAAACCAAAAAAATATAAATATTACACATCTGTAAAAATATATAGATCTGAGTACACAGTGATGTTCCATCAGTGTAAAAATGAGGTGTGGGATCAGACATTCATCAACTATCTCAGGATGGGTAATAAGTGCCCATTGTGGGAAAGCTCCTAGAACATACAAAAAGCACACAATTTGTCATATAAAACAGGGTTGTCACATGAAGATGATCGCTGGCCATGCTGGATTCAATAGACAACCTACTGAAGTTTAAAGGTCTTGTCCAGAACAATTAAACTGATAAAGGCTGTATTACGCCCGATATGGCAGAACATTGTTCCTTCCCATAGGAGCCAGCAGCATGGGGAGGAACGCTCACTAGGCCATCACTCGTCCCCATGCTGCAGAGCGGTTTGCTAGAAGCAGATTGTTACTAGACATCACGATCTGCTGCCTGCAAACCATCATTTTTTAACATGTCAAAAGATTTTTACTGCCCGATGAACGAGTTTTTGCTCGTTTATCGGGCAATCAGCAGCAGTATTACACTGCAAGATGGTCGCTAATATATGTTCATGCGAACGCTCGTTAGCCATCATCTGCCGAAAAATCAGAAGGTGTAATACAGGCTTTAGGTTAGGTCATTATTATCAGATGGGTAGGATTCGGACTTCTGTAACCCCTGTCAGGCCTCTTTCACACTTGCGTTGTCCGGATCCGGCGTGTACTCCACTTGCCAGAATTACACGCCGGATCCGGAAAAACGCAAGTGTACTGAAAGCATTTGAAGACGGATCCGTCTTCAAAATGCTTTCAGTGTTACTATGGCAGCCAGGACGCTATTAAAGTCCTGGTTGCCATAGTAGGAGCGGGGAGTGGGGGAGCAGTATACTTAACAGTCCGTGCAGCTCCCGGGGCGCTCCAGAATGACGTCAGTGCGCCCCATGCGCATGGATGACGTGCCATGCGCTTGGGGCGCCCTGACGTCACTCTGGAGCACCCCGGGAGCCGCACGGACGGTAAGTATGCTGCTCCCCCAATCCCCGCTACATTTTACCATGGCTGCCAGGACTTTAGCGTCCCGGCAGCCATGGTAACCATTCTAAAAAAGCTAAACGTCGGATCCGGCAATGCGCCGAAACGACGTTTAGCTTAAGGCCGGATTCGGATCAATGCCTTTCAATGGGCATTCATTCCAGATCCGGCCTTGCGGCAAGTCTTCAGGATTTTTGGCCGGAGCAAAAAGCGCAGCATGCTGCGGTATTTTCTCCGGCCAAAAAACGTTCCGTTCCGGAACTGAAGACATCCTGATGCATCCTGAACGGATTTCACTCCATTCAGAATGCATTAGGATAAAACTGATCAGGATTCTTCCGGCATAGAGCCCCGACGACAGAACTCTATGCCGGAAGACAAGAACGCAGGTGTGACAGAGCCCTCAAACTGCTGTTTTTCAGTAGCTCCATTCATTGTGCAGTGGACGGGGCTGGTTAGCACAGCACTGCTATCATCTCAATGGGAACAGTGCTGCAGTAACCAGCTCACTCCAGTATACAGTGGGTGCTGTTTTTGGTGTCAGAGCTGATCAGCAGGGGTGCCTGGAGTCAGACCCTGCCATTTTGATATTAATGACCTACCCCAAGTACAGGCCAGCTACATAAAAGTCCTGGAAAACCACTTTAAAACAAAAGACATGCCAACCCCCTCAAAAAAAAAAAAAAAAAAAAAAAAAAAAAAAAAGGGTTGCAAGATAAGGGGTATTCCAGGAGAGAGAGAGGAAAATAAAAATAAAAAATTGTGATGGGCTTTAAATGCTGTAAAAAATAGCAAAGCTCATACTTGCGGGGAATCAGCGAGGAGAGCATAAGCTGTTATTTTCCAACACTCTTTTCTGCTGGAATACCCCTTTAAAGCACCCATAAGTCTTACCTTTTTATTTACTAATGCCTCCCTGTCTCGATCCCTTTTTTTCCATTCCTCTACCAGGACTTGCATGTGGGCCAGTTCTTTCTTCTTCAACTGTCCATTGAAAACCAGCAACAAAACTCAGGTTAAAGTCAAAGTCATTTAGTAAATGCCTTTCATCCTTCCACATTTTGAAGAAATCATGCACTGGGAGAAGAACTGAATTAATTATGCATCCTGGTCCATTTTTGGTTCCATCACAGCTCAGGTACAAACATACATTTTGAACGCTCTCATTATGGGTATCTGGTCATGCGTTTGAAAGTCTGACCCCTCTCCCCTGTGAACTACAGGATTACTCCATCACCTATAAAATCCCTCCTGGACACCTCCCCACCCATCATCGTCCTCCTCATTCATCTATATGACGCCTCGTACATAGGGTGCTGCTGAAGATATAACTACTATCAAAAAGTGCAAGATTGCAGCGACATGCACAGAGCAGCCTCAAAAGTGAAGGAGGTCATAGCATGACTCGCAAGTTGTCTCTACCGCAACCCCAAATAAGAACGTAAACTTAGATGCTGTGAAGCCAACAGACCAAATACTTCTGCAGGTGAAATTTTGCGACAATTCTTAGTCTTGACAAAGCGTAAAGCGGTTGTCAGGAGATAATAAAATGTAACTTTACAGTACTGACCCGAACTTCCCCCAATCCAGCGCTGCATCTCTGTCCTTTCTTCCGGGGCTACAGCCATTTTGGCTGCAGTCATGACATCCTGTATACCGCTACAGCCAATCGCTGGTTGCAGCCGTATATAGGACATAACCGCTGCAACCAAAAAGATATGTTACAGCTGCAGCCTGGCAGGGAGGACAGAGGCGCAGCACTGGATCATATGGGGTTCAGGAAGGTAAGATACCTTTGTTTTATTGGACTCCTGTCTACAATGATGTAAATACCAACATTCCCACTTAGCAATAGGAAGAGATTCTGAAAATTAACTGAAACACAAATAGCATAAGAAAGTAGCTGAACTTTGCATTATACAGTAAGTACCCTTTCTTCATGGAATAATATAAATGAGCCTTAAAGACCTGGAAAGTTAAAATGAAGCGTATAACCTACCTAACATGATCTGTAAACAGGCACACACAAATCTTTAAGAACTGCAGCCAGGCCAGATATAAAGTCCAGAACATTCCAACGTTATTTAATGGAAATGTAAGTTTACATTATTGAAAAGAATCTCATAAACAGTACAAGGTTCCTGCCAACAGCGTCTATATTATTACTAGAACTGACGATAAAAGTATGCTGGCATATAATCATCATCTACAGACCTGGCGTATGAGAGCACTGGATATACTGCTGAAAAAGCGATGTGACTGGGAATAATCTCTACACCAAGCATAATGGAGGTCACATCTAGTGCACAAGCAATACGACTGCGGCCCAAAGGCTTAAAGCCCCCATAATGACTGTTCATATATATACTAGTTTAAAGGGGACATCCTGGAAAAGATAATGATGACCTATCTTCAGGAAAGGTCATCATTATGACATCAGCAGGGATCCGTCGATCAGCTGTTTCAGGGAGCCGGCAGGCCATGCAGCCTCCCGGCAGATTTCAGGGCTCAGAACCATACATCATATAGCAGCAGTGCTTCGTATTACAGCACAGCCCCATTGACTTGAATGGGGCTGAGCTGCAAATAGGCCACATAACTGATGTATGGTGACATTGCTGGCCTAGGAAGTGGCCGTGGCCAGCCTCTTCTAACAGCTGATCAGCGGCTGTCCCGAGTGTCAGACCCCGCAGACCCGATACTGATGATAGGATGGGCCATCAATATCTGTTCCCAGATAACCCCTTTAATACACAACACATAGTTTAAAGGTATTGTCCCAAAATAACAACTTATCAGCTATCCATCCAAAAGTGTCTGATGGCTAGGTCTCCCATTGATAATGAGGATGGGGATCCCATGTCCATCGTATGACTGGAGCAGTGGTCGAGCATACTCTCTCTTGCTACCAGCTCTATGACACTGCTGGAGAAGGCAGAACAATATACTCCGCTATCTTCAGCAGTGTCATACACTTTGAATGGAGAGGCGATGCCCGTTTGACCACCGCTCAGGACAAGGATCCCGATTCTGGTAATCTGCGGGTGTCTCAGCACTGAGGGCCCCTAGCAATAAGACACTTGTCACCTATCCTGTGTAATGTTGTTTAAGCAAAAGCGATACAAAAGACACCCGTGGATCAGGGTATTCACAGATGGGTTCTGGCTTGCTCTTCCTGTGCACTCGGGCGCGGGTAGTTATGAAGCACTGGGAACCTGTATAGGGAAAGAACCATAGAGTTTACAGCGAGACTCTTCTTCTACAGGTTCTCACGTGGGTCACGACAACCAATGCACAGCCATTGGAGCACCAAAAACAAAAACCATTTGTGGATTTTCCATTTGGTGGGGACTACATTAGTACAACATTAGAGCTGGGTTGGGCATCTACACGCCAGCAGCTGCATTCTCAGCTCAGTATCACGTCAAATAACGCTGTACATGCTTGTATAACTGCATGTAGACTGGGAGGCTTGTATGGATGGGTATGCATATCAGACCCTTGAAGGATTACGTTTAGGAGGATTTTATGGTAAAAGTGATGATCACATGAAATATAATCAGTAGTTTAAAAATCATCCACCAGTGGTAGACCTACACACAGCGTACCTGACTTGCAAACATTTCCTCCTGCATTTCTTTCCACATTTCCAGCTCAAGGGCGGCTTTGTACTCAAGGGTTTCACGTGGCTCTGAAGCATGTTTGGGAGATGGTGGCCTCTGAGGGGGAGGATTCTGGGCCGCTGAACCCTAGAGATTTACAGAAATTAAATAATTATTAAACGTGGACAAGTGCAGAGAATAGGCATAGTAGTTCAGTACAGCAGCAATAACATACAGACTACAGAAACGTACAGGAGCAGCAATGCAGCCTATGATACTGAATGTCTAGACCAATACATCTGTGTTACAATCTGCCCTCTCTATGCAAATTTAACTTTTACCATCACTTTTCCTAAACTACAACGAAAAGGTCTTACAGGGAGCATAACTGGGACAAGGTTCTGCCTCCTAATATATATCCCATTCTGACTCCATTCACTGCAGAGCTTGGGAAGAGGGGTATTTCAAGGGGGTCTTCTGAGACTAAACGTTAATCCACCAGTGTAATAGACATGGAGATATGAGGTACTTTGCAATGTACTTCTAGTTCAAAAATAGTCTTCGTTCTTAATTTAGACAGCGTGTCAAGCAATATCGCCTTTAGGGTTTCATTTGCGTTCTACTGACGTCTCATACGCGTCTCCCATGATGCTTTCATGCTGTTTTGCTCTGTGAATGTACATGAAACTATAAATAATGTCATGTGTAATGGGTCGGGTCTGTGAATGCATGTACAAATCATGCACGGGTAGAAAAATATTGGCCTGCTCCACATGTATGCAGGCCAGTGCCATGGAGGGTAGTAGGGTGTAGAGCAAATCTGCAGGCCACGAAATGTAGTGTAATGCTGAAACTACTCCTGGAATGAGAGGTAAGGAGCAGCACTCTGCTAAAAAAAAAATATATATATATATATATATACATATGTACTAAAATGTATGAAGACCCCTTTAGGAGGCAGGAGAAGGTTGCTGGGACAAGGTAATATCAGACAGTTGCAATCCCAATTCCAGACTATGGGGCATTATGGGGGGGTGATTTAGGACCCAGAAGTAACGCTTGAAAAGGTTCTGTACACGTCAATCACAAGTAAACCACTTCTCCTTCCCTGCAGGTGCTGACATATTGTCCTTAATTCCGATCCAGTTTATCCTCCTCTTTTCATATTTACAAGTACCATGTTACTGGTACATCTGTTTCTTTAAAGAGCACCTTTCAGCATGATCAACCCTATTAAATCAGTCATGCTTCCTGGTAGGGTTGATAGTGTCGATTAAAATCCAAGTCTGAATTCGCTCCTATCATCCCATGTATTCCACAAGTGTTTGCTCTTCCTCTCACTGGATGATGGTATACGTGTGGGGTCTTTTCGCCTTATTTTAGATGCCCACTGGCATAGACATAAGTAGTAAATAGAGTATGTTTCTGACTGGACTGAGGTCACCTTGCCGTGGTGGTTTGATGAAAATTTGCCAAGAACCTCATATTTATCAAATCAATCATTTAAATCAGCAGGATTAACCCTAAAGTTAATTCCTGCTGACAGATGCGATTTAACATATCCAATAATGGCATATTATGCAGCTTGGCCCTATAGTGGTTCTGCACATCACATCTGCTCACACGTTATGCATAAAACAACACAAGTATTACCTGGGCGGACTCCGACACAACAACCTCCCGTTCTTTCACTGGTCCATAATCCTCTAATGTGACTGCGTATGACAGATCCGCCACTCTGTTTTCAGGTCTGAAAGGCATGTTTGCAAATATTCTTTATAATATTCAGCAAAAAGGTAAACAAATAGAACAAAACAATATACCAAGGAGCCTGTGAAGTATCAGGAGGCAAATAACATTTTTAGTTGCTAAATGTAAATACTTATAGAATTGGGGCTTCCAGCTCTGAGCACTTTAAATGAAAGAAATAAACATAAAACAATAGAAAGCAGTAATCTTATTAGAAGCAGACATACTGCTCTCTTGCAATACACAGAATACCTATTTAAAGGGATTTTCCAGTTTAAATATTATTTTCATTGTATAACATCACTTCACACACTTCTGCTTTTTGTCAGTGAATAGAAACATTGTTTATTGCATCCAAACTTGTTCTGATCATGTGATGCTGGGGTTTTAAAAAAACAGGCAAAGGGCAGCTTCATTTGCAAATGGAGTTGTCACAGTGAAAAAAAAAAAAAAATATCTCTTTAACTCTTTCAAAGCAAGGTCAATTTTCACATTTTTTGACAAACCACAAAACCTGAAATACAAAATAAATGTAATAATAACCCCCCTTCACCCATACCCACACATTTTCTTAAAATAGTCACCTACAAAAATGCCACCAGACTTCAGTCATGGATACTTTTATCAATTTTGCAACAAAGACAAAAAAATCCAAGCCTAAAGTTACACTTCTGGTCCAGCCAGAATCCAAGACACACAATCTGCTAAAATATGAAAGCTCAGGATCTGCAGAGTTCATACATGTTACTTACTCCTCTGTTCACATCACATATCCAGAGTTAAATAACTCAAAATCCTGCATGACCAAGATCCCAGTAAACATTTGAGTAACGATTTGGTAGAGAAGAGGAAAAAAAAAAAAAAGAAACATTTTTAAGTACGACCGAAAGTCGGCATATATGCCGGAATGCGGCCATATTATCGCCGGATCCCATTACAGTGCATGAGGATACAGACAGACTTCCGGAGTACACAGCGCAGATCTGCACTCTAGGTTTAGCACTTCTACAGCGCTGTACTTTGGTCACTCTAAATGATTATTTACTATTCTACCAAGGGGCGATTCACATCCCTATGATGCTGAGCGTTCAGGTCAGTTAAACCCACTGTCGGGCAGTGACACACGCGAGTAACACGGACAGATAAGATGTCTGGTACACAGTCACGTGAACGGCTTGCACTTTGTCTCACTTACTTTAGACAGTTTTAATAGTGTTAAACTCACAGAGTCAGACTGACATAGATATTGACAGGGGTATAATAACTAATAAAATAACTGAAAAAACGTGACTGCACAATAGCAAAATAAAACAAGCTATTCAAAAAATAGATGAAATGATAGTGGAAACTGCTGGAACAATAGGATAGTGCGCACTGGGGGACGGATCAGTTTTCTTTTGCGTCAGAGAAAACTGATCCATCCCCACTGACTTGCATTGTGGGTCATAACGGATCAGTCTTGCTCCACATCCCATGCCGGAAAGAAAACCACAGCTTGTTGCGGTAAGCTCTCCGATATGAGAACACAACCAAGCGGAACGGAATACATTTTGGAGCATTCTGTTCTGTTCAGTTACGTTTTGTCCCCATTGACAATGAATGGGGACAAAACAGATTTTTTTTTTTCCGGTATTGGGACCCTATGACGGATCTCAATACCGGAAAATAGAAACGCTAGTCTGAAAACGAGATTTTTGTGAACTCACCTTGTAAAATCTCTTTCTCGCTTTATTCATTGGGGGACACAGGACCATGGGTATAGCTTGCTGCTGCCACTAGGAGGCGACACTAGGCTGAAAGCTGTTTGCTCCTCCCCTGCAGGCTATACCCCCTCCAGCCTGGAGAGAGCATATCAGTTTGTGCTTCAGCAGTAGGAGAAACATACCGAAACAAAACAAAACAGGAAGACCACAGTCCAACCAAACAACCGAACCTGACCTCAGTCCCAACCGGTAACTTGGACCACTGGTCTCAGTAGAAACCAACAACAATGGGTGGGTGCTGTGTCCCCCAATGAATAAAGCGAGAAAGAGATTTTACAAGGTGAGTTCACAAAAATCTCGTTTTCTCGCTCATATCATTGGGGGACACAGGACCATGGGACGTCCTAAAGCAGTCCCCAGGGTGGGAAAACCGCTGACTCCACCTCCACAGTCGAGCCACTACACTGCGGCCTGTAAGATCCTACGGCCAAGAGCAGCATCCGCCGATGCGAACGAATGCACCTTGTAGAACTTGGTGAAGGTGTGCAACGAAGACCAAGTCGCTGCCTTACCCAATTGAGACGCCGAAGCGTGGTGAAAGTGTGCCCAAGAAGCCCCGACCGCCCTGGTCGAGTGAGCCGTGACGCCAGGCGGAGGAACCCTGCCTTTGGAGCGGTAGGCCTCGTGAATGGCCGATCTAATCCACCGAGCTATCGCCACCTTGGATGCCGCCAAACCCTTCCGAGGACCCTCCGGAACTAGGAACAGAGAGTCCGCTCGCCGAAAGGAGGCGACCGCGGCCAGGTAGATCCGTAAGGCCCGCACTACATCCAGACGATGAAGCGCCACTTCCCTAGGATGAGAAGGTTTAGGGCAAAGCGAGGGGAGGACAATGTCCTCATTGACATGGAACGCCGACACCACCTTCGGCAGAAACGACGGCACCGTCCGGAGCACCACCTTATCCTGATGGAACACCAAGAAAGGCTCCTTGCACGACAGTGCCGCCAGTTCCGACACCCGACGGATGGACGTAATGGCAACCAGGAATGCGACCTTCCACGACAACATGCGGAGGGAGACTTCCCGCAGGGGTTCAAACGGCTCGGACTGAAGTGCCACCAGCACCAAATTCAGATCCCAGGAATGTAACGGTGGCCGATATGGAACCGCGGTGTGCGCAACACCCTGCATGAAGGTCTTGACGGGCCCCAGCACCGCCAGCGTACGCTGGAAAAATATGGAAAGGGCCGAAACCTGCCCTTTCAGCGAACTTAGGGACAGACCCAGCTCCAAACCCGCCTGAAGAAAGGCCAACACCGTAGGGAGGGAAAACCTCCTGGAGGGGAGGTCCCTGTCCTCACAGAATTTCAAGAACGACCTCCACGTACGATAGTAGATTCTCGCAGAGGAGGGCTTCCGAGCCCTAATCATCGTTCGAACGACCGCATCCGAGAAACCCCTGTTCTTCAGCAGGAAGGTTTCAATAGCCACGCCGTCAAACGCAGCGTATGTAAACCCTGGTGGAAGACTGGGCCCTGTGAGAGCAGGTCGGGCCTGAGTGGAAGAGGCCACGGCGCGTCGCCCAGGAGCAGAACGAGCTCCGAGTACCAAGCTCGGCGCGGCCAGTCTGGGGCAATCAGGAGCGTTTGAACACCCTCCATCCTGATTCTGCGAAGAATCCGCGGTAGGAGCGGCAGCGGCGGGAATACATACAGAAAACTGAAGACGCCCCACGGCGCCACGAGTGCGTCCACGTCGTAGGCCATCGGATCCCTTGCGCGAGACAGGAAGCACGGGAGTTTGTGATTCAACCGAGATGCCATTAGGTCCACTTCCGGGCGACCCCACCGGAGGCAAAGGTCCTCGAACACCTCCGGGTGGAGAGCCCACTCCCCCGAGTCCACCGTCGTTCGGCTGAGGAAATCCGCCGTCCAATTGTCCACGCCCGGGATGAAGACCGCCGAGACCATCGGGACATGGGCTTCCGCCCACTGCAGAATCCTCGCGGCCTCGTCCATCACCGGTCCGCTGCGCGTCCCCCCCTGGTGATTGATGTAGGCGACCGCTGTGGCGTTGTCCGACTGTATCCTGACCGGACGGCCCCGCAAATCGGTGGTCCAATGGCAAAGGGAGAGGTAGATGGCCCGGAGCTCCAGGATATTGATGGGTAGTCTGGACTCCGACAGAGACCAGACACCTTGGGCTGTCCGAGTACCGAAGACCCCTCCCCAACCGCGGAGGCTGGCGTCGGTCGTAATCACCGTCCATGACACCGGCAGGAACGACTTCCCTGACGACAGGTTGTCCGGAATCATCCACCAGGCGAGAGCCTCGCGAACGGGCTGAGGCAGCGAGATCCTGAGGTCCAGTGAATCCCGGGACTTGTCCCAGGAGGACAGGATGAGCCGCTGAAAATCCCTGGTGTGGAACTGGGCGAACGGTACCGCCTCGAATGAGGCCACCATCAGCCCCAGAACTCGCATGCAGTTGCGAATCGATACCTTGCGATGCCGGTTGAGCAGAACCACTGCATTCCGAATGCTCAATCTCTTGTCCAGAGGGAGACGGACCACAGCGGCCTCGGAATCCAACGTCATACCCAGGAACCTGATCCGAGTGGTCGGAAACAGGCATGACTTCCTTCGGTTGAGAATCCAGCCGAAGCGAGTGAGCGTGCTCATCGTAATCCGAAGGCTGTCTGCGCATTGCGGCGCTGACGGGGCTTTGACTAAGATGTCGTCCAGGTATGGGAGAAGGGTAATGCCCCTGGACCGCAGAATCCCCAGAAGGGGTGCCAGAACCTTCGTGAACACCCGCGGGGCCGTCGCCAGACCGAATGGCAGCGCGACGAATTGGAAGTGATCCGACTGGATGGCAAATCGGAGGAAACGTTGGTGCATGGTAGCAATAGGTATGTGGAGATAGGCATCTTGTACGTCCAAAGACGCCATGTGCTCCCCCTGCACCAACGAGGCTACAACGGAACGAAGGGATTCCATTCTAAACCTCTGAACCCGTAGATAGCGATTCAGAAGTTTGAGGTCCAGCACCGGTCTCACATCGCCCTCCTTCTTGGGGACCACAAACAGGTTGGAATAAAAACCTGTGAACCGCTCTTCTGGAGGTACCGGAGAAATAACCCCCCGCAGAAGTAAGGACTGGACGGCGTTCAAGAAAGCCGCGGCCCGGACGGGATCCCTGGGAGGCTGGGAAGGGAAGAAACGGTTGGGGGGAAGGGACCTGAATTCTATTTTGTAGCCCGAGGAAACTACCTCGAGCGCCCATGCGTCCGGAATGTGGGCGTGCCAAATGTCCTGGAACAGGAGAAGACGCCCCCCCACCTGAGAAGGTGGGGACAAACCTTCATGCGGAAGGCTGCTTACCTGGCGCTGTGCGAGGTTGCTGGGCACGTGGACGCCAAGCCTGCTGGGGCTTAAAGGATGGGCCCTTCCGCCGATCCTGGTTGGGTGGTCCCGCCGCGGAGGTGGGGACTGAACGGGTGCCCGAGAAACGGCGAAAGGACTGGAAGCGTGAGGACGCAGGTCTGGACTGAAAAGGCCGCTTCGCTTTGGGTTGGGGCAGATGGGTGCTTTTGCCACCCGTAGCTTCTGAGATTATGACATCCAGTTTCGGCCCGAAAAGCCGAGCCCCAGAAAACGGAAGCTTTAGGAGAGAGCGTTTAGAGGAAGAATCAGCCTTCCAGGCCTTGAGCCATAACTCCCTGCGTACCGAGGTGGTGAGAGCTGAGGCACGAGCGACCATCGATCCAGCATCCAGTGCCGCTTCACAGATATATTTTCCCGCATGTGAAATTTGGAGCGCAGACAACTCGAGCTCAGCAGGCGGGAGGTTGGACAAAATGTCCTGGCTTAACCGGATGGACCACTCCGAAACCGCCTTGGCTACCCAGGCGGACGCGAAAATCGGACGCAGCGCCGAACCGCTCGCCGTGAAGATTGACTTGGAGAGCGACTCTACGCGACGGTCCACCGGGTCCTGGAGTGACGAACCATCCGCTACCGGAATGGTCGTAGATTTTGCCAGTCGAGCCACCGGCGGATCCACCTTCGGCGGGGAGGACCACAGTTCCACTGTCTCGCGTGGAAAGGGGTAGAGAAGGTCCAGGCGCTTTGGGATAGCAAAACGCAAACCTGGCTGGTCCCAAGCCTTGTTAACCACAATAGAAAAATCCTCGTGCAACGGGAAAGCCTTAGGAGTCTGTTTCGCAACGCAGAAACGACACCCCTTGTTGGCTAGTGGAGGGAAGATCCTCCTGAACCCGGAAGGTGTCCCTTATTGCCGAAATCAGGCTATCCACCATGGAAGCAATCTGAGAAGAGTGCTCCAGATCCATATCCGCATCGGAATCCCCGAGCTCACCCTCTGACAGTGCGTCGCCTAGCAGGGAGGACGCCTGTGACTGGGATCCAGGAGCAGGGGGGGATGCAGAGGCGTCAGAGGAGGAACGGTTACCTGCTCTGGGGCGCTTACTAGGAGGTCTGCCTCTGGTTTGCGTGCAATGCGGTTGCGCGGATTGCACCGGTGGCGATTTATCTACCAAACGACCCAACAGAGAAAGGGTGGAATGGGAAACCTTAGAGAGGTCCTCCACTGCCCGAGACAGGGACCTTGCCCAGTCTGGTTCCCCCTGAACAGGGCGATCTAAGGCTTCTGTGGGCTGCAGTGTTCTAGGGGGATTGCTCTGCGCAGGCTTCTGACAAGCCGAGCACAGTGAGAGTGACTGGCCCCGAGGGAATTTGGCTGAACACACTGAGCAGGCATAGTGAGTGGTCACACAGGTTGCCTGAGGGGGGTCAGTGGCCGGGTCAGACATGGTTTGATATCCTGCTGAACGGGGTATCTATCTCCTACCAGAGTGGAGCGGGAGCCAAGGTCCTGTGTCCACCACGCTGCGCTGGAAGGAAGAGGAAGTTTCAGCAGGGCGGGAGAATAAGCCACGCCCCCTGACAGCCCGGGAGCGGCAGGATAACGAAGAAGGCCGCAAGCGCCGCCCACCCCTGTGCACGTGACCGCAGCCGCGGCCAGCGTGCCTAAAGTCCCCGATAACATGGCTGCCCAGAAGGGGCCGCTTCGCTGCAGCAGAGGGGAAGAACCCGACACCGCCGTGCGGCCGCGAAGGTCCCGGCGCGCCGTGAATAGCGCATCTGCCCTGCGCAGTGCCGTCTGCGACCGCACGGAAAGACGCTGCCGTGCGCTATGCAGCGGCGAAGAACGGAGGGAGACGGAGCGGATAGGTCCGCGAAGGTGCCGGCGGAACGCACAGGGTGCGGGGGCGCGGGCGGGCGGCCAGGCGGGCGGGCGGGCGGGGGGGGGGGGGGCCGCTCAGGGGCACTGGTGCCGTGCAGTACGGCATGCTGTTATACCGCGAGTGGGGGCCTGGGATGAGTCACTTACCTATCTTCATCTGTAGACTTCACCCTCAGTTGTAACACCAGCAGGACCACCCTACGACCGCTGGCACCAGGCAACAGGGGTCCGGGCAGAAGAGGGCTGAAGAAAGGGTAGTCCTGTAGCTGGGGGGAAGCAGGGGAGCGAGGCTGCCCTGGTCCGCTTTTTCTTCTTGGGGCGGCAAGGCGGTGAACGAGGTACACCGGCCCGCCTCCCGGGGATGCAGGGACGCAAGCGACCCTGGACCCCCCATCCGGATTCTGGAAAAATAAAAAATAAAATAATCAAAGTGCCACCCTGCAAAGCAGGGAGGTCTGCCTCCTACGACACTAAGCTAAAAACTGATATGCTCTCTCCAGGCTGGAGGGGGTATAGCCTGCAGGGGAGGAGCAAACAGCTTTCAGCCTAGTGTCGCCTCCTAGTGGCAGCAGCAAGCTATACCCATGGTCCTGTGTCCCCCAATGATATGAGCGAGAAAGTAACCTTACACCTTATTGGCAGGGTTGCTTGATGTCGGACCCCTGCCGATCTGATATTGATGACCTATCCTGAGAATAGGTCATTAATATTATAAAGCCCGGAAAACCCCTTTAAAGATGTATTTTGTACTGGACAACCCCTTTAACCTAATGTGACCACATATTTTAAATATTTCAAGCAAACATGGACGGTTTTGAGGACATGTGCTGACAGATATCTGTGCTTCTCAAACCATCATTCTGATGTTTTTGTAAATGCAGTCCAGTCTGTAGGCAGCATGTTATAGGGCAGGAGCGCCGATACATACAAGTTATACCAAATCTTGTTCCAGAAAACTGTATATCAATGTTCATGTCTGATGGAGTGGTGGGGCACCGATACATACTGGCGTCCAGTCTAAGGGGGCAGAGCAACAGGGAGGGGACATCACATGATCGTCATACGGGAAATCACTGCGCATCAAGGAAAGACAGAATCCTGTGCTCACCTGACGGCAGGGCAGAATGGGGATCAGAAGGCTGGGTGCAATTACTAAGCCAGTTGTATTATTAAGGCATATTCAATACCGATTTCATTATCTTCCAGCACAACGCCTAGGGTTCTAATTACACAGTGATCTTGGTCATACCACACCTGTGGTAGTTAAACTGCCATTTGCATGCAGTAGCCATTTAGCACGGGGAGCAGTGATTGTTAATACGATCATTCGACCCTATATAATTTGCATATCAGAATGTCACCTATTTATACGAGAAGATGTGCTAGCAATCAACTACAATTTTTAGGGCTGCATAAAAAGGTATGACCAGCTGCATTTGCTGGGCACGTTCACCCAGGGACTGACCAGAAACGAACGCTCGCATGAGCGTTTTTCAGCCAACCACTGACTTATGTAAAAGTGTATTAAAAGAACGCCTTGCCCAGAGACATCAAAATAAGCTGTGATGCCGCACTTGTGTTCTTCCCAGACACAGCATTACAGACCCATAATTCTGTATGTTGTCACATGGAGTAAAAATTACACCCCACAGTCGGGCACACAGTAAAGTACGCCATAGTCCGTGCTGCGTACAGCATAAACTCAGAAGAGTTTACCTAAAAATGCGATCACTTACTGAACACCAAAGTTTACTGTAACAAAAGTACAACTTCAAACGCTTCAATACTGGAGATCCTCGTGAGAAGTGCATGATCATAGTGATACAGTCTACATCTAGTCCATACTGACATCTCAGAAGAGATTTTCTTTCATCACAAATCAAGATCTAGCCGAAAATTTGATTACAATTTCTGTGGAGATCTGAAGTTATTTATTCTCATACAGCGCCATCTATTGGTTTGAGTGTTCCTCCTTATAGGGCTCTGCTCACACTAGAATGTTTTCTTTTCAGTCAGATTTCTGCGGGTCACAATACCACAGTATTCACTATGATTCTAGTCATGAAAAAGACAGTCTACCCTTAAAGGGGTCATCCAGCCCCTTGAATTTTTCACCACGAGATTAGAAAGATATAAAATAAGCTGAATAACAAACCTTACCAATCCCCCCACTTCCTGGTTTCCGTGGTCTCCTGCGATGACGTTTCCACACAGATGTGTGCCCGCCAAAATTCCACACGTCCGTGTTGAAACATCACCGCTGGATGCCAGGATCCAGAGATCGTTCGGGGATGCAACACGGGAGCGGCAGAGGATAGGTAAGGTCAGTAATACCATATTATTTTATAGAGTACTTAATTTTTGGTAAAATATTTAAAGGGGCTGGACAACTACTTTAAACTGGAGGAAAAAAAAAAAAAATCTAATTCTTGAATATTTGGAAGGATCTCTATTTGGAAGGATCTAAATAAAAAATTTCACATAAGCAGACAAAAGACAGTGGGGAAGATTTGGTAAAAACTGTTGAAAGACAGAAAAAATATATAATAATGAATACACTAGAGAGGTATGAACGGCACCAAAATCCACAAAATACGCACACTTGTGGATTTTGTTTTGTGTTTTTTGTTGTGGATTTTTTCACAATGGAACAGAATGGGTATTTTATTATAGTAGTATTCAGGTGTTGGCACTTTGCCACAAATAAGTGGGTTTTAGGTTGCAGTTTGGGCACTCGGTCTCTAAAGGGTTCGCAATCACTGCCAGAGGCTGAGGGTACTTTCACACTTGCGTTGTGAAGATCCAGCAGGCAGTTCCAATCCCCGTGTGCAAACTGATAGCATTTGTAGACGGATCCGGATCAGTCTAACAAATGCATTGAAACACCAGATCCGTCTCTCCGGTGTCATCCGGAAAAACGGATCTCTCATTCTTTAGGTTTTGCAATGCAGCTTCACTGAAAAGTAAGGAGGTGACATTCCGGCCGCGGAGAGCATCACAAGCACACACTTGACCAATGTGGAGACTGCTCAACTTCTGACCATGTCTTACCCTTCTATGGACACAACAGACACCTTCTCACTAAAGGTCTGTCTCCAGCAATGCTCCCCATGTCGTCCTAAGAACCGTGTCTTTTCTGCAGTTAAAACATTTGACAGGTGAAGTCTCGCTATTCCAATAAGAAGATCCTTTGCAGATTTGTCCTTGTACCACATTTCCACAAGCAGCGGCATCCTACAAAAGATCAGGGTGTTACATTCTTAAGATCTGGAAATGCCAATTGATTTTCATGTGGTAATAGGTGCATACAATGTTCTATACATAAGGTAGAAAGTACTCCACTGCACTCTAGTGGCCATATGAGGAAACTACATATTATATATAGAACTGGTGAAAAACATACTTTTTGGGTTAAGAAGTAAAGTATGGATTTTCCAATCAGCTTTTTCAAAATCTCACAGACCTGCGTAGTGGATTTTTTAAGGGAATCTGTCACCATTATCTTGGACTTTTATCTGCAGTAAAACATGTGTAGTCCAGATAGCTACTTTTTCTTTTCCTACATACCCACACTATCAGGATTTAAAAGGGAATGTGTCAGCAAAAGGTTTATCTGCCAATTAAAACCAGATTTTTCTAATGTGTTTTTATTTTCTTATTACAATTTTTTTATTCCATTTTCTGAACATGATTATGGGGGCGGCCATCTTGTCTGAGCTGTTCTTAACAGCATTTAGAAAATTGCTTTATGGCATCCACATGGGCTATATACACAATGGTCAGGAGGGGACCCCATTGACTTCTATAGGAGAGTCTTCTAGGCAGCTCTGTGACCTGTGCAGAGGTCATTGAACAAGGGAAGATAAGAGAAAATGTGACAGTGAAATACCTTAAGAATGTTTCCTGAAGCCGATGGAAAATAGTCAAAAAATCAAAGGTACAATAAGACTGTGGGAGAAATACTTCCATATTTCTTCGTACTTCCACTGGAGGGTTAGTCATAATAGGGGCTGCGCTGCCGAAGAAAGGGTAAGTGTACCTGTAACGGGAGACAGAAATAAGCGCATCTCAGCCTCTGATTGCTCAGCCACTTTAATCCATTTACAAAGTACACAAATTGGAAACTAGTGACGGACATGCGGTCTGCAAAGACTGACAAAGATATATGGTTGGTTAGTGAAAAGGTCTCCCTGGAGTTCTCCTGTTCCTTCACATCTGCCATGAGGCTGGCTTCGTTCAGCAGTCAGGTACAGTGCAGGAGAACACCTGGAGCTGCAAAGTGAATGCTAAGTGTGTCCTCAAACTATTTACCTTGAAAGCAGTTTACCTGTGTACAGAACCCAACATTACCACAAAACTGAGAATCAGGAAAAAAATGGCAAACCTTAGCATGACATTTACAGGAAATCCAACATCCACATGACTAATGCTTCTCAAATCGATGGAGAAGTAGAAGTGGTGTTCAGCAGGGGGCACTGCGATCTTCTGTCCAGAGACAGACTCAGAAAGGCTTTGAGCAGCCTCCACTGCACTTCGTAGAACAGGCGATGGGGATCGGGCTGCTGTGGGAAAAAACAGAAAAATACTACAATCAAACAGCAGGCTAAAAGGGGTTGTCTGGTTTCCTATATTGATGACCTATGCTCAGGATTGGATGGGGTCCGACTCCCGGCATCCCAGCTGTTTGAAGAAAACGCAGTGCTCCAGCGAGCGCTGCCTTCTCTTCACTGTTTACTTGCTTGTCATCGACATTGCAGTGGCGAGCAGTGTAATTACAGCTCCTCCATCCAATTCACTTGCATGGGTAAGTAGTTTTAGTTACACTCCGTCTCATTCAAATGAACAGGTCATAGGATCTGAGAGACAGACTTGGCTCTGCCCCCATTCGGCGTGTGGCGTCCCGCCCTCGCAGGTCTGCTTCCTCACCAAAAGGAAGGAAGCCCGAGCTACAAGGTATGAGAGCAGGCCCCTGATTTTAGGGTCGAGAATCACTCCACTCTCCTCTGCCCAGCTTCACCTGTCCAGTGGTTGTCTGTGGTACTGCAGCACAGCAGTGTCCCACTATAATGGATAGTAGCTCTGGAAGAAAAGCTCATGTATTAAATGCATGGTTATTAAATGTCTGGCTGGAAACCACCTTCCTAGGAAAAACCGGCTTGTCAGGACCCCGTACCAATAGCATTAAACACTCCCAACGGCTATTATTTGAAATAAGTGGTTTATTATAAGTCAATCTATTTGTTTTGTACCACAAGTTTTAAAAATAACTTTCCGTGCACCACTACCACCACCAACCAGTTATCAGATACACTTGTGGTACAAGACCACTTATTTTTTCATGTTCTACACAGAGTGTTAAAATAAGTGGACACCATCTATCCATCAGCAGCACAATTGTGCATCTTTAGGTGCAAGTATGGCTACATCACAACCATTACCTGGCATGGGATATTCAAACGCCCCTGTAGCTGCCTGCTGAGTTTGCGGCCGGGACCCTGCTGGCTCGGCCTGCACAGATTGTATACTCTCCACTTCACTCTCAGTGGCGTCATCTTTGGTGGGGGGAGAATCACTATATAGAGAAGGCTTCGGTAGTAAACTATTGGCATTTTCTCCTAGATTTTTAGGTGGTGTAGATGGCTCTTTCCCAGTTACAACATCAGTGTGTTCCTTTGGGTGAAGTGAAGACTGTGGAAACATAAAATAAGCACTTAAATTAGTCAATGCAAAACAGGTTAATGGTCTATTACTAAACATGAAAAGGCGTCATCTTACCTCTTTATACAGAGAAACAGATACTCCAATGGTAGGGCAGCTCTCTGCCGGCAGAGAGGGGACAGTCTGTTTGGCTCTATTTGGAGGAGTCAGGATAAATGCACCTTCCACAACCACTGGATGATGCTCTATTTCTGCACCTGCTTTTCTCAGCAGTCCTGCTAACGGAATATCTGTGCTGCCGAGACTCTGATCACCACAACACAGATGGATCTACAAAAAAGAAACGAAATATAGTGCTGCTGAAAAGAGCTGGATCTGCATCACCTACACTCTGGTTTTATACAAAGACACATTCCTTTTGGGCAGGGTTGCTGCTGGTATCTTTTTGGGTACTTTTAACATTGAAGCGTATGAAAAAAATGTAAGTGGTTCCTAGAGTGGACTCTCTAGCATCTAAAGTCTAGAGCGGGCATGCTCAACCTGCGGCCCTCCAGCTGTTGCAAAACTACAACTCCCATCATTCCCGGACAGCCTACAGCTATCAGCCTACACCAGGGCATGGTGGGAGTTGTAGTTTTACAACAGCTGGAGGGCCGCAGGTTGAGCATACCTGGTCTAGAGTAATTAAAATAAATGAAGAATAACAAAATTGTCGTTTGTGGTCACCTGACATCCCCACCTTAAAAAAAAAAAAAAAAAAAAAAAAAGGTATCTATAAAAACTAGACTCATCCCTCAGAAAACAAGCACTCGCACAGCTCTGACGGCAGAAAACAAGTTGTGGAACTATCAGAAGAGCAGTGTGAACGTAGGAGCTCATATAGCATATCGTCCATCTATGCCAGGCTTTAGCAGAGCAGCACTGGTACAGGCAGGAGGAGCGGTGTGCTATTCGAGTTTTTGCTTGTACAGGGCTCAATGCAGCCACGTCGGTGTGCCACAGTACAGGTTCTAAAGTGCAATAGGCACCTGAATTTCAGGTGCCTATTTTGCTAGGCAAAGTAAAAACAGGTTTTGATAACGTTTATTTGTACATTTAAGCATACTTTAAAACGTACTTGAGTTTATAAAAAAATAAATAAAAAAAAAAGGAATGTTTGTACAAAGAAGCACAGCCATTATGCAATCATAACTGTGAAGGAATACATCTTTTTGGGCCTTCCTAAAGCCTCTTTCAGCCATATTATTCAGGTTCAGCTGCACAGCTAGATGCATTTTTTATCAGAAGCAGTACTGTATGCAGGGACCTCACTTGCCTTACTTCCTATACTGTGTTTTTCTTCTAGAGAGCTCAGAAAGCTGCAAAAGGAGGGATAAATCACACTTCGGGCCTTTGCACGCGGCCGTATGCCCTCCGAGACATACGGTCCGTTAGCGGGCCATATGACCCGGAGTAGCATTGATCATGCGCACGGGAGCGCACAGCATCATAGGTTATTATTGTCCTAAACTCATAAGATCATATGAGTGCAGGACAATAGTTCCACAGGCGGCCCGATGCACACGATCAGTGCCGCTCCGGGACATAGGGCATACGGTCTGAGTCTATGTTACCAGTGACAGATCTTGCCTGACAAGAGGCAGTGGACTGCAACTTAGGTGGAAGAAAGACCCCCTAGCGGCCATGACTTTACACCTTTTTTTAGGTGGATGCAGGCATGTGTTTTAAATGAAGCGATTTAGAAATTTGCTAGTTACACCATTCTCTATTAAAATAAATACATTGTGTGAAACTACACTGACTAAGCATGAAACGAAGATTAATGCCTATCGGTTACTTTCTTCTGTAAAGGGTCTGTATTACCATACCAGCACACTAATGTGGGGGAATTTACAGCTCTATTATATTTCCTACCAAATAGTACAATACCCAGTGAAAAATATAATCTCACCTGTAGTTTAGGCTGTACAGAAAGATACATGCAGAGCACCTCGGCAGTGCTGCGGATTCGGACAGATGCTCTCTCTGGTTCAAAGTCTGGGTTGATCAGATTATTAAATGGCTCATTTGTGACATCATTTCCCAATAAAGAGTAGTAAAAGAAAAACTCCGGCCGTGGTCCTGGAAGCCTTAAAGTACTAGGGATTAACTGAAGGAAATAAAAAATCAGCAAAGATTAAAGGGACGCTTTAGTCAAAAAGCGGTAGGGTTTTTAAAGTTTTAAAGAATACTTTATTTTTATTTTTTACCTCTTATCTCTGACCTCATAAACACTCATTATAGCAAAATTCTTATCAGCTATGATACAACCCTTTTAAAATCAGTGTTTATAAGGTCAGTAGAGGTAAAGTATAAGGTCAGAGTTAAGAACTTTCCGGACTGAAGCTGGATTTACACGGGCCGACTGATGGGTCGATTGTCGGGAAGGAAGCGTTCCTTCCCGACAGTCGGCTGCTTGTCCAGTGAAGGAGACCGCTGCATTTACATACAGCAATCTCCTTCACTGTATGAGGACGAGGAATTTCTATTGTGATCCCTCGTCCTCATACAGATTCATGGTTTTTGGGCAGCAGATCGCTGTTTAGACGCCATGATCGCTGGTGCCTGCATGAACAACAGGATCCCCTGATGAATGAACGTTTTATATTTACTAGTCCATTGCACCATTTTAGGGATGTCAGTGGAACTATTCACTTTGTCAGAAAAACAATCTTATATCCCTGAAATTGAACTTCTGTAAATAATATGTTTATATTTGGATTGACAACATTATTACCTGCTCTAACTGAGTGGCAAAAGCAATGGTTACAGAGAGAACAAAGTAGTCTTTACAGTACTCCACAGGCCCAATCTGATGGTAGCCCTCTGCTTCATTGAGAATGGGCACAAGAGTTTTTGGGTCAAGTTCACCTGGAACTAAAGAAAATAAAAAACAAAATTAAGGACATAACACATCACATATAATATAAATTATATATTATATTATATATACTGTTTATCACATCCACACATTTGCTATCCTGTGTAGGATGTCCATTGTGGTACTTGTGGTCCGCTGCAGGCATCCTCCATTGTATGCAACTGGGGATTGCCATTAGCAGCGGACCACAAGTGCAGGATCTGCCCCCCAGTATAGATGCACCACTTCATATGGGGTTGAGCACTTCGTGCGGTTTAATACCACGCCAATTTGTAGTTTGTACATAACACATCACATGTATGGATTACGAAATTCAAACATCAAATCTGCTACATGTGAACAAACTTTAACTTTTAGGATATTCAAGTTTTTTTTGTTTTCATTTTTCTTCTACATCTTCCTCTAGCCATAACTTTTATTTTTCCATTTAAATAGATGTTTTAGGGCTTATTTTTAGAGGGACAAGTTGTACTTTCTAATGCCACCATTTATTATGGCATACATGTCCTCCACAATTTTACGGGTTTTGTTTCCACGGCGTTCCCTTTGTGGCAAAACTAACTTGTGCTCTTCATTCTCTAGGTCAGTAGGATTACAACAATACCACATATGTATAGGTTTTTAATATCTAAATAGTGTAAAAATTAATTTAAAAAAAAACTTAGAAAATGTTTTATTTTTTTACATCACCATATTCTGACCCCCATAAGGTTTTTATATAGTTATAGCTACTGAGCCGTATTGGGGCTCATTTTATGCGGGGCAGTCTGTAGTTTTTACTGATACCAATTTGGAGTGTGTGTGACTTTTTGATCACATTTTATTACATTTGTTTGAGTAAGAGAAGCGATGGAAAAAAAAAAAAAAAAAAAGGCAAATTGACCATTTTGAATCATGGGTCAGAATTGCTCATTGGCCACATGCTGGCCAAACTAAGAATTGCAGCTTCAATACCCTGGGTCTCTCTATTTAATTCAAATACCGGCATCCTCATTGGCCGCAGAGGATGCCAGTAAGAATCCCAGAAGCGCAAGCATTATTGACGGTCTTGGTCATTAGCTGTGGGTCTCTGCTGTTTGTAACAGCAGAGACCCGCTGGCCATGACGCTTACTGCATGCACGAGCGGGCGCCATGTTTGCCCATTGCTCCAGCACTGGACATGTACGGCACTGGTAGCAAACAGGTTAATAAATAATTTAAACATTCCATAGGAATATATTAGGATATAACACTGTGGTCAAAAGCGTTGATACATGCTCCTGAAGCTGGTACCGAAGTGTCAGTTTGGATTAAATATCCAGGGTCACTGTTCTACAGTCAGTGGAACAGATTTACTACCCTGTAGATGGTGTACAACTAAACTTAAGACCTGCACCAGATATATCACAGCGGCTCAGGCTGGATGATGAATGGGGTCCAAGGATAGACCCTTTTCTCTAACAATATAACAACTATTGCTTGGCTTAGCCAGAGACAGAATTTTACACCAGAATTGTAGCGCAATTTTGTTGTTAAATGTTTTATATTGAGCAACACCTCTTTCCCATCAAGCCAAACCCTTTCCTGGTAAGGTATGGCCTTTGTTGTGCTAGGTGCAGAGAATTTTTCAAGAAGCTAGCCATTTCAAATTGGTCCAAATTGTGGCAAATGTTGGCACTGTTCACATCAGTATCTAGGTGCACTGCCTTCTGTAAATGTGAGTCACTAATTGTGTAATATTCTGTGAGCAAATCTTTTATTGAATTTGTATCATTTAAAGTAGTCGTCCCATCTCCAACAATCATGGCTAAGATTGTAATACCTACCATATGTGGCAGCCAGAAGTGGCCAGGATTATGCAAACAGTAACTTCCATCCACGTCGACAGGAGTTACTCAAACAGCGTAGCACAACCTTTTTGGCTGCTTCAAAAACCCCGGTCACTTCTGGCTGCCACAAACTGCAAGTATTTCAATTTTTGCCATGGTCGGTTGAGATGAGACTACCCCTGTAAGTTTGCTATGTGTGGACAAATTTACCTGCATAATATCTGTTTGAAACTGTGGTGCTGAGCTCCTGTGCTCTATCTCAAGAATAAACTGTAGAAATTTAGACTTCATCCTCCATATTTAAAAGGAAAACTGCCAGATACGTTTTTTTTTTTTTAACTGATTTAACCTATGCACTCGATACCCAGGGCAACCATCTGGCCACCTCTGGCACCCACATATGATGGGTACTCCAATGTCAACTATGAATGGCTGAGATGGCAATACCCCTTCGCGTTAGTGCATCTGTAAGATGCCTCCACATGAGTTCTCTCTGCCAATTAGCTGTGAGGGCTGAGGCAATAAACAGGAACATTAAATTAGCAAATTATAGAAATTTGAGTGTTACTACTGTACGAAGTGGAAGTTGATTCATAGGCACATAAATCCCTGCTCACAGTGGAAAAACTAAAACAGCTTTTTGTTATTTTTTCTGCTTGCCTGGGGTAGACTGTATAACAAAAAGGGCAGTAGACCAGCTCATTGCATGTATACTGCAGGGAATCTATACCAAGAATCCAGTAAAATAATTTACATTATCAACAACAACCAAAAGAAAGAAAGATCAAGAATTAAGCAGTCTACACAACTGGAAATATCTCCTTGTAGACAATTACCCAATTATGGTTTATAATTTCAAAGGTTGGTGCTCATTTCCTGAACCTGGGCACCACATGGGAGCCGTCCGCACTCAGTCCTGAGGCTCGTAGTGTTAGGCCTCTTTCACATGGGCGTCATGTTTTTTGCCCAGATAAGAGCCGGGTGCGTTGCGGGAAAATGCGCAATTTTCCCGCGCGAGTGCAAAACATTGTCATGCGTTTGGAACTCGCGTGAGAAAAATCGCGCATGTTTGGTACCCAAACCCGAACTTCTTCACAGAAGTTCGGGCTTGGGATTGATGTTCTGAAGATTGTATTATTTTCCCTTATAACCATGTTATAAGGGAAAATAATACATTCTGACTACAGAATGCATAGTATAATAGTGCTGGAAGGTAGGGGTGGGCGATATAGGCGATATGCGATATTAATTTGGGCCACGATATGGATTTTCGCCATATCGCCGTACTGCAATATCACCACCTGAATCATTACCTTTAGCTTCTTTTGGACTCCGCAATACCGCTGTAGTACTGGCCAGGGGCAGGGCCGGCGTGCGCACAGCGTCAGGCCGCTGAGCTGACGCTGTGTGTGACGTCAGTGAGCTCCCGCCAGTGCTGGAAGAAGACACCACACCGCGGACTCCATTAACCAGCCGCTGCCGAGCCGTGCGCGCACCCTGGCCTGCAGGAAAGGTAAGTGTTATCACAGCTGCTGTCGCTCTTGTAGGGGGGCTGTCTGGGACTGTGTCGACTGCGGAGGATCGGAGGGGGCACTCTGTCGACTGCGGAGGATCGGGGTGGGGGGGTGGTTGGTTAGTGAAAACTGATAAGGAAAGGATGGCCATGGATGGGGGCTGATGCCTCAGAAGTGAATGATAATCTTCTGCTGATGGCCTGAGAGTCTAAGACCATGATGGCATGATGCTCTCTGAATGTATAGCAGCCGCAGGGGAGGAGAGTGAGACGCATGAAGTCCGATGATGTGATGGCAAATCCAAATGCCACATTATCTGATTCTGGCACTGGGCCACTGGCTCACACTGCTGGGGGACACATGTCTGATCTGATGGCCACATTATGTGATGGCACTGGCTCACACTGCTGGGGGACACATGTCTGATATGATGGCCACATTATCTGATGGCACTGGCTCACACTGCTGGGGGACACATGTCTGATCTGATGGCCACATTATCTGATGGCACTGGCTCACTGCTGCTGGCGGACACATCTCTGATGGCAAATGCCACATGGGGTTGAGATCGAGTCTGATTGGCACTGCCACTGACTCACTTCTGGGGGACAGGACACAAGTCTGATGATGGCAAAATGCAAATGCCACATGGGGCTGATCTGATGGCACTGGCTCAAATGCTGGGGGGGCCATGTCTGATGTGTCCCCCAGTGCGCCAGTGCCATCAGATCCTCCCCATGGCATTTGTAGTCATCAGACATGTGTCCCCCAGCAGTGAGCCAGTGCCATCAGATTAGCCCCATGTGGCATTTGCCATCAGACATGTGTCCCCCAGCAGTGAGCCAGTGCCATCAGATTAGCCCCATCATGTGGCATTTGCCATCAGACATGTGTCCCCCAGCAGTGAGCCAGTGCCATCAGATTAGCCCCATGTGGCATTTGCCATCAGACATGTGTCCCCCAGCAGTGAGCCAGTGCCATCAGATTAGCCCCATGGCATTTGCACAGTCATCACACAGTCTGATAGAAGATGATGGCACTGGCTCTGGGGGACATGTCTGATGATGGCAATTGGCTAATGCCATGGGTCTACTCTGTCTGACGCTGACTGACAGCAAATGGCCGCTGAATCTGATCGCTGATGATTTGCTAGCTATACAATGAATTGAATACCACATAAAAATATTGTTTTTAAAAAACAATTATTGATACGTTAGTAATAGTTTAAGAGATGGTTTGTCTTATTAGAGACGAGTACTCGATTTGATTGCTAAAATAATAGTTTCCTGCAGGTGCCCTATATGTCATCAAGATCAACTTCATGGAGGAGCTTACAGCATGTGGGGAGGAGGAGCCGGAGGTGCTCATAAAGAAGACCGGTGCAACATCTGTCATATGGACCTGGTTTGGGTTTAAGGAGTCGGATGTGGAGCAGAAAAATATAATCTGCAAAATATGCCGGGCGACAATAATTACGAAGAGAGGGAATACAACCAATTTGTTTCATCACCTCAAAATGAAGCACGTTTTGGAATACCAAGATAGCCAAAAACTGCGCCCTCCTCCACAAACGGCCAGTCAGTCTATTGGAAAGAAAAAAGGTGGCCCTGCCGGGCCTGCCCACCAGCAGACCGATATTGTGAAAGCATTTTCTAAAGGCACTCCGTATGACAAAAAAAAAAAATCGGCGGTGGATTGATATTACAAATGCCATTACCCTGTACCTGTGTAAGGACATGGTGCCGTTTCTTACAGTGGAGAAAAGCGGCTTTCAGAACATGATTAAGACACTTGATCCACGTCACGAGGTACCTAGCCGCAAATACTTTAGCCAAACTGAAGTGCCCAAACTGTATGACAAAGTCCGCGAGCAAGTAAAGAACGAACTCCGGAGCATAAAATACTATGCAACTACTACGGACTTGTGGTCAAGTCGCACAATGGAGCCTTACATTAGTCTCACAATCCACTTCATCAATGACGAGTGGAAGTTGTGCAGCAGATGCCTACAGACATCTTATTTTCCCGAGGATCATACAGGTGAACTGATATCTCAGGGATTGAAGGAAGCGCTCGAGTCATGGGGACTTAAAGAAGAGTTACAAGTCTGCATAACCACCGACAATGGCGCAAATATTGTGAAAGCAGTGGAAATTAACGGCTGGACAAGACTGCAGTGCTTTGGTCACAGGCTCCACCTCGCCATAGGTAGGTAGACGACCTGTATCTTTTAGTCCTAGACTAGTTACATTATGCAGGGGTTGATGTGCTGCTAACGATATACAATTTTGTCCTTAGAGAGAAGTGTGAGAGACGCCCGTGTTGAACATGCCATTGGCAAATGTAAGAAAATAGTGAGTGCCTTTTCTTACGCTTGGAAAAGGAAGAGAGAAATGGCTAATGCCCAGGCTGAGCTAAACCTGCCTCCTCACCGCCTCATCACTGAAACACCAACAAGATGGGGGTCTCGACAACAGATGATTCAGCGGCTGCTCGAACAAGAGAAGGCCATATCACAGGTCCTGAAAGCAGACCGGAAAACCAGGCACCTGGTACCAACTTGGCAGGACATTGATGTGTTGGAATCTATGAACAAGACCCTCAGTCCCCTGTTGGAGTTTACAGATGCTCTGTCTGGAGAAGAGTATGTGAGTGTGTCGACTGTCAAACCTGTGCTTCACCTTCTAAACAACACAGTTCTTCCTCTAGCTGATGATGACATTGACACAGAACTGACGAAGGACATGAAGACAGCCATCCTCAAGTATTTAAATGAGAAGTACTCGGACGTTGCAACTGATGACCTCCTGGATATGGCCTCCTTGGTCGACCCACGCTTCAGATCATCATATATAGCAGATGACCGAAGAGAGTTCATCTTTACAAAGGCAGCAGCAGAAATTCAGGCACTGCTAGAGAATCAAGCTGTGTCTGCCACAGAGTCACCACCATCACACACAAGCACAGGAGCTGATGGAGAAGCCCAGAAAGAACCCAAGAGGAGTAAACGAAGTCTGGGCAGCTTTTTAAAAAATGCATCTGCTCAGCCTGGCCCAGCCGCCCTCACCGACAGAGAAGCGATTAAAATTGAGCTTAAGAGTTACCTGCAGGCACTGGATGTAGAAGGAGAAGCTGACCCACTGGAGTGGTGGAGGTTGCACCAGGCTAATTTTCCCAGGGTGGCAAGCCTAGCCAAGAAATATCTTTGCATTCCTGCCACAAGTGCCCCTTCAGAAAGGGCATTCAGCACCAGTGGCAATATAGTAACATGCCACCGATCTGCACTGAAGCCCGAGACTGTGGACAAACTTGTGTTCCTAGCGAAAAACCTTGGCTGAAGTGCATTTTACTGCATTATGTAATTGACAGGACCCCTCAGGAGGCGTGCAACGCTATACTCCTTCATTTATTATCTCCTTGATGACTCCAGAGGACCTGAGCGTTACGCACCCGAGGCCACTGAATAGTTTTATTGAGAGATTCTACTTTATTGATATATCCTTTAAAATCACTAGTGTTAGACAAGGAAGTGGAACTCAAAAATGTGATAAAAAAATTACTCAGGGAGTTTAGTTTATAGGGAAGGGACGTGGCCACTGGCCTCCCTCAGTAATTTTAATCACATTTTTTAGTTCCTTGTCTAACACGAAGTGATTTTAAAAGGATATCAATAAAGTAGAATTTTAATAAAACTATTCAGTGAGTGTGCGAAGGTAACGCTCGCTCAGGTCCTCTGGACCAATAAGGAGATATTAAATGTAACTGCACGCAAGGCTGATGTTCAGTCGCACTCGCACTACATTTTGATTTGCAAGTTTGCAATTTGTTATATATTTAAAGGGAACCTGTACTGTCCTGTCCTGTCATCACCTTTATGCTGACCTCACTGACACAGCGCAGCATAAAATAATGACAAAAATGCTGATTTCAGCAGTGTGTCACTCATCAGCTAAAAGTAAGTGGTTGCTGAGAACCAGCGTCATAAACATTGCAGCTCAGGCCTCGAAAATAGTCAAATCTACCTGAGAAGAGTCCTGGGACGGTTATTCATATTCTCCTTCTCCTGCTCTCCACCATCAGCTGATGATTGGCAGTTCTCTCCTAGAAAGAAAGGGAGCTAGGCAGAAGCCTGTCATTCATCAGCAGGTGGGCAGGGAGAGCAGGAATTCATGAATAACCAGGACTCTTCTCAGGTGGCCGGGACTCTCTTCCAGGCCCAGTCTGTAATGAGTGTGATGTTGGTTCTCGGGCAACCACTTACTTTTAAACTACACAGACTGATGAAATCCACTCACCTGTCCTTACTTTATGCTGCCCAGACTAACAGCAGCACAAAGTTGATGACACTTGTCAAGTTCCCTTTAACTGTTTACCGTAAAGAAACCTGTTGAACTTGAAGGCTTTTTCGTTCAAATATGTGCAGCTTTTTATTTTTGTGCAATATAAGTAAGGGCTCGTTCGTTCACACATCACTGTTTCTCCTTTCCGTTCTCCAGCTCCGTTAAGGAGCAGGAGAACTGAAAGGACGGATTCTGCAGTTAACTGATCACTAACTGAGCGTAACAGAGCCTAAAGACCCCATAGACTATAATGGGGTCCGTTCAGTGTCCGCTAAGAACATGATTATTATTATTTTTTTTGCGGAGACGAAAGTGCACTACTTTTGTCTCCGCTCAAAAATCATGTTCTGAGCGGACACAGAACGGACCCCATTATAGTCTATGGGGTCTTTAGGCTCTGTTACGCTCAGTTAGTGGTCAGTTATGTGCCGAATCCGTCCTTTCCGTTCTCCTGCTCCTCAACCGAGCCAAAAAGGAGAAACGGCGATGTGAATGGAGGGGGGCCTAAGTAATCAGGATAGGAGGAAAAGAAATGTGATGTTATTTATTTTACATTTTGCAATTTGCACTTTATTTTCAAGAAATGTGTGTTTTAATAACACTTCATCTTTACATTGTTTGGAAAAAGATGTGTTACACAATACACATATTAAAAATTTCTTGCAAAGTTTATTAATTTGCTTTTTTTGTATAAATACAGAAGAAAATAATATATTGCAATATATATCGCATATCGCACATGATTCAAATTATATCGCAATATAGATTTTAGGCCATATCGCCCACCCCTACTGGAAGGGTTAAAAAAATAAAAAAGTTAACTCACCTTATCCTCTTGTTCGCGTAGTTCGTTCCCGGTCTGTTCTTTGCTAGCTGTGGGCTTGGGCTAAAGGACCTTTGATGATGTAAGATCACATGCTCCATCACCATGGTGATGGAGCATGTGATCTGACATCATCAAAGGTCCTTTAGCCCAAGCCCACAGCTAGCAAAGAACAGACCGGGAACGAACTACGCGAACAAGAGGATAAGGTGAGTTAACTTTTTTATTTTTTTAACCCTTCCAGCACTATTATACTATGCATTCTGTAGTCAGAATGCTATTATTTTCCCTTATAACCATGTTATAAGGGAAAATAATACAGTGAATAGACTGTCACCTAGAACCCATGCGTGAAAATCGCACCGCATCCGCACTTGCTTGCGGATGCTTGCGATTTTCACGCAACCCCATTCACTTCTATGGGGCCTGCGTTGCGTGGATTATCGCACCGCAACGCACAAAGAGGAGCATGCTGCGATTTTCATGCAACGCATAAGTGATGCGTGAAAATCACCGCTCATGTGAACAGCCCCATAGAAATGAATGGGTCAGGATTCAGTGCGGGTGCAATGCGTTCAACTCACGCATCTCACCCGCGCGGAATACTCGCTCGTGTGAAAGGGGCCTTAGACCTTGGAGTTTTCTAGTGTCTAGGCTTTGTACATGTATGTGATATTATATTTTTCTCACCTTTACTGCTCCGTGGTGGAGCTTCCTTGGCTTTGAAGGCATCTACAGCAGGTTTGGTGTCAGTTTCCAGAGAAATATTAAGCTGCACTTCTGGTTTAAACTTTGTGTACTTACTGCTTAATAAAGAATACCATTTTGGAGCCTAAAAAATATAATGAATAAACCTAATAAACAATAGAAATAACCAGAACATAAATATTTTTTTTAACAGATAGTGATTGAGCGAGTCAACAGCAAGGGCATCTTAGGCCCCTTGCACATAACCGTGTCCGTAAAATATGGACCTCTTCTGTGTGTAGTCTGCATTTTTCTCGCTCCCATCACTACAAATAACTATTCTTGTCCGCAATACAGACAAGAACAGGACGTGCTCTATAATTTGCGGAGTGGATGTACAGATGTTATCCATGTGCTTTCCACTTTTATTTCCGCAGGCCCATAGAAACAAATTGGTATGTTTACAAATCGGCAAAAGATGCGGATCAAACACAGAGGCAAAATACGGTCATGTGCACGAGGCAAATTAGCATAAAAAGGGTTTGTGCACATAAATCTGTTTACAGTTATTTATAACATGCTACAATTTGTGATTTCTGATTAGTTATAGAAGCCATACTGTAAATTATTGATCAGTTAGGACTCCACTGGCTTATAGTTTCTTTAGCTCAATACAATACTGCAGCATGCCATGCCATTCTGACCATCAAAAAGCAACTACAGCTGACAGAAATTACCTAAACCAGGGAGGTGTGAGCAGATACAAAAATAGAAAATAATAATTAATGTAGTAGATCCAGAATAAGATCCAGTATTTGACATTTAGTTAAAACGTGTTGCAGATCACATAAAAAGATTCACTTCATTCAAGGCATGTTCACATCCAGTTAGAGCTTCCTTCACAGATTCTGTCAAAAAGCTAAAAGAAATGGCGCATAATGCTGCTTTTTTCTATAGTAAAATGATGGCAACCATTATATGCCCATCATGAGACAGATTAGACACTGTAATTTGGGTTTTTGGGAAACTTACAGTACTGAGCGAAAATTTTAAGAGGGTGTGGGAGAATGCTTTCAAAAATAGAAGTGTTAGTAGTTAATTTCTATCAATGAACAAAACGAAAATTTAACGAGCAAAGAGAAATCTAAATCAAATGTATAATCTGTGTAACCGCCCTTTGCCTTCAAAGTAGCACAGTTGATGAAGGAACTCGGCAGAGGTTGTTTCAGACATCTTGGAGAAGTAATCACAGATCTTCTTTGTTGTGGATGTAGACTTGGTCAAAACCTTCTGTCTCCATGTAATCCCAGACAGACTTGATGACGTTGAGATCAGGGCTCAAGTGTGTGTGTCATGGCAATCAGGTGAGGAGTACAAAGACAAGTGTGTCTTGCCTACAATCAAGCATTGTGGTGGGAGTGTCATGGTTTGGGTCTGCATGAGTGCTGCCGGCTGTGGGAGCTACAGTTCATTAAGGGAACCATGAACGCCAGCATGTCCTGTGACATACTGTAGCAGAGCAGGACCCCCTCCCTTCAGAAACTGGGCCGCAGGGCAGTATTCCAACACGATAACGACCCCAAACACACCTCCAAGATGACCACTGTCATGCTAAAGAAACTGAGGGTAAATGTGCTGGACTGGCCAAGCATGTCTCCAGACCCACACCCTATTGAGCATCTGTGGGGCATCCTTAAACGGAAGGTTAAGGAGCACAAGGTCTCTAACATCCACCAGCTCTGTGATGTCATCTTTGAGGCGTGGAAGAGGATTCCAGTGGCAACCCATGAAGCTCTAGTGAACTCCATGCCCAAGAGAATTAAGGCAGTGCTGGAAAATGGTGGCCACAAAATATTGACACTTTGGGCACAATTTGGCCATTTCCACTTAGGGGTGTACTCACTTTTGTTGCCAGCAGTTTAGACATTAATGGCTGTGTGTTGAGTTATTTTGAGGGCACACCAAATTTACACTGGTATACAAGCTGTACACCAAATACTTTACATTGTACAAAGGGTAATATCTTCAGTGTTGTCCCATGAAATGATATAATGAAATATTTACAAAAATGTGAGGGGTGGACTCACTTTTATGAGATACTGTAACATATACATATATATATATATATATATATATATATATATATATATATATATATATATATATATATATACATATACATACATACATACACACACACACACACACACACACACACACTTTTTTTTACCGGACTATGCAGCATACAAAAAAGTGTGGTGAACTGCGCTTTTGTATATATTTTTTTGTGTCTGTTAAACTTGATGTGAACCCACCCCGCAGTATACTTTTACAGTTAAACTACTAACACTTCTATTTTTGAAAGCCCTCTTACTTTACAGCATTTTTTTCACACCTGCCTACAACTTTTGAAGAGTACTGCATAGCAGCCATTCCCCTAGTCTCCCCAAAACTCCCATGAACATCCTGCGTTACTCAAGGGAAGATGGCTGCCAATGCTCAGCACTGGGGTGTGGATGAATAGGTAAGCCATAATTAAACTAATTCTAGGAGGGGGCTGTGGCAGAATCCCTGCTGAAATATTTCCTTGATGTATTTACTTGTTTCTTTTCCTGAGCAGCTCTCAAATCTAACACGACATATCCGACAGACTCTTTCGCTGACGTTAACGTGTCCAAGGCAAAACACTGGAGCTTGATGGGCGTCCGCTGCAGCCTACAGGAAGAACAGAGATGTACTGTTACAGGAAGATTTTTACATATCTCAGCGACATTTTAAACCCACACACATTGCACTTGGCTCTGTCTGAAATTCACATACAGTCATTTGTTTCCTCTGAAAGACACTCGGCACAGCGTATAATCTAATGAACAGCTCAAAAGTTATTTGTTGAACTGCTTATGATAAGTAAATATGGCATCCAAGACCAATAATCCTTCTCCTGTATATGTAATATCTGCACTGTTATGTCTTAGTTTTGTACATATGTTATACATCACTTACATACTATATCATAGAATATGTGCAAAAAAACAACAAACCTTCAAATGGCCCAAAAATACGAGCAGTGCCCAGTGCCCAGAGTGGCATAATTGGCTCTGCGCTTGAATCTGCCTACTAATATTTTCAATGGGAAAAGCCCTGCGCTATCTTGCCATGGTTTCAATGCGAGAAACACAACCGAGACCGAACCCTGATTAGCCCCACTAGATGGCGCTAACCAACGTGCAGATCAATGGCAGAAACAGCCCCGGCTTTCCGCCCTGGATTACACAAGTAAAGCACTAGTGAGATTTATCCGATTAGTATTTTCCCCCGTATGAACTACTCCTGAAAGTTTCAATATTTTTTTGGGGGCTAAAATAAGGCATAAAACTGTATAAGACTACGGTCACATCTGCGGCACTACGTTCCGGCCACCAGTTCTGTCAAGAATGGGCCAGACACAAACAGAAGCATGCAAAGGTCTTATGTCCGGCTGATTCTCAGCATAATTGCCAGCTTGCATCACGATCTCCGCCGGAGCCCCTTATAGTTAATGGGACCGCGGCCATTCCGGTTGCATCCAGCAGTGCCAGAACCCGCTGCTGCAGATGTGAAAGTAGGACAAAAGGGAAATAATGGCCATTAAAATGTACCCATTATCTTCCAACACGTTTATGTATAAATGCCCAGGATGCTTTGCAGTGACTAAGATCTTTTTCCAGCAAACATTTAAAAGGGGTTCACATTACTACTAATGTAAAAAATAAGTCACATGACAATCTCCTTAAAACAAAGCCCTATACCTCACATGGATCCAGAGATCTCCAAGCTGGCATCTCAGAGGATGTGTCCTTTCTTAGGGAACATGTCCTTTTAGATGCTGCTCAGGGGGTGTGTCGGTTCTCAGGGGACATGTCCTTTCTGCTGTAGCTATCTCCCTATAAGGGTCCATTCACACAACCACAACCAAGGGTGTCCATGTGCTTCCAGATGGCAAGTCCTATCTTTATCCATAACATGTGGATCGTGGACCCTTTGAAGACAATGGGTGCAAGTGGCTGGTGCCCATGTTTTTTGGATGCACAAAACGGACAAAGTTTTAGCCCATCTGCTGTGTATCTTACTTTCAGTTTCACACTAAGCCACCATGTTGCTGTTCTGAAGGATATATAGCCCTCATCTCTGAACTCCTGAAAGCTCATAAACACTCACTATAGCTAAATTCTAATTAAACTGATAAGAATATGGTTTAAATGAGCATTTATGAGCCATCAGACCATATATCTAGCCATCAGAACAGCAAGTGAAAGGGAGATACTTGGCAGATAGGCTGAAACTTAACCTTCTGGAACAAAAAGCTATTGAAAACTTTTAATAAAGACCAACTGAAAAAAAATATATATTTTTTTAATAGTTACAAGCCTCTGCCTCACTGTTAAAGGCAGGGCTCGACAAATCCCGGGCGCCAGGTCGCCATGGCGACCAGGAATTTGGTCCTGGCGCCTTGGGTATTTGCCATGGCATGAAAATATAATGCAAAATAGGTCCAGCACTCCAGCAGCCAGACGGGCGCAGTATCTCTTTAAGTTCACAGTAGACGCGGCGTCACGCACGAGTCCGCGTCTGGTAGGTCCGCCCCTCCCGCTTCCCGCCACAGACAACAGTAAAGAGGATCGCTACTGCCTCAGGCTCACTGCAGTTAAGAGGACCGCTACTCGGTCTGTCCTGGTCCTTCCTTACCGCTTACCCTGTGTTCTAATGGGCCCCTTACACAGTCCATGTTCCGCTGGCAGTCACAGTCCCTGCTTGCAGCCTAGAGCGCTTCTGTCCGCTGGGTGCTGGTTGATTTGCTAGCTAGCCGTGCACCCAGCAGAGGAACTTGAGCCGGCTGTGCTGCGGGACTATTGTTGCTGCTGGCCTTGCTGTGACCTGACCTGACTGCCGTGACCGCGAACCAGCATCACCCTCCAGACACCAGTCATCCTGCAGAGAGAGTGACTTATCGTCTCCTCCAGGATTCAGTTTGTTTGAAGATCTACTCTGCCTGCCGCTATGCCACACAGTGACAGCAACAGCAAGTGCACAGTAAGTTAGCAGCAGTGTGCACTGAAATGCCAAAGTTCAGAGTTGGGGGCAGACAGCAGGCACAGTCCATATGGAGGGGCTAAGGTGGCACTGGCACAGTTCATAAAGGGGGGCTATGGTGGCACCTCCTTATGAACTGTGCTTGCTGTCTGCTTATGTGCACCAAGCCACCACTATTTTGAACTGTGCTTGCCGCTGTGCTGCCTATTATATAGTGTGACACCATAGCTGCCTTCCCTCCCATACAGCTTTAGGCTCCATTCACACGTCCGCAAAATGTGTCCGCATCCGTTCCGCAATTTTGCGGAACAGGTGCACACCCATTCATTCTTTATGGGGACGGAATGGATGCGGACAGCACACAGTGTGCTGTCCGCATCCGAATTTGCGGTCTGCAACTCCGCAAAAAGATAGAGCATGTCCTATTCTTGTCCGTAGCTTGCGGACAAGAATAGGCATTTCTATGGGGGTGACGGGCTGGTGTGTTGCGGACCTGCAATTCGCTGGTCCGCAACACACCACGGATGTGTGAATGCAGCCTTATGAGGTTAAAAAAAACAAACTGGCTCCTAACCTTTTTAGCTGGCTCCTAGATTCAAAGGAAATTTGTCGAGCCCTGGTTAAAGGGCTTCTCTGGTACTGCATGGGATGTTATCGCACTGCCTGAAGAACGTATTTAAAAGAAAATAATAAAGTGTTTATTAATATCTGGTTAAAACGGGAAATAACTGTACATCACTCTCGTGACTATCAGGCTCCAGACTCAAGTAATGTAGTATAGGAATAGATTATACCCACTACATAACCTGTAGTCTGGACTAAATCCCTATCCTGCTGACACGTTGGTGCCAATATTTTCTGGAGAGGGAATCAGGACACGGTTCTTATATTTGAACCCGGCACAGGTGCGTTCATAAGCAGTCCTACCTAGCGGAAATTGTAGAGCAGCTTAAAGTGAATCAAAAGCTGGAAGCCCTAGGCGATCCAGCATCAAGCATCCACCCGGTATTGATAGATAGTGTGGACGCTCACTTAGCTGCCTACACCTGCCTACCCATTCATGCAGTAAAGCACTGGGTCTCGGTATCAGACCGCATTCACACTGCCAAGTCAGCTATTGCGCTGCCTGACACTTGGTCTGCACCCTGCCTAAGGCTACTTTCACACTAGCGTTCGTCGGTCCGCTCGTGAGCTCCGTTTGAAGGGGCTCACGAGCGGACCCGAACGCAGCCGTCCAGCCCTGATGCAGTCTGAATGGAGCGGATCCGCTCAGACTGCATCAGTCTGGCGGCGTTCAGCCTCCGCTCCCGCTCGGACAGGCGGACAGCTGAACGCTGCTTGCAGCGTTCGGGTGTCCGCCTGGCCGTGCGGATCCGTCCAGACTTACAATGTAAGTCAATGGGGACGGATCCGTTTGAAGATGCCACAATATGGCTCAATCTTCAGGCGGATCCGTCCCCCATTGACTTTACATTGAAAGTCTGGACGGATCCGTACGAGGCTATTTTCACACTTAGCTGTTATATGCTAAAATAATGCAGACGGATCCGTTCTGAACGGAGCCTCCGTCTACATTATTATGATCGGATCCGTTCAGAACGGATCCGATCGAACGCTAGTGTGAAAGTAGCCTAAAGAGCCGTGTCCTAGGTAAAGATCACCGGCTCAACGCGTTTCAACATGACAAAGTCTGCCATATATCATCAGGAGCGAGAGTCTCTTAAGTAGAGGTAAGACTGTAGAGGAGAAATAGCCTCACACTTGTGCGTGTCAAGGCTCCGGCGCTATGACGGCCGTACGCGGCCGCTCAGACGCCAAAAGGATATCGGACAAGCTCCGCCTATGGTGGGGGGTGTGTGCTAGTACTTTGCGAATCATCAAGAGGCGCGTCATTTGACATTCACCCCCCTGATCCGCCCAGTACTCTCGTCACTGCACACGCCTCCTCTTTAGCGCAACCAGCGCTAATGTATTAGAGGAACCGAAAGTTGCAGCTAAAGATATGTCATATAAACGCCTCGTTCCGATGTCGGTATAGCAGAGAACCCTAACAGGCGACAGATCAGTATTCATCTACATCGATTACAGAACAGTTATAAAGAAAAAACAAACTTCCACCAATAGTCTCCTGCATTGGGAAAGTGGACATCCCCTGGCCCTGAGAAGTGGTATTCCGAAAGGACAGAACCTCAGGGCCAGGAGGAATTGTTCTGAGGTTGGCGAGTTCAAGGCAGCCGCATCGGATCTGAGATCTAGCTTCAAAAATAGAGGATACCCAGAACACACTCTGAAAAAGGCATACCATCATGCCATGAGTGCGAATCGGAGCGAATTGCTGGTCGCAAAAAGTAGGACTAATACTGATTCCACCCCGCGTATCCTAGCTAATTTTGACAAGGCCCATCAACAGGTCCGTGAGATTCTGCAGAATCATTGGTCTATCCTTCAGTCTGATCCAGACATTGGATCATGTATATCTGATCGTCCATCTGTTACGTATCGACGTGGCTCCAACCTACGCGATCGATTGGTGCATAGCCTGTATACACGTCCTATGCCTGAAACATGGCTTAAAAATACAGCAAAAGGCAACTTCCCATGTGGTTCTTATATTATATGCAAATACATCATGAAAGGAGTTTCCTTCACCAGTTTTTCTACTGGGGAGAGATATAATATTCGGTCCTTCATTAGATGTACCTCAGTGGGCTTAGTGTACCTGATCACCTGCAAATGTGGCCTACAGTATGTAGGCAAGACCAAGCGCGAGCTTAGGAGGAGAATAGGTGAAAACCTATCAGATATCTGCAACTCACGGGACACAACGGTGTCACGTCATGTGCGTGAGGCACATGGCGGCAATCCAGATGTTTTGCAGGTTCAAGGGATTGTTCTGATCAACATATCCATAGGAGGCAGAGATGTTGATATATTACTACTCCGGAAAGAAGCAATGTGGATCTTTAAGTTACAAACCATCCACCCAAGAGGTTTGAATGAAGCTATTTCATATGCCTGCTTCATTTGATCCAACTGCATTACACAACTACGGTCTGTTCAACCCATGTTTACTGAGTACAGACAGACACTGAGGTGTGTTGATGTTCTCCCTTGCTTGTCTTTCTTTAATCCCTACCCCTTCCACTGTGAGTGGCCTGTAGCTGCAGAGAACAGGTATAGTGATTGACACGCAGGGAGGATAGGCGACACAGTGTCATAACTTTGGTTTGTGTTTTCTTTATAAAGGTTCTGTAATAGATGTAGATGAATACTGATCTGTCGCCTGTTAGGGTTCTCTGCTATACCGACATCGGAACGAGGCGTTTATATGACATATCTATAGCCGCAACTTTCGGTTCCCCTAATACATTAGCGCTGGTTGCGCTGAAGAGGAGGCGTGTGCAGTGACGAGAGTACTGGGCGGATCAGGGGGCGAATGTCAGATGACGCGCCTCTTGATGATTCGCAGAGTACTAGCACACACCCCCATCATAGGCGGGGCTTGTCCGATATCCTTTTGGCATCTGAGTGGCCACGTACGGCCATCATAGCGCCGGAGCCTTGACACGCACAAGTGTGAGGCTATTTCCCCTCTACAGGCTTACCTCTACTTAAGAGACTCTCGCTCCTGATGATATATGGCAGACTTTGTCATGTTGAAACACGTTGAGCCGGTGATCTTTACCTAGGACACGGCTCTTTAGGCAGGGTGCAGACCAAGTGTCAGGCAGCACAATAGCTGACTTGGCAGTGTGAATGCGGTCTGATACCGAGACCCAGTGCTGTACTGCATGAATGGGTAGGCAGGTGTAGGCAGCTAAGTGAGCGTCCACACTATCTATCAATACCGGGTGGATGCTTGATGCTGGATGTCCTAGGGCTTCCAGCTTTTGATTCACTTTAAGCTGCTCTATAATTTCCGCTAGGTAGGACTGCTTATGAATGCACCTGTGCCGGGTTCAAATATAAGAACTGTCCCGATTCCCTCTCCAGAAAATATTGGCACCAACGTGTCAGCAGGATAGGGATTTAGTCCAGACTACAGGTTATGTAGTGGGTATAATCAATTTCTATATACTACATTACTTGAGTCTGGAGTCTAGTCACAAAGTGATGTACAGTTATTTCCTGTTTTAACCAGATATTAATAAACACTTTATTATTTTCTTTTAAATACGTTCTTCAGGCAGTGTGATAATTATATATAGTGAACGTACAAAATAGTATCCCTATTGTGTGAGATACTGCATGGGATGTTACCCAAACCTTCAGAGACCTGCTGGAGATGTGGGGCATGTAACCCTGATCCAACCCATAAATAGTGGAATTGTGCCCTTCTGGGTTTAAGTTAACTCCCTAAGGTTGGCTTCACCACTATCCTGTTTTGTTACCTTTCTTCTTGCACGCCCTTCGAGTCCATGAGCATAATTTAATGAACCCTGGTTGAGAATCACCGCAATAACCATGTACAGCTACAGTAGTCTTTAGATATATTCCACACATAAGGCCTCATGCACACGACCGTTGTTTTGGTCTGCTTGGATGCAGACCCATTCACTTCAATGGGGCCGCAAAAGATGCGGACAGGACTCTGTGTGCTCTCCGCATCTGTTGCTCCGTTCCGTTGTCGGCAAAAAAAATATAACCTGTCCTATACTTATCCGTTTTGCGGACAAGAATAGGCAGTTATATCAATGGCTGTCCGTTCCGTTCACCATCCGTGTTTAGCAGATCCGCAACAACAGTTGTGTGCGTGAGGCCTAATCTGACATTAAAAGGATTGCTCCTTAAAGATACCAGCAACAAGTCAGCGGACAAATAGAGAATTACCTGTGTTGGTGAAGAGCTTTCTTGTCAAGTTCCCAGGCTAGTTCTGTAGCAAACTGCGGCTGCTCTAAGTGAGGTACTGGATCTGTAGACAGCTGCTCACCATCAAACTTAGCTTCTACCACAAGCATATGCCGAGATCGCTTTGGAAAATGACGACCTGGAAAGAGTAAAGGGGAGGTCAGGACGACATGTATGCAAGACGGCTGTATAAAAGGGGGGGGAAAAAAAAAAACAACTAATAACCAATATTAAGGGAATAAAGGTAGGCATAAAAAAGCCATTATACTTCTACAAAATAGTCCAAATATGTCCTTGCAGAGCAGTTTTAGGTCAGTTTCAGACAGGCAAATTGTCTGCGGGAAACAAATCGTGACAGGACCGATTTATAATGCTGTGTGTGCCTGCCCAACATCAGGTGTAATGAACTGTACTGACAAAATGCCTTCAGTACAATTCATTATAGCCCATGTCGGACAGGGACACACAGCATTATAAATCATTAGGGCTCATGCACACTAACGTATTTTCTTTCCTAGCCCTTTCCGTTATTTTTTTGCGGACAGTATGCGGAACCATTCATTTCAATGGGCCCCACAAAAAAATAAATAAAGAAACGGGAGTTACTCTGTGTGCATTCCGTTTCCGTATGTCCGTTCCGCAAAAAAAAAAAAAAAAAAAAAAAAAAGCATGTCCTTGTATTGTCTTCATTACGTACACATATAGGACTGTTCTATTAGGGGCCAGCTGTTTTATTCCACAAAATACGGAATGCACATGGACGTCTTTTTTTTTTTTTTTGCGGATCCGTGTTTTGCAGAGCGCAAAATGCATATGTCGTGTGCATGAGCCCCTAAGGCCAGGAAATCATGCTCCCACATGCAGCATGCTTCCCCTCAGAAAACTCGCTCGTCTGAAATTGGTTTTAATGTATGAGGAATAGGTGACACATGAGATCAAGTGACTATTTCATCTTTTCTCTGCTCTTGGTCTCAGAAACTTGCCAGCTAGACCAAAATGTTGGTATTTTCTGAATGATCTGACTCCCAGATATGTTTTGTAATGTGTATTTTTGTTACCTTTTGCGCTTTGTGCTTTTTGCATTGCCACATCACTTGCGACAAGTTAAAGTTTTTGTCTAAAAGACAATGTAAGCTACTTAGATTGAGACTGGCTTCTCTAAGCTCCGGACACTAGCTGTTATAACCAGAGAAAGACATGTCTGCCTAAACATTTCCCTCCAGTACAATTATAAAAAGAGGCCGCAGGATAATCGCACACAGGTAGTGGCGTATCAAATGATCAAAAGTACAATGTTCGTGTCAAGCGATCATATAGCAATATATATGTGTACAGAATTTCTTTATATATAGTCCTCAAGGGATGGATCCTTCACAGTTTAGCAGTACTCTTAAAAAAAAAAAAATAATAATCGCTTCCCAGTACATAGAAGTACTTTCCAGGAGATATTCCCCTTAATAGAAACAGTCATTCATTTGAATATGCACACTCTATACATGCGGTAGCTGGGTCCGGTAAAAAAAAACAAAAAACCTAAGAGACCTATTATTCCGGCTGGTGCTGGTAGTTGTATACAGGTGGCGAGTGAGGCATAGATGCATATCTTACCCGTATGGAGTCGGGGACAGTAGCTGGAGATTATATCTCTCAGGCCGCTACTCACCACACCGTACCCGCTTCCTTCTTTTGCCGTTGGCGTCCTCGTCCAAGACTTCCGTGTCATGTGATGGTTGTCTCGCGGGAATAGCCTGTTTGGTCCTGTTATCACCAGACTGTTTCTGATCAGAAGATTATGGAGCGCTCCAATGGTCAAAATATCTTCAATATTTCGAAATAAATCTGGTTCTTTCTTTATGGGGTGAACTAGTTCACCACCATAAAGAAAGAACTGGATTTATTTCAAAATATTGGAGATATTCTGACCATTGGAGCGCTCCATAATCAATTAGGGATGTGGGAATATGTGTCCCAGTATCAGATAGCCTCCATTAGCCTGGAATAGTGATCCAGGGGCAAATATGGAGAGCTGAGGTGGGAATCACATTGAAACTAATCACCCGCAGCTGATACTACCCTGGCACATGGAGAACTAGGAGACACCAGTGTACATAAGTGATTGACACTACAATGTCCCAGTGCTCTCTAACCAGCTGCAGTGATTAAGATGGGAAAGACAGGGTTAGGTGCAGATCAGGGCGCCACTGTAAAAGGACACCCGGATATACTGTATCTAGCATGGATCCCACTGTGCTGTATAGTGCGTGGTGTAGCAACACAGCTGTGGGTACCCTGCAAGATTCCACCTGGCCCTGTTTCCCAGTTAGAAGACTGTCATCTAGCACGCGCTATCGCAGTAAGTCTCTGCTCAACGCGTTTCTTCTATATAAGAATCATCAGGAGCCAAATAACCTGCCTATATGAAGCTAAGCTATCTCATTCAGCTCTGATTTAAGGAGGAAGGCCCTCCCCCATTGATGATACAGGGATAGCGTTTCAGCCAATCACGGGTTGAAGGGGCGGATCGCCTGTGAACCTCCCACATCGCGCTCCTTGATAAAACACAGGCAAATGCCTGTAACGCTGGATGGGATACAGAGAAGGGATATATAGACAAGGAGCAGACAGAATACAATAGCAACATCCAATGTAGATGTCATTAAGCATAAAGTGAGCACACAACAACCTGAAGTTATCTGCATCACAGAACCAGTCATCAATCGTTAGTTACCGCGGAAAAAAAAAAAAGAAAAGAACGTTCATAAGGTGCCAAGCGTGTATACGAGCCAATGTGTCCCGGTACAAGCGTATATATGGACCTATATATCTAGTTTACAGAAATAAAGGAGTCCTAATAATTCTAAAACAGAGCACATGCTGACTGATACACACCATAAGGCACATAAAGTATGAACGGGGGGGATGCATACAACAAGTCAACACTCATTGATCACATGACTGTCGCCCATTTAAACAGCAGCCTATTCAATGAAACAGAGGTATGATGATATGTGGTCATTCAGCCAGTTAGGGCAAAGGGTCCCCAATTTAAAGGTCCATTGGGCCTCTTTTTGAAGGACCCTCTGATCCAGGTTGCACGCATTCGCTGTGGCATTGTTTCTGCAATGTCACAAGATTTATTTCCATCCAGTGTTGCATACATTTTTCACCAAGATCTTGCATTGATGATGGAAGAGTCTGACTGCTGCGCAAAGCCTTCTCCAGCACATCCCAAATAATCTCAATGGAGTTAAGGTCTGGACTCTGTGGTGGCCAATCCATGTGTGAAAATGATGTCTCATGCTCCCTGAACCACTCTTTCACAATTTAAGCCAGATGAATCCTGGCACGGTCATCTTGGAATATGCCCGTGCCATCAAGGAAGAAAAAAATCCATTGATGGAATAACCTGGTCATTCAGTATGTTCAGGTAGTCAGCTGACCTCATTCTTGGAGCACATACTGTTGCTGAACCTAGACCTGACCAACTGCAGCAACCCCAGATCATAGCACTGCCCACAGGCTTGTACAGTAGGCATGATGGGTGCATCACTTCATCTGCCTCTCTTCTTACCCTGATGTGACCATCACTCTGGAACAGGGTAAATCTGGGCTCATCAGACCACATGACCTTCTTCCATTGCTCCAGAGTCCAATCTTTATGCTCCCTAGAAAATGTAAGCCTTTTTTCTGGTTTGCCTCACTGATTAGTGGTTTTCTTAGGGCCACACAGCTGTTCAGTCCAATCCCTTGAGTTCCCTTCGCATTGTGCATGTGGAAATGCTCTTACTTTCACTATTAAACATAGCCCTGAGTTCTACTGTTGTTTTTCTTAGATTTGATTTCGCCAAATGTTTAAGTGATCGCCGATCACGATCATTCAGGATTTTTTTCCCGCCACATTTCTTCCTCACTATCCTTCCAGTTTTTAATAATGTGTTGGACAGTTCTTAACCCAATTTTAGTAGTTTCTGCAATCTCCATAGATGTTTTCTCTGCTTGATGCATGCCAATGATTTGACCCTTCTCAAACAGACTAACATCTTTTCCACGATCATGAGATGCGTCTTTCAACATGGTTGTTTAAGAAATGAGAATGAGAGATTTTTTTTGTGTACTTATAATCCCTATACTACGATTTATCCATACATAATGCGATTAATCATTTTGGTTCAGTAGATTTAGCTACAAACGTACTTTTATAATATGTAAATTACCTGTCTACCAGCAAGTAGGGCGGCTACTTGCTGGTAGCAGCCGCATCCTCCTATCATAATGATGCCCCCTCCGCATGTTGATTGACAGGGTCAGAGAACGGGATCGTACCGAGAGGCGGACGCTCGCTCGGCCGCTCCATCCTCAATGCGCCGATGACGTCACATCTACACCCGGCGCAGGCGCATTGAGGATGGAGCGGCCGAGCGAGCGGCCGCCTCTCAGTGCGCCTGCGCCGATTGAAGACAGGTACAGCGCAGGTGCCAGATTTTGAATGCAAACAGGGCCAGCAGAGAACGATCCCGTTCCCTGACCCTGTCAATCAACATGCGGAGGGGGCATCATTATGATAGGAGGATGCGGCTGCTACCAGCAAGTAGCCGCCCTACTTGCTGGTAGACAGGTAATTTACATATTATAAAAGTATGTTTTTAGCTAAATCTACTGAACCAAAATGATTAATCACATTATGTATGGATAAATCGCAGTATAGGGATTATAAGTACACAAAAAAAAAAAATAATGTTTAGTGAGGTGACAGAAGCCCTTTAAATAACCTATTGCCAGCTGAAAGATAATCGTCCATGCAGTAATTATCTAATAGGAGGCTCATAACTATTTGCTTAGTTAAATCCAGCTTTTTTTTTGGACAGGCAGTGTATGTAACTATGTAACTCCTCATCAAGCACAGCGTCGTACATTGTATAGTGGCTGTGATTGGCATCGCAGCTCAGCCCCATTTACTTTTATGGGGCTTAGCTGCTCCTAGGCCACGTGACCGATGAACGGGTCATCACTGGCCTAGGAAAAGCTGGAGAAGGCCGTGGCACTACTGTGAGTGCGCTGCCTTCTTAAAAAGCTGATTGGCGGGAGTCCTGGGTGCCTAACAGGCATATGGGCAAGGGTTGTCTCAGAAGAGACATTTGAGGTGTATCGCTAGAAAATCATCCTAGCATTCTTCAGCTCATTATGGGGACCATTAACTGTCCAGTAATGCTATCCCCTGCCTTAGGGCTGTTTCACATGAGCGAGTCCATTGCGGGAATAACGCTCTGTTTGTGAGTGTGATCCTCCGCTCTGGACTTGCAGGAGCGCACGGTATTATCATGATTTAGAATGCTATGTGTCTCTGCATGGCATTTTTTCCACAGAATCATAGTGACATAAAGCTGTCAGTATGATTCTGTAGAAATAAGGTCAAGCAGAGACACATAGCATTATAAATCATGATAATGCCGTGCGCTCCTGCAAGTCCAGAGCGGAGGATCACACTCACAAACGGAGCGTTATTCCCGCAATGGACTCGCTTGTGTGAAACAGCCCTTCCAGTGGACCCTCTTCAACTGGACCTTGGCAGGATAATTCGCTATAGTCACTTCTTTTTTTAATATTGGCAGGATAATGCTTGGATATGCCCCTGTCAATCCTGAGAAGACCTATCCTCAGGACAGAACAGCATACCAAGCACAGTGCCGCACAATGTATACTGGCTGTGCTTGGTATTAAAACTGAATAGGACTGCACTGCAGAAAAGCAACGTGATCTATGGACACGGCATCACAAGTGGAGGAAGAGATGGCAGCGCTTGGGGGCCCCTTCCAAACAGCTGATCGGAGGGGATGCCAGGACCACCACCAACCCGATACTGGTTGCCTATCCTGAGGACAGTGTCCTGAGGATGGGTCATCAATATTTACCTTTTCTGGAAAAACCCTTAATTTTGTCTTTGTTTCTCTTAGTAGGATTTTTTTTATTTACGGTTTTTGCCCTGTATTGCATTAGATGTCTTATTAAAAGTTTACACTTCTCTTAAATACATTCCTAGACTTTTTAACAATATATAAATATATGTCCCATAAGTTCATTTGCCATGCTTACGATTTCATGTAGTAAAATAACCAGGATCACGGCACCGAATGCTAAGTGATACAAAGAAAACAGCAGAAATCTGAACAATGACCACTTTCCGTTATACCAGATGCTTACATTTCTCAATAGGCTTCTCAGATGACAAAGCTACGGCCCTGATGTATTCATCTGGCAGCACTGAAATACTAAACCTTCCCACACCAAAGTGATTGCAGCCCAGCCTGTACGTGGAGAAGGCTTTCATGTCCCAATCAGAGGTACATCTCTTATATGGTTGGAAAGAGAAATATTTCTATACAGCATGTACTAGGTTATCTGACACCAAAAGTAGATATTGTATAAAAGGTATTCTGCATCTATCCATCAAAGGCCTCATGCACGCCACCGTATGCGTTTTCCTGTCCGCAAAAAACAGATCCGGGCCATGTGCATGCTGCCATTTACTTTTTCATTTTAATAGCAATGTCCTATACATTTCAGCAAAATGGACAATAGGACGTGTTCTATCTTTTTTGCAGGGCCACAGTACAGACGTGCGGATGTGGACAGCACGCAGTGTGCCATCCACATCTTTTGCGGCCCCATTGAAATGAATATATACACTTACGTGTAGAGGTGATCACGGTAACTAAAATGAGCCCTTTCTGTAATCGGTATTATCGATGCAGAGAAATTCTTATTTTAGTTGTAAGCAAGTGAGGTGCATGGAGCACTAAGGGGTAGCTTAGCCCCTCGGAGCACCGTTTCACCTCCACCTCTCCGGATGGCCTAGTCCCTTGGAGCACCACTTCACCTCCACCTCTCCGGATGGCCTAATCCCTTGGAGCACCACTTCACCTCCACCTCTCCGGATGGCCTAATCCCTTGGAGCACCACTTCACCTCCACCTCTCCGGATGGCCTAATCCCTTGGAGCACCACTTCATCTCCACCTCTCCAGATGGCCTAATCCCTTGGAGCACCACTTCATCTCCACCTCTCCGGATGGCCTAATCCCTTGGAGCACCACTTCACCTCCACCTCTCCAGATGGCCTAATCCCTTGGAGCACCACTTCATCTCCACCTCTCCAGATGGCCTAATCCCTTGGAGCACCACTTCATCTCCACCTCTCCGGATGGCCTAGTCCCTTGGAGCACCACTTCACCTCCACCTCTCCGGATGGCCTAATCCCTTGGAGCACCACTTCACCTCCACCTCTCCGGATGGCCTAATCCCTTGGAGCACCACTTCATCTCCACCTCTCCGGATGGCCTAGTCCCTTGGAGCACCACTTCATCTCCACCTCTCCAGATGGCCTAATCCCTTGGAGCACCACTTCACCTCCACCTCTCCGGATGGCCTAGTCCCTTGGAGCACCACTTCACCTCCACCTCTCCGGATGGCCTAATCCCTTGGAGCACTGCTGTAACTTTGCCTCTCCCAGTAAGATTCTTACTCTGACACATGACCCGAAATCTCCACACTCGAACATTGAGGCACAACCACTCTACCTAAATACACCCTTAGCGCCTCCATAGCAATGCACATTGACAAAGCAGCAGTTCAGTCACACAGGGAATCTCAGCAATAACTCGTCCTTCAATCACAATAAATTGCAAGAATGAGGTGCTGGTGGGGCGTGAATAACATAGCCAGAGGTCGCACTATATTTTTTCCAGAAGAGTAAAAATACTTCTCCGACCATTTTTGAGGAGTATTTTTACCCGAGGAGGAGTACGAAATTTGCAGTAATTCAAATATATTATATATCCGCCTACACTTGCTCACATCTGCGTTGGAGGCTGCATTTGGAGTCTCTGTTGCAGATTCTGTCTAAAGACCGGACAAAAAAAAAAAAAAACGACTTGTATGCAGCACTTTTTTGGTCTGGTTAAAAGACAGGCCCGTGAATGGAAACTGAACGGACTCCATCATAGTAAGCGGGGTCTGTTCAGCTTCTTCCCTGTCAGTTAGGCCGGGTTCACATGACATTTTTGCCATATGCATTAACAGACGTATATACATTAACAGACGCCTCAGACAGATGCCATACTGTGGCATCTGTCACCATTGAATTCCACCGTTCACGTCGCACCCTACGCTGATGAAAAGTAGGGAAAAGTCTAAGGCATATTGGTACGCCTTAGACCAGGCATCCTCAAACTGCTGCCCTCCAGCTGTTGCAAAACTACAACTCCCAGCATGCCCAAACAGCCTACAGGTATCAGCCTACAGCAGGGCATTGTGGGATTTGTAGTTTTACAACAGCTGGAGGGCCGCAGTTTGAGGATGCCTGCCTTAGACTTTTTCCAAGGAGTACAACGGCCTGAACAGGCATCTATGACGCTTGTACAGGCGTTACTGCAACCTCTGGGCGTGGCGGTCATACACCTGCATTGCTGCTTCATTCAACTCTAAGGCCTCTTTCACACAAGCAAATTTCCAGTCCGGATGTGATGTGTGTTGTGAACGAATCCTGGCCCATTCATATTAATGGATCGGTACACGCATCATCTGTGTGTTCAGGAAAAATCGCAGCATGTTGTATATTGTGCATTTTTCATGCAGCTCTGGCTCCACAGAGGACTCCCCTGCATAACGGAAACGGGACGGATCCGTTTTGCAGCCCATAGACTTCTATTATGACGGAATGAATAACAGAATGCCTATAAAGGCATTCCGTTATGCATTCCGTCATAGAATTGCGTTATGGTCCGTGGTAACAAAATCCATAACGCAATTCACCTTTTACCAACAAACGAAGTGTGAACGAATTTGAAATATGAAATTTGCTCATCTCTAGTTGAGATATAGATTGTTATTCTTCAGTTTTTTTCACGAGAATGAAAAACGCATGCCATCCGGACGCCAAAAAAATGCAAACACTGAACGCAATCACAAAAAAAGGGATTGAATTTGCGTGCTAAACCATCAGTTTTTTCCTGAACAGATTCTGACACAATCCATATCACTCATGTGAAAGAGGCTAAGGGACTGCTGAAGATTGGCGAGCACCGTACCCCATATAGTATGAATGGAGTAGAGGATTAGTTCTGGTGCAGAGGTCACGCTACATTTTTTTCTGGAAGAGTAAAAATACTCCTCTTACCATTTTTTAGGAGTATGAAAAGTACATTAAATCAAAAAGTTAATACAAAGACCTACATAACATTAAGGGGTTTCTATTTATTCCGGGAAACCATTACTAGTGCTCTAGAACGGTCTTCCATGCAGAAATACCAAATATAGACAATTTTTTATTTAGCTGAGGTCACCGTTGCCCTGAGGGGGTCGGCACCACTGACGTCACCGTTGCCCTGAGGGGGTCGGCACCACTGACGTCACCGTTGCCCTGAGGGGGTCGGCACCACTGACGTCACCGTTGCCCTGAGGGGGTCGGCACCACTGACGTCACCGTTGCCCTGAGGGGGTCGGCACCACTGACGTCACCGTTGCCCTGAGGGGGTCGGCACCACTGACGTCACCGTTGCCCTGAGGGGGTCGGCACCACTGACGTCACCGTTGCCCTGAGGGGGTCGGCACCACTGACGTCACCGTTGCCCTGAGGGGGTCGGCACCACTGACGTCACCGTTGCCCTGAGGGGGTCGGCACCACTGACGTCACCGTTGCCCTGAGGGGGTCGGCACCACTGACGTCACCGTTGCCCTGAGGGGGTCGGCACCACTGACGTCACCGTTGCCCTGAGGGGGTCGGCACCACTGACGTCACCGTTGCCCTGAGGGGGTCGGCACCACTGACGTCACCGTTGCAGTGATTTTATGAGGTTTAAAGGGTTTCGATATTTATCACCTGTCGTTAAAGAGGACCCCTTACCTCTCCTGATTTGTCTGTTTTGGTAACTACTTGCACCCCCCGTAATAACAATCCTGGAGCATCTATTCTTATGACCTTATGTTGCACAATTACTCTGTTATTCCTGGTATTAGTTATGAATGACTGGCTGGCAGTTCGCAGTCAAGGTCCAGATGGGGGTGTCCCTGCACAGCCTGACATTATTTAATCAGTGCTGTCAACTGGTAACATCCAGCTGGACCTTTATTGCAATTCGTTCATAAGTTCTAGTAGGAATAATAGAGGAATGGTACAATATAGAATCACAAGAATTGACTCCCCAGAATTGTTATTGCATGGGAAAAGCAAGTCTTACTAAAACAGTAGTTTATGCCTGAATACAAACGCAGGCTGCTGCTGCCTGCCATATCCCATACCCGGCCTCTGACTGCGCGCTGCGATCCGCCACCGTTAACCCGTCAGGTGCGGCACCCGAGGGGTTAATTGCAGCGTGCAGTCATAGAGGCCGGGTATGGGATATGGCAGGCAGCAGCAGCCTGCGTTTGTATTCAGGCATAAACTATATTCATTGGTGGCGCAGTGGACCGCACCCCCACCAACCCCAGTATTATAAAGTAGAATCATTGGTGGCGCAGTGCCAGACTAAATTTAACCCCTTAAAAACACCAGTTACCTATTCAAATAAGTAAATAGTGCCCATCTGCCCACTTTGATGCCAGTTTTCATGCCCAGAACCTGTCCAGGCCAGGCTGAGCTCCTCTGTACCTGATTCCAGGCATCACCCACTGTATGTTGGCAGTGCCAAATTCATTTAGTTCTTTATATCACACTTGTTGTGCCCGTCATTTGTATTCTAGCGCCGCTTTCACCCGATTTCCCTTGAGGACGGCTCACTGAAACTTTTTGGGATATAGCCTCCTCAAAACTCATTAAAAAAATAAAAATAAATACAAAAGATGTGAATAAGAAACCAACTTCAGCAGCAACACACACGAGACCGCACAGATGAATGTGGGTTTTGCAGCGCGGCTTTCTACACCGGAACCATAAACTATTATTTACATCAGGTCAGCAACCTGCAAAACTACAACCCCCAGCATGCACACTTGCTTGGTGACTGGAATATTCTGTGAGTTGTAGTTCCTGAAGCGCTGCAGATCAGATGACCAGACATGGCTGAGGATGTGCTGTCTGCCTATGATAGTCTTCACATCAGAGATTTCCAACCTGTCACCCTAGAGCTGCAGCAAGACTACAACCCCCTGCATGCCCTGACAGCCAGACTGATGAGAGTTTAAGTTTTACGACAGGTTGGAAATCACTGACGTCTGAAGTGACTTGCTGGGACTTGTAGTTCTACAGATAGGTGCTCGTCCACACAGATACCAAGTAGAAAGAAACGTCATGCGTATGGAGACGCCACTGTTTACCTTCTAGAATGGACACGACGATGAGCAGCTGGTCCGTCTTGTAGCCCATGTCTGGAGTCGGGGGTAGCACAGGCCGCCGTCCTGCTGTCACTGCCCGGTAACGTATCACCCGCCGCTATAGATGTCTTTGCCGCTTCTCCCAACATACAAACACAGGGAAGCCCTCCTCCTGACTACAACTACTTCCGCCTGGCAACCAGGAGCTGACCAATCACAGAGCCCGGCGGGTGAACGCGAGGGAAGGAGCGCGCTAGACGCTTACTGAACACTGACGAAAAGGTAACGCGCATGCGCGTTAGGACTAGCTCCAGTCATGTGAGAAGCCATGTTTGATGTGGGCAGCGGGACTTATGTCCCAGTCTCTGTCCTAGTGAGAGAAAGTGACATAAAAATGCCTAGCTGGAAATCATATTATATGCATAATACTTCACATGATAGTTTTCCTTTAAGAAAGCACATAGCTGTGGGGCAAAAACCAAAGAAACAGTGGGACATTTATTACTAAAGGTATGTTCACATGAGACGTATTCAGTGCAGAAATGTATGCAGCTAAGCAGACATCATTCATGTGATTGTACATGGAGTTTTACAGACCTAAATATGGCAGTCAGAAATGTCTGCAACAAATCTCCCTCATGTGAACATGAGTAAGTATCAACATACTCCTGACACTATGCTGGTAGGTAACAGTAGTGCAGTGAATACTCCTGACACTATGCTGGTAGGTAACAGTAGTGCAGTGCATACTCCTGACACTATGCTGGTAGGTAACAGTAGTGCAGTGCATATTCCTGACACTATGCTGGTAGGTAACAGTAGTGCAGTGCATATTCCTGACACTATTCTGGTAGGTAACAGTAGTGCAGTGTATACTCCTGACAATATGCTGGTAGGTAACAGTAGTGCAGTGCATATTCCTGACACTATGCTGGTAGGTAACAGTAGTGCAGTGTATACTCCTGACAATATGCTGGTAGGTAACAGTAGTGCAGTGCATATTCCTGACACTATGCTGGTAGGTAACAGTAGTGCAGTGTATACTCCTGACACTATGCTGGTAGGTAACAGTATGCTGGTAGGTAACAGTAGTGCAGTGAATACTCCTGACACTATGCTGGTAGGTAACAGTAGTGCAGTGCATACTCCTGACATTATGCTGGTAGGTAACAGTAGTGCAGTGCATATTCCTGACACTATGCTGGTAGGTAACAGTAGTGCAGTGTATACTCCTGACAATATGCTGGTAGGTAACAGTAGTGCAGTGCATATTCCTGACACTATGCTGGTAGGTAACAGTAGTGCAGTGTATACTCCTGACACTTTGCTGGTAGGTAACAGTAGTGAGTAGTGCAATACATACTCCTGACACTATGCTGGTAGGTAACAGTAGTGCAGTGAATACTCCTGACACTATGCTGGTAGGTAACAGTAGTGCAGTGTATACTCCTGACACTATGCTGGTAGGTAACAGTAGTGCAGTGCATATTCCTGACACTATGCTGGTAGGTAACAGTAGTGCAGTGTATACTCCTGACACTATGCTGGTAGGTAACAGTAGTGCAGTGCATATTCCTGACACTATGCTGGTAGGTAACAGTAGTGCAGTGCATACTCCTGACACTTTGCTGGTAGGTAACAGTAGTGAGTAGTGCAATACATACTCCTGACACTATGCTGGTAGGTAACAGTAGTGCAGTGAATACTCCTGACACTATGCTGGTAGGTAACAGTAGTGCAGTGTATACTCCTGACACTATGCTGGTAGGTAACAGTAGTGCAGTGCATATTCCTGACACTATGCTGGTAGGTAACAGTAGTGCAGTGTATACTCCTGACACTATGCTTGTAGGTAACAGTAGTGCAGTGCATATTCCTGACACTATGCTGGTAGGTAACAGTAGTGCAGTGCATACTCCTGACACTATGCTGGTAGGTAACAGTAGTGCAGTGTATACTCCTGACACTATGCTGGTAGGTAACAGTAGTGCAGTGCATACTCCTGACACTATGCTGGTAGGTAACAGTAGTGCAGTGCATATTCCTGACACTATGCTGGTAGGTAACAGTAATGCAGTGCATACTCCTGACACTATGCTGATAGGTAACAGTAGTGCAGTGTATACTGACAATATGCTGGTAGGTAACAGTAGTGCAGTGCATATTCCTGACACTATGCTGGTAGGTAACAGTAGTGCAGTGTATACTCCTGACACTATGCTGGTAGGTAACAGTAGTGCAGTGCATATTCCTGACACTATGCTGATAGGTAACAGTAGTGCAGCGCATACTCCTGACACTATGCTGATAGGTAACAGTAGTGCAGTGCATACTCCTGACACTATGCTGGTAGGTAACAGTAGTGCAGTGCATACTCCTGACACTATGCTGGTAGGTAACAGTAGTGCAGTGCATATTCCTGACACTATGCTGGTAGGTAACAGTAGTGCAGTGCATATTCCTGACAATATGCTGGTAGGTAACAGTAGTGCAGTGCATATTCCTGACACTATGCTGGTAGGTAACAGTAGTGCAGTGCATACTCCTGACAATATGCTGGTAGGTAACAGTAGTGCAGTGCATACTCCTGACACTATGCTGGTAGGTAACAGTAGTGCAGTGCATACTCCTGACACTATGCTGGTAGGTAACAGTAGTGCAGTGCATATTCCTGACACTATGCTGGTAGGTAACAGTAGTGCAGTGCATACTCCTGACATTATGCTGGTAGGTAACAGTAGTGCAGTGCATACTCCTGACACTATGCTGGTAGGTAACAGTAGTGCAGTGCATACTCCTGACAATATGCTGGTAGGTAACAGTAGTGCAGTGCATACTCCTGACACTATGCTAGTAGGTAACAGTAGTGCAGTGCATACTCCTGACACTATGCTGGTAGGTAACAGTAGTGCAGTGCATATTCCTGACACTATGCTGGTAGGTAACAGTTGTGCAGTGCATACTCCTGACATTATGCTGGTAGGTAACAGTAGTGCAGTGCATACTCCTGACACTATGCTGGTAGGTAACAGTAGTGCAGTGCATACTCCTGACAATATGCTGGTAGGTAACAGTAGTGCAGTGAATACTCCTGACATTATGCTGGTAGGTAACAGTAGTGCAGTGCATATTCCTGACACTATGCTGGTAGGTAACAGTAGTGCAGTGCATATTCCTGACATTATGCTGGTAGGTAACAGTAGTGCAGTGCATACTCCTGACACTATGCTGGTAGGTAACAGTAGTGCAGTGCATACTCCTGACACTATGCTGGTAGGTAACAGTAGTGCAGTGCATACTCCTGACACTATGCTGGTAGGTAACAGTAGTGCAGTGCATATTCCTGACAATATGCTGGTAGGTAACAGTAGTGCAGTGTATACTCCTGACAATATGCTGGTAGGTAACAGTAGTGCAGTGCATACTCCTGACACTATGCTGGTAGGTAACAGTAGTGCAGTGCATATTCCTGACACTATGCTGGTAGGTAACAGTAGTGCAGTGCATACTCCTGACACTATGCTGGTAGGTAACAGTAGTGCAGTGCATATTCCTGACAATATGCTGGTAGGTAACAGTAGTGCAGTGTATACTCCTGACAATATGCTGGTAGGTAACAGTAGTGCAGTGCATACTCCTGACACTATGCTGGTAGGTAACAGTAGTGCAGTGCATACTCCTGACACTATGCTGGTAGGTAACAGTAGTGCAGTGCATACGCCTGACACTATGCTGATAGGTAACAGTAGTGCAGTGTATACTCCTGACACTATGCTGGTAGGTAACAGTAGTGCAGTGCATACTCCTGACAATATGCTGGTAGGTAACAGTAGTGCAGTGCATTCCCACTGACACTATGCTGGTAGGTAACCGTAGTGCAGTGCATACTCCTGACAATATGCTGGTAGGTAACAGTAGTGCATACTCCTGACACTATGCTGGTAGGTAACAGTAGTGCAGTGAATACTCCTGACATTATGCTGGTAGGTAACAGTAGTGCAGTGCATATTCCTGACACTATGCTGGTAGGTAACAGTAGTGCAGTGCATATTCCTGACATTATGCTGGTAGGTAACAGTAGTGCAGTGCATACTCCTGACACTATGCTGGTAGGTAACAGTAGTGCAGTGAATACTCCTGACATTATGCTGGTAGGTAACAGTAGTGCAGTGCATATTCCTGACACTATGCTGGTAGGTAACAGTAGTGCAGTGCATATTCCTGACATTATGCTGGTAGGTAACAGTAGTGCAGTGCATACTCCTGACACTATGCTGGTAGGTAACAGTAGTGCAGTGCATACTCCTGACACTATGCTGGTAGGTAACAGTAGTGCAGTGCATACTCCTGACACTATGCTGGTAGGTAACAGTAGTGCAGTGCATATTCCTGACAATATGCTGGTAGGTAACAGTAGTGCAGTGTATACTCCTGACAATATGCTGGTAGGTAACAGTAGTGCAGTGCATACTCCTGACACTATGCTGGTAGGTAACAGTAGTGCAGTGCATATTCCTGACACTATGCTGGTAGGTAACAGTAGTGCAGTGCATACTCCTGACACTATGCTGGTAGGTAACAGTAGTGCAGTGCATATTCCTGACAATATGCTGGTAGGTAACAGTAGTGCAGTGTATACTCCTGACAATATGCTGGTAGGTAACAGTAGTGCAGTGCATACTCCTGACACTATGCTGGTAGGTAACAGTAGTGCAGTGCATACTCCTGACACTATGCTGGTAGGTAACAGTAGTGCAGTGCATACGCCTGACACTATGCTGATAGGTAACAGTAGTGCAGTGTATACTCCTGACACTATGCTGGTAGGTAACAGTAGTGCAGTGCATACTCCTGACAATATGCTGGTAGGTAACAGTAGTGCAGTGCATTCCCACTGACACTATGCTGGTAGGTAACCGTAGTGCAGTGCATACTCCTGACAATATGCTGGTAGGTAACAGTAGTGCATACTCCTGACACTATGCTGGTAGGTAACAGTAGTGCAGTGCATACTCCTGATATTATGCTGGTAGGTAACAGTAGTGCAGTGCATACTCCTGACACTATGCTGGTAGGTAACAGTAGTGCAGTGTATACTCCTGACACTAGGCTGGTAGGTAACAGTAGTGCAGTGCATATTCCTGACATTATGCTGGTAGGTAACAGTAGTGCAGTGCATATTCCTGACACTATGCTAGTGGGTAACAGTAGTGCAGTGCATACTCTTGACAATATGCTGGTAGGTAACAGTAGTGCAGTGTATACTCCTGACACTATGCTGGTAGGTAACAGTAGTGCAGTGTATACTCCTGACACTATGCTGGTAGGTAACAGTAGTGCAGTGTATATTCCTGACAATATGCTGGTAGGTAACAGTAGTGCAGTGCATATTCCTGACAATATGCTGGTAGGTAACAGTAGTGCAGTGCATATTCCTGACAATATGCTGGTAGGTAACAGTAGTGCAGTGCATATTCCTGACGATATGCTGGTAGGTAACAGTAGTGCAGTGCATATTCATTACACTATGCTGGTAGGTAACAGTAGTGCAGTGCATATTCCTGACACTATGCTGGTAGGTAACAGTAGTGCAGTGTATATTCCTGACACTATGCTGGTAGGTAACAGTAGTGCAGTGCATATTCCTGACGATATGCTGGTAGGTAACAGTAGTGCAGTGCATATTCCTGACAATATGCTGGTAGGTAATAGTAGTGCAGTGCATATTCCTGACAATATGCTGGTCGGTAACAGTAGTGCAGTGCATATTCCTTACACTATGATGGTAGGTAACAGTAGTGCAGTGCATATTCCTGGTCCAGGTTTCATTGACAGAAGCTCAGCCTCTTCTTGAGGCTTCCAGCGCAGTCGCAGCACGTAGATGCAGGTTCCATGCATTCATCAGGTGACTTTTTTTGGCAAGGAGGGCGTGAAGGAATCTGCCTGCAGAGACTCCATGTGAAAGGGGCCTTTAGGATCTGAAAAAACGGATCCGGCACCATTTACTTACATTGTTTCATAGCAGTTTTATGTCTGGTCACATAACGGAATGCATACTGATGCATAATGAACGGAGCATACTCCATTCACAATATATTGGCCTAAAGTTAAACAAAACCTGATGTGAAAAGTAGCCTAAGGCCTCATGCACACAAACCTATTTTCATTCCGTGTCCGTTCCATTTTTCTTGCTGACTGTATACGGAACCATTAATTTCAATGGGTCCGCAAAAAAAACGGAAGGTACTCCATGTGCATTCCGTATGTTCGTATTTCCATTCCGTAAAAAAATAGAACATGTCCTATTATTGTCTGCATAACGGACAAGGATAGTACTGTTCTATTAGGGGCCAGTTGTTCCGCAAAATACGGGATGCACATTGATGTCATCTGTATTTTTTTCGGATCCATTTTTTGCAGACCGCAAAATACATACGGTCATGTGCATGAGGCCTAAGAAAAATAAACAAGTTTATATACTTTCAATTATCTTTTGCTACTTAAAAAAAACAAAAAAACATTTAACAATCTTTTTCTTTGTATTACCATATTCTGACAGGCAAAACAGGCTCCCTTCCCATCTGTGTCATGTATTCTTTGCTGGAACAACCTGCTGGAGTTCGCTAGATCTGGCCCTGCTGGATGCAACCAAAAATGATGCACACTGCTCTATACTGCGATTTGTGTCCTGCTGATTCCCGGCATTCTCTGCCAAAGCGCTGTGCCGTTGTTTTGAAAGTGGCTTCATGTTTTTGTGCACATAGATGTATGGGGTTAATTTTTTGTGGGGCGAGCTGTCGTTTTTATTGGTGCTAATTTGGGGTGCATACAACTTTTTGATTACCGTATTTTTTTGCTTTATAATAAGACACACCTCAGATCTTAGAGGAAAATAAGAAAAAAATATATTTCATCAGACCTCATATCAAATCTTCAGATCAGACCCCCATAAATATCAGGGCATCACATCAGACCCCCCATGTCAGTCCTCCATGTCAGAACCCCATCAACCCTCCCTGTCTTACCCCCAACAGACCTCACAACAGCCTTTTTCTTTCAGACCCCCATCAGACCTCAGATCAGCCCTTTTCTTTTAGACCCCCATCAGACTAAAATAAAAAACTCCTCTTAATGAAAGCACTTACTAGTATTCGCTTTATAGAGGCACGGCCATTTTCGCACTACTTTTGGGGGGGGGGGGGTGCGTCTTATAAAGTGAAAACTATGGTACCTTATATTTATGTTTTTGGGAGGGGGGTAACATGACCTTAAAACAGCAAATTGGCAATTTTTTGGTGAATGTTTTTTTAATTTGTAAAAAATATTTTTCACTTATTACTGTACTTTTTAGGTGCTTTAGGGCCTAAATACTATTGCAATCTATGGGGGTAATAAGGACAATGTGACAATAATAAAAAAGGGCCATTAGGGTCCGCCAGGTCAAATAGTATGAATAGGTAGGTGGAAGTGGGGACATTAATGGATAAACTTACTGATATTTTGACCCTGGGCCTGTGCTCTGAATTTCCAGGGGCATTATCACGCTGGACAGGATACAAGATACACAGAATACAACAAAACAAATGTCTAGGCAAGAAGCTGGGGATAAAGGTCACCTCCTGACAAATCCCTACCAGCTCTCCCTAGACTTCTATGCCCACATTCAGACCCTGAAGGTGGGAATGAATGTGTCCTAGTGCCTAGGCTGAAGATTCACTAAAATCCCTAAGATGGGGAAAGAGGCAGCCTGCTCCCTCAGGACCTGGAGGAGGCAGGCGACTCTCTAACAGCCTAGACAGACTATCACAAGAAAACAAAACCCACTTATCTTGTACTGAGCAGGAACAGCAATCCTTCCCTCCTTCCTTCCTCTGAACAAGACAGAAGCTATAACCCGCACAGGATACTGGGGGCGTAATTTAAGCTCATACCAACGACCCCACCCAGTGCACCTGAAGGGAGGCGGATACAGCTCAACTCCAAAACAATAACAAAAGGCTACACATGTGCTGCTAACCTAGCAGACCTCCGCACATGACCTGAGCAGGGCATGACAGTACCCCCCTTCTATGGGTGACCTCTGGACACCCCGGACCAACTTTATCCGGGTGGGATCTGTGAAAAGCCCTCACCAGTCGGCTGGCACTAACATCCACAGCCGGAACACACATCCTCTCCTCAGGGCCGTATCCCCTGCATTGTATCAGGTACTGAAGGGAACCCCGAAGAACTCTTGAGTCGAGAACCCTAGAGATCTCAAACTCTAAATTTCCATCAACCAGAACAGGGGGAGGAGGCAATGGTGATGGTTCCACCGGTTTCACATATTTATTCAGTAAAGACCTGTGGAACACATCATGGCTCCTCCAAGTCTTCGGAAGATCCAGACGAAACGCTACAGGATTGACTACCGCAGATATTTTGTAAGGTCCAATAAATCTTGGACCCAGTTTCCAAGATGGTACTCTTAATTTAATATTTTTAGTAGATAACCACACCAGATCACCCACACACAGGTCCGGACCAGTCATACGTCTCTTGTCAGCCATTCGCTTATACCTCTCACCCATCTCCAAATTCACTTGGATCCTCCGCCAAATAGAAGACAAGGCAGAATAAAATCTCTCCTCCTCTGGCATCCCAGAGGAACTAGTCCCAGAAAAGGTACCAAACTGAGGATGAAAGCCGTATGCGCCAAAAAATGGCGACTTACCCGTGGACTCCTGCCTACGGTTATTCAATGCAAACTCTGCTAGGGATAAGAATGAGGACCAGTCCTCCTGATTCTCAGCCACAAAGCACCTCAAGTAGGTCCCCAGGTTTTGATTAGTACGCTCTGTCTGCCCATTCGACTGCGGATGAAAAGCCAAAGAGAACGAAAGTTGAATGCCAAGCTGAGAGCAGAACGCCCTCCAAAACCTGGAGACAAACTGCGTGCCCCTATCAGAAACCACATCCGAGGGAATGCCATGTAATTTCACGATATTATCAACAAAAATCTGAGCAAGAGTCTTGGCATTGGGCAGACTAGCTAACGATACGAAGTGAGCTATTTTACCAAAACGGTCAACAACCACCAAAATTACTGTTTTCCCGGAGGAACTCCGTAATAAAGTCCATAGACAAGTGCGTCCAAGGACGAGACGGAATAGACAAAGGAAGATGTGAACCAGAAGGTTGAGTGTGAGCAACCTTTGACCGTGCACAGGTTTCACAAGCCACAAAATTGAACCTGGTAAACAACAGTGACCATCTAGCCTGTCTATGATTCAGACGCTTGGCAGATTGCAGGTAAGCCAAATTCTTATGATCAGTATATACCGTAACAGGATGAGACGCCCCCTCCAACCAGTGACGTCATTCCTCAAAGCCTAATTTAACGGCCAACAATTCCCTATCTCCTACATCATAATTCCTCTCGGCGACCGAGAGCTTCTTGGAAAAAAAGCACACGGAACCCATTTGGCAACCCCCACTTCTGATGCATCCACCTCCACCACGAATGGCTGAGACACATCGGGCTGCACCAGAATGGGAGCAGACGCAAAACATTCCTTAATAGCCGAAAAAGCCTGCAATGCCTCATCCGACCAGACAGAGATGTTGACGCCGTTCTTAGTCATATCAGAGGTTTAACAATGGTAGAATGGTTCAAGATACATTTTCTATAATAATTAGTAAACCCCAAAAACCGCATCAAAGCTTTCTGATTCTCCGGTCAGTCCCATTCCAGAACCGCCCGGACCTTTTCGGGGTCCATACGAAAACCAGAGTCAGAAAGTAGATATCCCAGAAACGGAAGCTCCTGCACCGAAAACACACATTTCTCCAATTTGGCATATAATTTATTCACCCGAAGGATCGACAAAACCTGTCTCACGTGATCCTGATGGGTCTTCAGATCAGGAGAGTAAATTAGAATGTCATCCAAGTAAACTACCACGAACCTCCCCACAAAATGATGGAAAATGTCATTGACGAATCGCTGAAATACCGCTGGCGCGTTAGTTAACCCAAAAGGCATAACCAGATTCTGAAAATGACCCTCGTGCGTATTGAGGGCCGTTTTCCACTCATCCTCTTCCTTGATTCTGATCAGATTGTAGGCCCCTCTTAAATCCAACTTAGAGAACACCTTGGCTCCAACAATCTGATCAAAAAGATCGGAGATCAAAGGAAGGGGATACGGATCACGGACCGTAACACGGTTCAACTCTTGGAAATCCAAACAAGGTCTCAGCGATCCATCCTTTTTCTTTATAAAGAATAAACCAACAGCAACCGGAGACTTAGATGGCCTAATATGACCATTTGCCAAACTCTCAGCAATATACTTCTGCATGACCTCTCTTTCAGGTTGAGAAAGATTGTAAAGCCGAGACTTTGGCAACTTAGCCCCTGGGATGAGGTTAACTGGACAATCATAGTCACGATGATGGGGCAATTCTTGAGCCCCACCCTCCGAAAAGACATCTGCAAAATCTGAGAGATACTGAGGTAAAGCTGTAGTAGACCCACCAGAGATAGATGTGCCAAGACAATTGTCCAAACAAAATTCACTCCAACCAATGATCTGTTTTGCTTGCCAATCTATAATTGGGTTATGTTTTGTCAACCACGGTAAACCTAAGACCATAGGAGCGGACAAGTCCTTCATGACAAAACAAGACATGATCTCAACATGTGAATCACCCACCCTTAACTGAATACTATGAGCAATATGAGTGAGACTCCTTTGAGAAAGAGGGGAAGAATCAATTGCGAAAACCGGAATCTCTCTTTCTAAAGTGCAAGTACTTAGATCCAGATTTTGAAGAAAAAGAAAATCAATAAGGTTTACCGCAGCACCACAGTCAATGAATACTTCAACAATAAATTTTCTTGAGTCTAGCGCCACCATAGCTGGAAGGAGAAAACGAGTATTACAGGGAGCTTGCATACCTGCTTGCTCCACCACCCCATTCACACTACCAAGAGTCAGGGATGTTTTTTTTTTCTTTAAGTAAACCTCTTTGTGATTCTTTCTCATCAACATGCGGTTTAACAAAAGGACAAGCAAAAATAAAATGACCACTTTTCCCACAGTAATAACATAGTTTATGCAACCTCCTAAAGTTCCTACTACCAGAACGGATAGACACCTGACCCAGCTGCATGGGTTCCTCCCCTATCCCAGAGTTACATGTCATATCACCCTGGGGAGCAGGTGAGACAAAACCACTCACAGAAGGGATCCCTTGCGTGGAGGGAACCTTACACCTCTCTCTAATATGTCTATCTAACTGTACTGCCAAAGACATAGCATTCTCCAATGTATCCGGGTACTCATGAAAAGCAAGGGCATCTTTCAATCGCTCAGATAACCCCTGACAAAACTGACTACGTAACGCGGGGTCATTCCACTTTGACTCAGTAGCCCACCTCCTAAACTCAACGCAGTAAGCCTCTGCAGTATGTTCGCCTTGTAATAAATTACGCAATTTAGATTCCGCCATCGAGACCCGATCTGGATCATCATAAATTAATCCCAAGGCTTTAAAAAATTATTCCACCGACCGGAGGGCCAGAGAACCGGACGGCAGAGAAAAGGCCCAGGATTGCGCGTCCCCTTTAAGCAGGGATATTATTATCCCTACCCTTTGACTCTCATCACCAGAAGAAGATGGACGCAGCCGAAAATACAGCTTGCATGACTCTTTGAAGCAGATAAAGTCATCCACACCCCCTGCAAATCTATCAGGGAGAGCGACTTTAGGCTCCACATAAATTTGACTTCCTCCTATTGCACCTGATGTGAGAGAATTACGCAGATCAGCCACCTCTAGGGATAATCCCTGCATGCGATCAACTAGTGCTTCAATTGACTCCATCTCAAAAACAGCTGAGAAATGGCAGTCAAAGTATTGGCGGGTTATAATGTCACGCTGGACAGGATACAAAATACACAGAATACAACAAAACAAATGTCTAGGCAAGAAGCTGGGGATAAAGGGCACCTCCTGACAAATCCCTACCAGCTCTCCCTAGACTTCTATGCCCACATTCAGACCCTGAATGTTTCCTCGTGTCTAGGCTGAAGATTCCCTAAAATCCCTAAGATGGTTAAAGGGGGAAAGAGGCAGCCTGCTCTGTCTAGGCGTTTCTCTAACAGCCTAGACAATCACAAGAAAACAAAACCCACTTATCTTGTACTGAGCAGGAACAGCAATCCTTCCATCCTTCCTTCCTCTGAACAAGACAGAAGCTATAACCCGCACAGAACACTGGGAGTGGGCGTAATTTAAGCTCATACCAATGGTCCCCACCCAGTGCACCTGAAGGGAGGCAGATACAGCTCAACTCCAAAACAATAACAAAAGGCTACACATGTGCTGCTAACCTAGCAGACCTCCGCACATGACCTGAGCAGGGCATGGCAGCAGCTCACAATCTCCTACCATATCAAATACTTCTGTACACGGTTAGGAGACTGACATACCGTCCTCGAGTCCCACAGTATCAGGACACTCCTAAACAGAGGCGCACCTTTAATGAGGCGAGGTGAAGCAAAAGCATCAGACCGCACTAGAGGAAATCTAGATTGCTGTCCGCATCCGTGGCTCCGTTCCGCAGCCCCACTAAAAAAATATAACATGTCCTATTCTTGTCTGCACTTTGCGTACAAGAATAGGCATTTATATTGCCGGCGCCCGTTCTGTTCCGCAAATTGCGGAAGGCAACACCGGCAGCTTTCGTTTTTTGCGGATCCGCGGTTTGTGGACCGCAAAAAATGGCACAGTTGTGTGCATGAGGCCTTAGAGGTACACCGCTGACTATACCTTAATTTTATTTTATTTTTTTCAGTAGAATCTGTATAGGGCCCCATGCACACAACCATATCCATTTTGCTGTCTGCAAATTGCAGATTCGCAAAAAATATGGATGTGGTCCATATTACAGACCCGTTGACTTCAATGGGTATGTGCTCCGGAGACAGAATATCTGGGACCACCACTGATTACAAGAAAAGAACTGGATCCTGTGTCCCCTTATGAAGTGGCAGGTCAAGCGTGCACATAGCTATTCTGTTCACTCTCTATGGGACTGCTGGATATAGCCGAGTACAATGCTTAGCTATTTCAAGAAGTCCCATAGACATTGAATGAAGCAGAAGGGAAAATGGTTGACCTACTATTCCATTTCTTTGGGGACCCAGGATCACCATTGTCATGACCCATCAGTCCCCACCGATCAGATACTTATCTCCTATCCTGTAGGTAGGGATAGAAACATAAGCTTAGCTGTAAAACAAAAAAGCCCATCACTATCTGATCAGCAGGGGTCTGACACCCTGCACCCCCATCCAGTTGAAGATTTATAAAGTGGCTCAGACACACCACTACTTAATATACACTGACTTATTTTTTAACTTCAAGGTATCAAATGTACAGTAGATGTTCTCATTAGATGTCAGGGCACTGGTCTTAAATGTGGCCCTGTTGATGATGGGCCTTTGACTCATGAAGACTCGGGCTTTTAGCACTCAGGATACAAATTGCCAAAACCCCTGCTTTCTTACACACTTCCATAGTTAAAATTCTGGGAGCCATTGCTCAAGGTGATCTACATATCAAGGTCAATGGGAGCTCCCCTAGTGGCGACTGCAGGCAGTTAGACTTTTATCATACTTGCCATGTGTCAGGCGATTTGGATGATTTTCCACTAATGGCCACTGCTCAACTCATCTTTGTGGAGACTCTAAACCCTAAATTATTCTGTGTCATCACTCTGGTGTCTCCAGAACTTGGCATCATGTCTGTTATTATTATGATCTCCTGTCATAAATCACATTACATTTTATCACCCCTGTAACAAGGATCTTACCGTATTTATGGATCTTTTTGGCTCTTAAGATCAATACCTTATAGCAGGGGTCACTGGTGAAGATTATGAGATGTTTTTTTCTTGCGACTCATTTTGTCTCAGACCTCTGGTGATCCGATTTGCTGCAATTGCCTCCTTAACCCCAGCCTGTTTTTATTTCCAGTGGTGACCAGTGGATACCGCTGTGTCCAAGTTATACAGAAAACACCATAAATATTAAGAAGCAGAAAAATCACAAATCATTAATATACCCAATGAAGATATAAGGTCTTCTCATGGATACGGTCCCTATCACCTGATTGTCTGACACATGTTCCCGGGACATAACTGCCTGATAATCAGGTCTCTAGGACCAAGTTAAAATAATAAATTGCTTCTATGAATGTAATATCTATGACTGTAATATCGATAAGTGTATTTTACAGTAGGGCTAAGAAGAGAAGCTATATTGAGAAGTGGCCCCATGGAAGGATCGGAGCGGGGTTGGGGGGCACCATTTCAATTTTCGCCTCAGGCAGCAGAAAGACTAGGTGCACCCCTGCTCCTAAATCATGATAATGAGGTGCTCCACATCAATATGGTGTGGCATTCTGGTCCAATCTGCAAAACGGGAGGGGATTTCCTAGAACCTCCTAGCAATCGATTGGCAAAAATAAGGGCAGAAGAAGGACAACTTCTGTATTTTTTGCAGACCCATAGACAAGAATGGGTAAAATGGCTTTGCAAATACAGACAGCGATAGGATCTGTGCTGAGATTTTTATATCAGGCACACGGAACCATGAAAACAGCTGTTGGGTACATGGCCTCAAAGAAATGAATGGGTCATTAGTATGCTATCCATTAAAACAATGTATAACATGCTGAAGAAAAATACATTTGTGTGCATTAGGCCTCATTCAGATGGCCGTAGTGTTTTACAGATCCGCAAATTGCTCCAACCACACATGGCCGCAACCATATTAGAAAATGCCTACTCTTTTCCGCAATCATGAACATGCTCTATGTTTTCCGCGGAGCCACGGAACGGAACCACGGATGTGGACAGCACACTGTGTGCTGTCCATATCTTTTGTGGCTCTATTGAAATTAATGGGTCTTCACCCGTTTGCGCAAAATTGTGTAACGGATGTGGACCTGTTCACACAGCTGTCTGAATGGGCCCTTAGCACCAAGGGCACATTCACATCAGCACTATTACTTCTTTTTTTTTTTCCTGCGCTGTAAAGGTGCCTTTAACCGCGGTGGAATTTTCCACCAGAAAATCCACAGGAACAGATTTTTACAAAGTTATAGTGTGATTTATGGTGAGGATTTTGTTGCAGATTTCCCGATTTTAATTGGAAAATTGAATGAGAAACTGATTCTGCAGTGGAAAACACTGAGGAACAATCCGCAACAAAATCCGTGCTGACTTTTTCTCAGCGTTTTTCCCTGCAGAATCAATTTTCCATTGAATTGAATGGAAAGATTCTCATACACGAAATCCGCAAGACAACATCATGTACGGAGGAACACAACAATTTTCAGCCCTGTAAAATAACATGGGGATGTCTTGATGTTGTGGATTTTCTGTTGGCGAAAATAACGGAAGTGCCAGATTCAGGAATGGAGCCTAACAGATCCAGTTGACTTTAATCAGATTTTTTTAGAGGAGAAAAATGTCCTGATTTTTCTCTCTACTTTTTTTGAAGATCTGTGTGACGGAGGACCCAAACGGAGCCTCCAACCCCAATGTGAACATGCTCTTAGAAGAGCAGAGGTTTTATAACAAAACTTGCAACATAGTGATACATTTTGGCTGGGTTCACAGGTTCCTGATTAGCTGCGGATTTGCCATTGCAGATTTTCGTGCAGCAAATCCGCTGTGTTGTACTTTACCTGCAAAGTGGATGACAATTTCTGAATTCTCATGCGTATGCTGTGTAAAAAAAATGCAGTGGAAAAGCTATGGTATTGCGGATTTTCTGTTTGTTTGTTTTTAAATCTGCACCTGGTTTTGGCTTCAAAAAATGAATCAGAAAACTTGAACATGGAAATGCAGCCTTATAGGTTAAAACCAAGTCTGACATAATTACAGTGGGGACAATCAGTCATGTCCCAACGCCTATGGGCTACTGGCACATTATCTACTCCACGTCCTCCTCCATGGGCATACTCCCGTCCCCAACAGAAGCAGGGAAGAGCGTCGCTCCCACTCCCCCTCTTTCCTGTCATATGTAAAGTGAAGCAATGCCATCCGGTGTTAAAGAGGATCGGCGTGTGTGACAAAGTCGATCTTTTGCCTAAAGTGCATCAAGAAACAAGTATCCTGCTGGCTGTCTCCCTGCCAACTCCAACTGGGCAAGGTTAAACATCTTAGCTGTGTTGCATTTGGGAGATAATAACACATGCTCCATGCATGGCGCAACATGATTCTTGCAGTGCTTTTTTTGTACAGTGGCTTACAAAGGGTGCCGGCCATGTCCATGAGACTGCTCAGATTTCAGTCATTCATATGTGGCGAGGGATGCCTTCCTGGACTTGCAGCGACAGAATGGTCTGCCATTGCACCGCCTGCTTGATCCGTGATGTTCCAACTCGCTGGAATTCCACCTTGCATATGCTAAAGTCTGCGCGAGCAGCGTAAAGTGGTGAATGATTTCATCGTGGACCAGACCACCTGAACAGGGGGCGTGCATTGTTTTGAGATCAGGCAGTGGCAGCTCATCAGAGAGTCCTGTCCAGTACTCAAGCCCTTCAAAGGGCCTCCAGATTTGTCAGTAGGGACAAATGCAGCATTAACTATGTCATCCCTGATATCTATCTTAGAGCAGACTCACATGGTGATGCAGCAAAGGACAGTCGAAGAAGAACAGCTTCCGCATCTTTCTGACTGCCTTGTAGCTTTTGGGGGAACTGGGTCTTCTAACATCTTGATGCTTGCTTGCTTACATATGAAGGGTATATCATTCATATGAAGTAGTCTGATGATTACTGGATAGCCATGCTTTTAGACCCTCACTAAGTAAAATAGGAGAGTGTTTTCTGTTGCCAAAAGGGAGGCCAAATTGCAGCTGCCAGTTTAGTATAATCAACATGATGGAACAATTATTCCATGTGCCGCACAAGACTGGTGCAAATCAGCAGACTGAGACGTACCGCTTCAGCACCGAGGTTCAGTCCTACATGGACTCTTGTCTTTCTTTGGCACATATCATATTTCCTGAACCGAGGGACTTCTGAACATGCAGATTGGAACAGTGGCTAGAACTAGCCCAGTAAGCCCTTTCAGAACTGTCTTGCCCAGCCACCAGTGTCATCTCAGAGAGGGTTTTCAGGCCAGCAGGTGGCATCCTGACACCCAAACAGAAAAAGTTGTTCTTTGCCAGTGTCCAAAATATTGATCCGTGAGAATCTGCATACTCCTCCTCCTCCTGAGGCCGATGAATAGATCTGCCCAGCCTTGCAGACAGTGCCTCATCATGCGACTGCTGCTGTCTGCCTGCCTATCGCTATGCTGGTATCGTATGGCTGCTGCTGCCGCTATCATTTCACTGCTACTATCTGCCATCACGTTCCGAATCATATGGCTGCTGCTTTTACCCTACCGCCACTACCATTATCGCTACACAGCCATCACTACTACCCCTAAACAGCCACGCACACACATTTACTGCTTTGTCTGTTCCATGCTGTGTTACTACGGCCGCTACTAATATGGCCACATTTTTCCAGTTTCTCCTGACAATTAACACTTGTGTGTGCTTAAATATGGACATTCTGCCCCCATTAATGCATAGTTTTTAGACGTTAATGCAGAACAAGCTACTGGTTCTTATGACATTAACGTGTGTAAACAGGGAAGGGATCTGCACCAGTTTTTTCAGATGACACAGTTTACACACCATCTGCCCCTGATAAGGGACACTTTATGGAAGGTTTCTAATGTAAAAAAGCATAACACATGTGATAGCGCAGTGTGTTTTTGAACACTCTTTTTGCTAATTTCGGTATGAATTCTGAATGGTAGAATCAATTTGCTGATCTTTAGGGGTGAGTTCCCTGCTGGCAAAAGCTTAAAAACTATGAAGAAGAAGAGGTAAAAAGTATTTTTTTTGTACAATGGTTCAGCCACCTTAAAAACGGTTCAACTACCTTTGAGTATCTGGGATATGGGGGATACAGTTAGATGAGGGGACCAGGTTCAGTGGAGTTGGATTAGGGAATGTAATAGGCCAACATAATAAATTGTGTTTTTAGGGAACTTCTAAAACTTTGGTTCTAGACAGTTAACCTGATTGAGGTAGAGCATTCCAAAGAACTCAAGCAGCTTGAGAAAAGTCTTAGAGAAGGGAGTGAGAGGTTTGCATTATGGAAGGAGTTAGTCATAAATTATTGACAGAACAAACAGCATAGGTAGGATCATAGAGATGAGTTAGATGTAGGGTGTGCAGCACTGTGGAGAGCTTTGTGGGTGAGTGAGGAACTAAAATTGAATCCTATACTGCATGGGTAACTGATGCAGTGACTGACACAGGATGGAGACATTGGTATAGCGTGGTCAGAGAGATAGGAAGAAAATCAAGACAGAGTCATGTCCTGAAGGCCAGCAGAGTGAAGCTGTTGGTTGGTGGTCTACACAATAATTTTTACAGTTAACCGGATTGAGGTAGAGCATTCCAAAGAACTCGAGAAGCTTGAGAAAAGTCTTAGAGAAGGAAGTGAGAGGTTTGCATTATGGAAGGAGTTAGTCATAAATTATTGACAGAACAGACCATAGGTAGGATCATAGAGATGAGTTAGATGTAGGGTGTGCAGCACTGTGGAGAGCTTTGTGCGTGAATGAGGAACTTAAATTGAATCCTATACTGCATGGGTAACTGATGCAGTGACTGACACAGGATGGAGACATTGGTATAGCGTGGTCAGAGAGATAGGAAGAAAAGAAAACAGCCATTTAGCCTTACTATTTATTTTATGCCCCTGAAGTCTAATTGTTTGCAATTATTTACATTTATCATAATTTGCAAGTACATGCTTGGTATAGAAGGTAAGGGAAAAACACTCATATTCCTGGCCTTGATTCATGTATTTGTTACTGGAAGAAATAAAACAGCTCACTATTAGCAAACATAGACAGCCTGGGAAAAAGACAGAACCCTCCATTACATGCATTGAATTCAGCAATATAGAAACATATTTGAGAACAATGCCTTGTATTAAAGGAACACAAACATCAACATTTTTATAACGCATTAAACAACCTATATGTGAATATTCCATGCAATTTTTTATTTTATTTTTTAGGCAAAAAACAAACAAAAAATAGATGGGTGGTTTTCTGGTTATACAGTAATTCTTTTGAAGTTACTTCATATATTCTCATTCTGATCCTGCCTTTTTAACGTCCTTCTTTAAATGTTCTGTCTTTCTCAGACCATTCACTACAGCCAGACGGAGCCCCCCTATAGTGACTCAATTAGAATATCACACATTACACTGATAAGTGCAATGCTCTTTTTTGAGCATATTTTTCTAGGTCTATCATGAGAATAATAGAGGATTACCCTTCAGATAACATCTTCCCTCACAGCAGCAGTAAACTGACAATTGGTTCTATATAGGAATCTTATGTTATCTCTCTGCGATGTCTGCTACAGAAGGACAATATGTTGTATTTTATTTTCAGTGGCATAGTACTACTAATGAAAAAAAGAGAAAAACAGTCAAATATTCTATGACTATTAACCCCTTGAGGACCCTTGCCGTACATGTACAGTCAGGGACATCGACACAATTCTAAAATTTTTGGCTCTATACACCACCACAATGGAACACGATTTGCTTTAACGGCAGACTGTCAGCTTTAATTTGAGGGGATTTACATCCAAATCAGTTGAACAGTGTAGGAATTACAACAGTTTGCATATGTGCCTCCCACTTGTTAAGGGGCCAAAAGTAATGGGACATAGTAATAATCATAAATCATACTTTTTAATACTTGGTTGCAAATCATTTGCAGTCAACTACAGCCTGAAGTCTTGAACGCATAGACATCACCAGACGCTGGGTTTCATCTTTGGTGATGCTCTGCCAGGCCTCTACTGCAGTTCCTGCTTGTTCTTGGGGCATTTTCCTTTCAGTTTTGTCTTCAGCAAGTGAAATGCATGCTCAATCGGATTCAGGTCAGGTGATTGACTTGGCCATTGCATAACATTCTACTTCTTTCCCTTAAAAAAAACTCTTTGGTTGCCTTTGCAGTATGCTTTGGGTCATTGTTCATCTGCACTGTGAAGCGCCGTCCAATGAGTTCTGAAGCATTTGGCTGAATATGAGCAGATAATATTGGCCGAAACACTTCAGAATTCATCCTGCTGCTTTTGTCAGCAGTCACATCAATAAATACAAGAGAACCAGTTCCATTGGCAGCCATACATGCCCACGCCATGACACTACCACCACCATGCTTCACTAGTGAGGTGGTATGCTTAGGATCATGAGCAGTTCCTTGCCTTCTTCATACTCTTCTCTTCCCATCACTCTGGTACAAGTTGATCTTGGTCTCATCTGTTCATAGGATGTTGTTCCAGAACTGGGAAGGCTTTTTTAGATGTCGTTTGGCAAACTCTAATCGGGCCTTCCTATTTTTGAGGCTCACCAATGGTTTACATCTTGTGGTGAACCCTCTGTATTCACTCTGGTGAAAGTCTTCTCTTGATTGTTGACTTTGACACACATACACCTACCTCCTGGAAAGTGTTTCGTTAGTGATGGACGAACATCAAATGTTCGCCAACCGCAAGTTCGCGGCGGGTCCCATTAATTTTAATGGCAGGCGAACCTAAAAAACCTTCAGCTCATATTTGCAGCCAAGAAATAATTACTAGAAGTGCACAAATAGTCCCACAACATAGACAGTGACATACCAGATGTATTATTCAAATTTGCAATCTCCATTCATTATTTTTTTCAATGCAAAATATCGGCAATATAGTTTTCGCGTACGCGCAAATGCACTATACAGTGCCCAAAAGCACAATAAAGATTGTTATATTGGTATATAACACCGCCCTTCAATCAGTTTTTTGGGGCGACTGGTATATCACACCAGTAAAAATAATTTGTTCCAATAACGCTTGTCCCGCTATATACCTGCAGTATCGCAGCAGAACTGCACACAACTGCCGCACAATACAAATGCACAATAATATACTTTCTAACATGTTAAATTATTAAAGTTAAGCAAACATCATAGATGTGGTAGGCAATAACAAGTGCTCGGCGGCACTAAATGAGGTGCTCGGCGGCACCAAATCAGAAACCATATGTCCTACCACAATCCGGGGGGTTCCAGTGCACATCCATGAATCCCAGAGGGAAAGCAAAAAACATCCATTCCTGGGCTAGATGATGATGTGGTATTGAAGGACAGGGTGGGCAAAGAACTGTCCCTGATATTGCCCTACAGGGGGGTGCTATTTTGGCCCTGATAGCCTAACCACAGACCAACCGCCCTGATAAGAGCAACCCCGTCCGGAACCTTACCCTATATAAAAATGGCCCTGGGGGGTTGGCAACCATCCTGGAGGAGACACAGTATGGGTAAATGTCCAATGTTCTCTTTATTTATGAATTGTTTGCATGTGCACTTTATTGAATGATACAATCATGTTGGACCAATATGGACTTATATCCACTGTATGTTTCCTCCAGTGATATAGTTTTTTATCTCCTGCACCATTCTCTTTTAATCATGTCTGTAATGCATTTGTGATTTTTTGTAATAAAGTATTGATTCGGTATAAGCGGTCTGGCAAACAGTTATTTTGGCCACGCCTAATGTTTTTGCTATCTCTCTGATGGGTTTGTTTTATTCTTTCAGCCTAATGATGGCTTGCTTCACTGATAGTGACAGCTCTTTTGATCTTTGGAGTTGACAGCAACAGATTCCAAATGCAAATGGCACACTTGAAATTAACTCTGGACCTTTTATCTGCTCATTGTAATTGGGTAATGAGGGAATAACACACACCTGGCCATGGAACAGCTGAGAAGCCAATTGTCCCATTACTTTTGATTCCTTAACAAGTGGGAGGCACATATGCAAACTGTTGTAATTCCTACACCGTTCACCTGATTTGGATGTAAATGCCCTCAAATTAAAGCTGACAGTCTGCAGTTAAAGCACATCTTGTTAGTGTCATTTTAAATCCATTGTGGTGGTGTATAGAGCCAAAAATGTTAGAATTGTGTCGATGTCCCAATATTTATGGACCTGACTGTACATCACTGCTGGACGTGACATAAAGGAGTTCTGCACTTTGTTTAAACTGATGATCTATCTTCTGGATAGATCTTCAGCATCTGATCGGTGGGGGTCCGACACCCGGGACCCCCGCCGATCATCTGTTTGAGAAGGCAGCGGTGCTCCTGCAGCGCTGCGGTCTTCTCACTGTTTACCGCAGGCCCAGCGACGTCACGACTTGTATCAACTGGCCTGGGTGGGGCTAAGCTCCATTCAAGGGAACGGAGCTTAGCCGCGCCCAGGCCAGTGATACTAGTTGTGACGTCATTGGGCCTGCGGTAAACAGTGAGAAGTCCGCGGCGCTGCTGGAGCGCCGCTGCCTTCTCAAAGAGCTGATCGTTGGGGGTCCCGGGTGTCGGACCCCCACCGATCAGATGCTGAAGATCTATCCAGAAGATAGATCATCAGTTTAAACAAAGTGCAGAACCCCTTTAAGAACCAGCGACGTACATGTACGGCACAAGGTCCCCTGGGTGCTGGGAGGGAATCGGGGCCCCATGGCTGCTCTTTTTTGGCTCTGCTGATTCTTTTTGCCAATTTTTTCTTTTTTTTTGGTTCAAAAAGAAGAAATTGTAATTAGGGCTTTATATATATATATATATATATATATATATATATATATACACATATATATACACAGTACAGACCAAAAGTTTGGACACACCTTCTCATTCAAAGACATCAAAACTATGAATTAACATAGTCCAACTAAACGCAAACCGAATGGAATAGCATGCCGCTGCAAGATGCTGTGGTAGCCATGCTGGTTCAGTATGCCTTCAATTTTGAATAAATCCCCAACAGTGTCACCAGCAAAGCACCCCCACACCATCACACCTCCTCCCCTATGCTTCACGGTGGGAACCAGGCATGTAGAGTTAATCCATTCACCTTTTCTGCATCACACAAAGACACGGTGGTTGGAACCAAAGATCTCAAATTTGGACTCATCAGACCAAAGCACAGATTTCCACTGGTTTAATGTCCATTCCTTGTGTTCTTTAGCCCAAACAAGTCTCTTCTGCTTGTTGCCTGTCCATAGCAGTGGTTTCCTAGCAGATATTCTACCATGAAGGCCTGATTCACACAGTCTCCTCTTAACAGTTGTTCTAGAGATGTGTCTACTGCTAGAACTCTGTGTGGCATTGACCTGGTCTCTAATCTGAGCTGCTGTTAACCTGCGATTTCTGAGGCTGGTGACTCGGAGGAACTTATCCTCCGCAGCAGAGGTGACTCTTGGTCTTCCTTTCCTAGGGTGATCCGCATGTGAGCCAGTTTCTTTGTAGCGCTTGATGGTTTTTGTGACTGCACTTGGGGACACTTTCAAAGTTTTCCCATTTTTTTTGGACTGACTGACCTTCATTTCTTAAAGTAATGATGGCCACTCGTTTTTCTTTACTTTTTACTGCTTCTTTCTTGCCATAATACAAATTCTAACAGTCTATTCAGTAGGACTATCAGCTGTGTATCCACCTGACTTCTCCACAACGCAACTGATCGTCCCAACCCCATTTATAAGGCAAGAAATCCCACTTATTAAACCTGACAGGGCACACCTGTGAAGTGAAAACCATTTCAGGTGACTACCTCTTGAAGCTCATCAAGAGAATGCCAAGAGTGTGCAAAGCAGTAATCAAAGCAAAAGGTGCCTACTTTGAAGAACCTAGAATATGACATATTTTCAGTTGTTTCACACTTTTTTGTTATGTATATGATTCCACATGTGTTAATTCATAGTTTTGATGCCTTCAGTGTGAATCTACAATTTTCATAGTCATGAAAATAAAGAAAACTCTTTGAATGAGAAGGTGTGTCCAAACTTTTGGTCTGTACTGTATATACTGTATATATATATATTGTAGGAGAGTCCCCGGGATAATAATGGACGGACGATATGTGCTACTAGAGGTCCTGGCCTCGGTGGAGAAATAACCGGATCATTGTGGTTACAGTAGCGAATGCTGCTGGCGTAGCGTGTCCGGGCCGGTTCTTACTGGGAACAGGCAAAGAGCAGGGTGGGTGCCTGTTCCCCACGGCCAGCCCAGGTTTTTGGTAGAGCTGGGCCTTTGAAGAATCCAACTTGCTGAAGCAGGGTGTGGTGTGTCTTGCTGGGTTGGAGATTTGGACAGACAGAGGCAGTGCTGGTCAAGGAGAGACAGGGCGCATCACAAACTGAAGGATAGCCCTGGGACCTGCAGGTAGCCTAGAAGCCTGCAGGACCGGTGTGGTCTGTCCAGAAACAAGGTGACTCAAACCTGCTGTTTATTTGCTATGGAAGGACTTTTGTTCTATGCACTATGTGGATATGCACCTGTGTGGTCTGCACATTGCCTGTTATGCCTTTGGTGTGAATAAAGTCACGGTGTATCACAAAGACTGTCTGTGATTGCCTCAATACTGCCGCCGCTACCGTAGCCTACCACAAGCACATCCCCACTATATATATATAAATTTCAGTTACTGTCAGTTGAGAATTTTGCACGAACGCACCTTCTGCGTATGTGCATTTTGCAACCACTGAGCACCGATCAGTAGTGTCCATTACTTATCGTGTCTGCTCAGTTTGCACTGCAAGTTTTTTTTTATGTGCAGAAAAAAATATTTTTTTGCAGAAAAGACTTTTTTCACATTTTTTTCCTCAATTTTTTCTTCTAAATTTAATTTCAAAATTTTTATAAGCCCCTTAACGTGTGAAAACACAACATACACACCCCTCACAATAAATAAAGGCTTACACATTTCACACTTCACACCCCAATAAAATAAAAATGGCCTGTCCATCACAACGTGTATACCCTTGCCTCCGATACTAAGTCTGCCAGTGAGCGAGAAGAGGATGCCACTTTCCTCTACTCCTCTACTCCCTCCTCATTATCATCATCCGCTGATGAGGGAAGGCGTCTCAAGGTAGCAACGGAGGCAGCCCCTCAGAGTAAACCCTTATGGACCCCACCCCCTGATGATTATCAGCCCCAATTTCCGGATATTGTAGGCAGCACCGGAATACAGATAGACTGAACTAGAACTAGGCTTCACTGAACTAGATTTTTTCAAAATCTTCTCTGAAGATTTTGTAAATGTATGGATATGAGACTAGCACTCGCTATGTAGGTCACATCCACAGCATTTATTCACAATAAAATATCATATTAAAAATATCACATTAAAAATATAACAATTTCCGGAGTGAAAATATCCTATAAAGTATATAAAATGCAATGAACAATACACTGGTAATAAAATCCTATGTATGGGGTAAAGTCATCTATAAAATGTCCAATAAGTGAAGATCTTTCCAGCTGAATATAATGGTGCTGCCCACGTCCCACTTTTGTAGCCTATATAGTCAGCAAAGTTGCGTTTGGGCAATGTCCCTTTAAATATAATATATATACAGACGGTAAGTCTGTTTGGGATATAATGTCCACCTGGGTTTGCGATCTGGTCCTTATGAGGCAAGAGCGCCTCTGACAAACTTGTGAGAATATTGTTGGCAGCAATATCACCTGGTGCTCGGTGTTAGGGGGTGGGGGAAGATTCGCTTACCGGTATCTGTTAGTGCCCGGCAGTCCAGTTACCCCGCTCTCCTCTTTCCACCGCACGGCTGTAGCTGCTTCCCGGCGTCCTCGCTCTCTGGTGTATGTCACGTGATCTCTCCAGAGATATCGCGAGGTTTAGTATCTTTGTTCCGGTATCCAGGTGAAATGATACTCACAGCAGAAGAAATATAGAAAAATGGAGCGCTCCAAGTTTTAAAATGTCCCAATCATATCCGGATCCTCTAGTTTAAGCAGGGGTATAACGCCGATTTTGTAAATGTAATGGTGGCCCAAACCAATTTATATGCCCAACAATTCATTGATCAGAACCCTACATCGCCATACGTTAGACCCCTAGGTTGGACCCCAGTAAGTACAGCAGAGATGATGAAGTTTTTGGGGACTTATGCTGCATATGGGCATTGTAAAGAAGCCAAACGTTAGGCAATATTGGAGCTCGGACATTTTCTACCAGACTCCAATTTACAGTAAGACCATGACCCAGAAACGATTTGAGACAATGCACAGTGCCCACACCAAAATGACTGGACATTTGACCGTCTGTTCAAGGTTAGGCCTGTTATTGACCACTTTAACACAAGGTTTGCTGAGGTGTACAACCCAGATAAAAATTTCTGTGTAGATGAGTCCCTATTACTTTTCAAAGGGAGGATTAGATTCCTCCAGTACCTGCCTAGCAAACAGGCAAGGTATAGCATAAAGATATACAAACTTTGTGGGAGTAGCTCGGGGTACACCCACAAGTTCCACTTTTATGAAGGGAAAGATTTCCAGAATGCCCCCCCCCCCATCCTAGGAGTTAGTAGGAAGATCGTGTTGGACTTACTGCACCCACTGCTGGATAAGGGTTACCACCTCTATGTGGATAACTATTATACCAGCACACCCCTATTCATGTCCTGCAAAAATCAGAGAGGCCTCCCTAGATCTCTGGTAGGGCAACCACTGAGAATGTGTGAAAGTAGGGCTCTCCTCCATGAGAACATGCTGGTGGTTAAGTACAAGGACAAGAGGGACGTCCTTGTACTGACCACCATTCACACTAACACCAGCTCCCCTGCTCCTATACGAGGTACCACAACCACTAACTATTTTCTTTAAAAAGTTAAGATTTGCTTCTAAACTTCTAAGCCTTCTATCGTCCCCAAAAAATGTAATGTCATTTTCAAAATGATCCAAACATGAAGTAGACATATGGAAAATATAAAGTAATAGCTATTTTGGGAGGTATTACTATCTATTTTAAAAGTAGAGAAATTGAAATTTGGAAATTTGCTAATTTTCCCAAATTTATGGTAATTTTAGTATTTGTTTATAAATAAAAATTGAAATATTTTCACTCAAATTCACCACTGTCATGAGGTACAATATGTGACAAGAAAACAATCTCAGAATAGCTTGGATAAGTGTAAGGCCGATTCATTGGCCTGTATTTGTGGGAGGGGCTTGGCTGCCTACATCAGCGGCCGGCGCCCTCCCACATGCGTACGGCGTACGAAGTTCTTGTGTTCCGGAGCGTGCGTTGTACCTGACAGTCCTGCTGAACAGGCCAGGTAAGTCGATGTCCGGTGGTGTGGTCGGCCCTGTTGGTAAGCGGGTCCCGCGCTCCGGACCACTTCACATGCCCCCGTTCCCGCTCACGTTCGTCCGACGGAGGTGGTGGAGCCGCCAGGAGACTGCGCTCCCCTCCTCCGCCGCTTCAGCTCGGGCATGGCGGTTGCTCACCGGCGCGGGGCGGGGCCCACGGCCAGGAGGCCGCCCCTCGCCCACCTCTTCAGGCGCTTCCCACGCTCCATGTCTTGCCGGTGCTGCCCCGCTCCCCCACGTGGTGGGCGTGCCCCTCAGCGGCGGGCCGGCCCCCCAGTTGGGGGGAGGCGCCCCTGCCATTAGCGCTATGCCGGGGAGCGGGGCGGCTCCATGCGACCCTCCTTGCCACAATTGGGGTGGGGCAAGGCCACACACGCCCCCCCCTCTCCCCCCCGTCTCTGTCCTAGCCAGGGGGCACCACCGTGTCCCCACGCGGTGGAGTTGCCCAGCCGACGGTGGGTCGGCCCCTCCAAATCGGGGGGCACCACCGCACTGGGCACTCCACCAGGGAGCGGTGGGCCTCCCACGTGGCTCGAGGTTAATTAGAATAAGGGGGAAGGCGGTGTCATGTTAAGCTTCCCCCCTGTTCCAAATCATGCCAGGGGGCTACGCCGGATCCCCACGCGGTGGAGGCGCTCAGCCGGCGGAGGGTCGGCCCTCAGATGGCAGGAGGGCACCCTCGCACTGGGCACTCCACCAGGGACCGGTGAGGCCCCCCACGCGGCATTCCATCATCGGCAGGGATAGGCTCTCACCACCGGGGGTCCTCCCTGCGCCGGTTCATGCCTGAGGGCTGCGCAGCTCCCCACGCGGCAGGTGTGCTCAGCCGGCGGGTGGGCCAGCCCTCGAACGGAGGGGGCCCCCGCACTGCGCACCCTGCCAGGGACACGCGTTAGCTCTCCACGTGGCACAAAAATCGTGTTGCGTGAGGCGCGAGCCGTTGCTCAAAAGTATCCCCCGCTTGGTCCTCGGTGCCAGGGAGCTCCGCGCTCCCCACGCGGCGCAGTGGAGCACGGTGGGGGATGCAATGGCCCGCGCCTCGCACACACTTAAAGTCTGGCACGGGCCGCCGTGCTGCTTAGGTAGGTAGGGGTTCACCACAAACGACAGACAGAGTCGGGGGGTGGAAAACGTCAATCAATGCCACCCCCACCCGTTGATCAAATCCACAGTTCACAGCTCGTGCTCCATCAGTTGTACCTCGTGCATTGACTGGTTTCTTTGTGCTGTTTGTTTCCCAGGTCTGTGAAAAAAAAAAAAAATACACAAGAGAAGTCAGTCTAGGATTTCACCCGAGTTTCTCACGAACAAGGTAGTGGGGGTTCACGTCAGTGGACGGGAGGTATTGATCGCTAGCAAGGGAGTGGTCTCATGCACTGTTTTACGTCCAGGTTTCCTTTTCCATTTAAAAACATCCGTGGGGTCCAGAACGCAAAGTTCCTCAGTTGGTAAGTAAGTCAGGTCCTGGCGTGTACTTTCGGGTGGCGGTTCCTGGCCACTCTTTCACGGCTGTCTGGGGTTAGTGTGTGTGCTTCACAAGGACAGTGCACCTTTTCTACTACGTTGTCAAACAGCTTCACGGACACTGGTGGTCGCCCAGGGTAGCCGGTCACCTTGCGTTATTGTCTCCACAGCTGTGATGTCGCACGCGTCTGATATCATGGAAGCATCAGTGGATGAAAACGCTGCAGGGACATCCGAAGGGGGCAGTACGTTATCCCTACGTGCTTGGACTATCCCCAAGCTGATGGCGGAGCTGACGAGGCGGGGCGTTCCTTTCCCGGCATCTGCCAGAAAAGCGGAGCTATACCGGCTATGGAAAGACTCCCTGGTGCCCAGCAGCGGTGATCCCCCCGCAGCCACGATACAAACATCGCTGGCCCAATTACACCTCATGCTGAACAATTTGACTTTGGCCGTCACGTCCATACAGGCCAGACTCGAGTCAGTCGAGGCTCACAATTCGGCAGTGTCGGTTTCTTCCCCCGAGCCTCCGGTCGCCTCCACCTCTGCTGCAGCAGACATTCGCACTGCCCAGCCAGTCCCCAACGTGACTCTGTCTCATTTTGTCCCCATCAGCATCAGAAAGGACATCCTAGAGGGTAGGGATGTCAATCTCGCTTCGCTACTAATAGCCTCCAGGGACCTTTCCGACAACAAGGTCATAGCTTGCGGGGAAGTCTCGGTGGTGCTGAGAAGCCGCGACCACCGGCTCAATCGCAAATTGAACATTCCAGAGTTCGTCATGGCTTTCAGCCTTTTCAGGGACGTCATCTGTACTGCCAGGCCGGACAGGAGGGAGGAGCTAGACCTGTACCTCTTTCGGGTCACAGAGTTGGGTCATAGGTATGGTGGGAACGCGTTCTATGATTACCACTGTTCGTTCTCAGCCAAAGCAGCTGCAGCCCTGTCCCAGTTTCAACATGTCACAGACTGGTCCGTCTTGGACACAGAGTTGTTCTGCAGACACTTTGCAGGCCTGAAAGCTCCCTCCTGTTCTGCCTGTCAGTCTATCTTCCACTCAGTAGAGTGGTGCCATAAGTCGGCTGTCAGCACGACATCATACCCCTCCGGCTCTTCAGCGGGGCCACTCGACATCTTTAGACCCCCCAATTTGGTAGACAAACTAGGACGACCCATTGTCCAGTTAGGTAGGGCCCAGATATGCAACAATTTTAATTACGCGTCTTGTAATTTCGGGCAATGCCGTTTGTTGCATATCTGTACCAACTGCTTCAGGGCCCACCCCCGAGTAGCTTGCTCATTAAAATCGGTGAAGAATTACATGAGCGTGGTCAATACTAGTCGTCTACAAGTACTATTGCAGGGTCATCACAATCCAGGGTTTGTGCAGTTCCTGGTGTCAGGGTTCCATGAGGGTTTCCACACGGGATTAATCACGACCCCAGAGGTCACACATGAGTGTGGGAACCTTCAGTCAGCCGAAAGGAATCCTGGCTCAGTAGACACACTCATAGAGTCCGAGTTAGTCAAAGGGTTCTTAATTGGTCCTTTCGAAGTACCCCCATTTCAACGGTGGAGAGTCAGTCCCGTAGGGGTCGTCACAGGCAAGTTCAGTAAGAAGGAGAGACTCATCATTGACTTGTCTGCCCCACATGGCTCCCAGGTCCCCAGCCTCAACTCCCTCATTCCTTCGGAAGAAGTTGGTATGAGGTATTCTTCTATAGACCAGGCCATCGCCATCATCATGCAGACAGGTCCCGGGTCCGTGTTGTCCAAAGCAGACATATCGGACGCCTTTAAACTGCTCCCCATTATGCCAGCACTCTGGCAATGGCACGGTATCAGGTGGAGAGGCCTGTATTACTTTGCCACAAAACTCACCTTCGGTTCCAAAAGCAGCCCCTGGCTCTTCGATCAGCTGGCTCAAGCCCTCCACTGGGTTCTGGTACACAAGGTTCGCTGTGAATTCGTCATCCATTACTTAGATGACTTCCTGCTGATTGAGAGGCCAGGGGCTGCTCCTCTGGGGCTGGGGAAGCTGCTAAGGTGTTTCTCCCAGTTGGGGGTACCAGTTTCTTCCAAGAAAGTAGAGGGCCCGTCCACCGTGATCACCTTTCTGGGCATCGAGTTAGACTCCCAACGCATGTTAGCCAGGTTACCTGCGGATAAGCTAACGAGAGTCAGAGAAGTGATCCACAGGTTTTCAGTCACATCGGTGGTCACTAAGACTGATCTTCAGTCGCTACTGGGCATGTTAAATTTTGCCATGCGTATCATTCCACAGGGCAGAACGTTCATATCCCGCCTGCTGGCGCTCTTATGCACCGCCCCAGAACAAGACAGCCCAGTGCGTCTGGACAGTCAGGCCTTAGCGGATTTCCGTATGTGGGACCATTTTTTGGACCGGTGGAACGGGGTGTCCCTATTCGTTCCCGAGCTGTCGTGCCAGTCCCCCTTAGTCTTTTCAGACGCGGCGGCCGGCACAGGGTTTGCTGCTATATTTGGCACTCACTGGGTTGCAGACAGATGGCCTGCCGAGGCAGTACTAATCCCAGGGTTCCTCCAAACCTCGGCACTGTTCGAGCTGTACCCCATTATGGTAGCTGCTCACATATGGGGCAGTCTTTGGGCGAACCAGTCCGTCCTGTTTGTGATGGACAACGCAGCCGTGGTAGACATCATAGACAGTGGGTCATCAAAGTCAAGCCACGTCATGTGTTTCCTCAGACGGTTAGTACAGCTCTCCCTACACCACCATTTCCACGTTCATAGCGCGCACGTGCCAGGTGAGCGAAACTTGGCTGCCGACTCCTTATCCAGGGCTAACTTTTCCCGTTTCTTTCAGATCATGCCAGAGGCAGATGCGACAGGCGCCACCGTTCCTCCTCACGAGTCCTTAATGTTAGCGTAACCGACCACCTTGAGACGGCCCACGCTCTGATTCGCAATTCTCTCTCGCCCAACACGACCCGAGCATACCACACCGGGTGGAAGATGTTCTGCAGGTTCCAAGGGGAATGTCCTCAGGGGGAATCCAGTTTTCCATATCACATCCTGGCGTTCATTGGCTACTGCCACTCAGTGCACAAGCTCTCCCACAGTACGGTGAGGTCGTACCTAGCGGGTGTACAACATTTCCTCTCCGTTAGTCATCCCGAACGACCATCTGTGTTCGCTATGCATGCTGTTAAAGCAGCACTCAAGGGCTTAAGCAAATGCGGACCTCAAGGCCAAGGGCGTAGGCAAGCGGTCACCGGGCCCCTTTTCCGCAATCTATCCGACGTCCTGGACAGTAATCCGTTCGGGGTTTTGCCCAGCTTGGTACTCAAATCTGCCATCTATTTAGCCTTTTACGGCTTTCTGAGGCCTAGGGAGTTCACTTGTTATTCCGGCAGTAGCAAGTTCCTCACGGTCAGCCAGCTGGTCCAGAACACCGAGGGGTTCACGTTACTGCTCAGGACGTCCAAGACCTCCCAGGTGGGCCCCCCTGTCCCGGTGTCCTTCTATCCCACGTCACACCAATGGTGCCCCGTCACGGTGCTCCGTCAGCTACGGTCCGCCTTGTCGGGGTCTGGGCCTAACAGTCCACTGTTACCCTTCGGGGTGGTTCCACTCACCACCCATCAGTTCGTATCCCACGTTAGGTCACTGGTGGCCAGCCTGGGCGGTGACCCCTCCACCATTTCAGGACATTCGTTCCGCATAGGCGCTGCGTCTGCAGCATCCAAGAATCAAGTACCAGCACACGTTATTCAGAAGTTAGGGCGTTGGCACTCGGCATGTTTCACCCGTTACATACCCCACCCCGATACTGAAATGTCAACAGCTTTTCAGAACCTGGCTTTGTGATTACATCGCAATAAAGTACTTTTGCCTATCAGTATGTCTTTTGCCCTCTTTCAGGCGTCCCTCCACGACGCGGTTGCGGCACAACTCTGACCGCCTAGGGTTAGGTTTCCCAGGTAGGGTCAGGTACGTACCTGGTGGCCACGACCACAAGTAAAAGTGTTTTAAAATTATCACCACATAAAGTGACATGTCAGATTTGCTAAAAATGGCATGGTTCTTAAGGTGTAAAATGGCAGGGTCCTGAACAGGTTAAAGCATACTTGAGTTTTCAAAAAAGTTTGCATAATGGCTGTGCTTCTTTATACAATCATAACTATGAAGAAACTGATGTTGTTTGGGTTTCCCTAAAGTCTCTTTCAGCCATATTATTCCCTGTTTCAGCAGCACAGGTAGATGCATTTCACTCAGAAGCAGTGGGTATCTCCCTTCTGTTGAATCTGCCAGTACTGTATGCAGTGACCTCACTTCCCTTACTTCTCACTTCTTCTGATAGGGTGGGAGAGATCAGACTTACAGAAACATAGGAGGCTCCTATAATCTTTAAAAGCTGTGTAGAGGCAGTGCTTCTATCAGGCTCAAGATCTCAGCTAGCTCTAACCCCCCCCCCCCCCATCATTTCTTGTGTCTTCTGTCCCTGGTAACAGAGACTCAGATCTTGGCTGACAACAGGCAATGGACTGCAAATCAGGTGAAAGTGAGACCCCTAGTGTCCATGACTTTACATCTTTTTTTCAGGTGGACGCAGGCATATTTATTTAGATGAAGTGATTTCAAAATTTGTTATTTACACCATTCTCTATTAAATGAAACAAAAGTACAGTGAAAAGTACAGTTACTCTATGAGTAAAAAATACCCCTTTCTCAAAGAAGTGTCCCTTAATCCCTGGATTTACCTTCCCCTTTTATCTGAATATTGTTTGCTGCCTGCCTTGAAATTCTGCTGCGCTATAGACTTCACGGACCATCTACACTTACATGTGGTGGCCTCATTTACACAGATGAATAAAATATAAGTTTACTTTCTCCCAGATGAAAATAGTCTTGTCCTAGCTGTGCCACAAAATGTATGATGCAACTGTGTAGCTCAGAGAGAAAATGTTTCCTCTCTTGCAAATGAATAGAGCTTCTCTTATGTACAAAAAAATGCCAACTAGGGGAAAATAATAAAGTGAAGTTCGGGTCCCCATTGACTTTAATGGGGTCCGGGTTCAGGGTCAATTTCGGGTCCCAAACCCGAACTTTGACCTGAAGTTCGGCCGAACCCGGCGAACCCGAACTTCCACGGGTTCACTCATCCCTATTCATGATCATTGCCTGTATTATAACTGCATTAATACATGCAGCAATAATCGCTGCTGTATGGGGAGGAAGGATCGTCCATCCTCATACAGTTTCATTATTTGTTGGCAGCATATTCCTGTTGGGTGATCGGAGGCACATTTACATCGGCCAGTTATTGGGAATAAGCATTTGTATGCAATGTTAATTCACAAATCTTTGCCTGTGTAAAATTAAGCATAGGGTTATACACAGATTGAACTGTCATAAAAAAAATAAAAAAGCTATTTTTTTTCACTTTCAGTGGTACATTGTTCAGTAGTGCAGCTGGCATGTTCCTTAGGTAGTGCTATAAGCTAATCTTATGAATATTTTAATGCTGCATTATGTAGTCGTATTCTTTGAGATGATTGTGTAACTTGTGGATGTTTTATTTATTAATGATGAGTAAAGATGATATGTTTTATACAGCTTATAGTAATCCGGTGTTACTGTATATGTTATATATCATAAAGACATTGTGATCAGTAGAGGCCTGGGTGCTGAAGCACCCACTGATCACTGTGGCACCCTGCTGCTCTGCTATCAATGTCCTGTAAACAGCTCACTGAGAAAAGCTGAAGGGCACACAGCTCAAAAAAACACCCCATTCTTTTCCTTCTAGTGATTCATGGGGATCTCAGCCCATGAACTCCAGCCATTACAACTTCTGGAATCTCTGTCATGAACTGAAAATGCTCCTATCATTTAACTCTTATATGACTTGCTATTGGTATCCATGCAGCTCTTTGCCACTACTTCTTTATGCTCCGTGTACTTCTCTGAATTGTGACATGATTGATAATGCAAAATTCTATAGGTGCCAATAGCCAACAGTTCTTCATCTTAACTCCCTCAAAAACTCAGCCAAGTGTACATGCATTTCCAGTGACGAGAAGGGAATAAGCCACTCCACTGTAGTGACGTATTGCACTTTCCTCCTTGAGAGTTGGGACACTCCTATACACTTTACATAGTTGGTGAGTCTTGCTAAAATATGCAGGTCTAGCCAACTTACACCCCTAAGGGTAAGTTATGGATATTCTGGGGGAGGGGGGATTTATCACTCCTTGCACTCCAGAATTCCATCTACAAAAATTAGCAAAATAGGGCTTTTGTAGTTCACTTTTTGTGACTTTTTGAATTTTTACACCATTCACTGTAGTTCTGAAAATTGGAGAAGTGGGCATGGGCGATAAAGAATGCCTTTCGATCACATCTCCCTCATTTCTCTGTGTTACATTCCTCTCCAGGTACCTGTGTAGTTCTCGATATCTCTTGCTTACCACATTCAGCTGCCTTAGCAGAACTGTATTCACTCTTCTGCTCCATGTTCTACTGCTGACCTGCAATGGTCTAAGTGCCACAGTCACAAATCCCAAATTGTTCCCAGCATTTTGACCTGGGGATTCCCTGCAGAAAAGAACAGATCTCTGTAAAGGGGTTAAAGATATTCCTTAGATTCCCCACCTTGGTTAAGATGTGCCAATCAGATTGTGGTCTTGAGTGTCTACTGACTCTACCCTCCACTAAGTGAACCATATAACTCTGTAACTTAACACCTTCCAAGGGTATTAGTCCATTATTATGTCCTGTTGCTTATAGAGCAACAGCATATTCCGCAGTTTCTGTACAGTTTCATGGGAAGTCAATTAACACATCAATATTAATCCAGGACCCCAGTCCTACAAGCGTTAACCACTGAGGTGCCATTCTAGGATAGTACTGATTTTTGGTCTACCATAAATAATTTTCTTTGATTCAGTCGCCACACATTATGTGCAGACAAAAGACCAACACAAGAGCTAGATGTAGGTTATGTATATTTATCTTATTGATTCTCACAATTCAGCCATCCACACAGCTAAGCCCAGGGGCGGATTGGCCATAGACCCTACAGGGAAACTTCCTGTCCTCCCATGTCCTCCTCTCTGCCGCTGACTAGTTACATAATGAGCTCTCAGCAGTAATTAACGCTGTGAAAATCAGATACTCATAGATTTGGCCAGTGACCACACATGTCCTGCTGAATTCAACTGCTGTGGCCCGCACCTCACCTCCTGAGCCCCCTGCTTCATAGACAACTGGAGGAGGACAGAAGATGGTAGCTATTGATGGCCACCACAGAAGGCCAGCTTTTGGGGCAGTATATTGTGCTACACTGTGTTATTTGGTTCTGCTGGGATGGTATTTTGCACTATGGTATTGTTGGCCTTGCGTACTTGTGTTGCCCCACCATCTGTTAATTTGGACCTGCCTACAAAATGGGGCCACTTTAAGTTCCCAGTCTCCCTGGCTAAGCCCATGTTCACCACAGATTATACATACTGGCCATCTTCTTTTAGAAGACCACCTTCCCTAAAGATCACTTTTCAAACGCAATTTGGGTGGTCGTCTCAAAGCTAAAAAATACCCCTTAAATATAAATGTGCATTCTTACTTTGGCATTAAGAAAAAAGAATAAAGCAAATAAATGGATTAAAGGTGCATAGATTGCACCATGTTTTCCAGATGCTTTCAAAAACATCCATTTAAACGTATGTAACCTAAAGAAGTTATTAAGCTTTTACATAAAATTCAAAAGAAATTGTAAGGCTCCATTAGAATGAATGCAGCGCTAACTGAGCTCTCCGCACTTCATTTTACCATGGCTATTCAGTTTTAGAAAGTCGTATAATACTTATGTTCTTCTCAGCAGACAACTTTGAAAAGGAGCCACAATTGACATTTGGAATAAACTAAAGTATAACAGACGTTCTCCTTAATACAAGGACTTCTGGATTACAATCTATTTTCAGAGAGGAATGTACTGAATCCAACTTCTTAATGGGGCATGAGAAGGATAAGTAGTTAACGCCAAACCCATTAGGACTTAAGCTGTGTTCTGTCTAAACCTACAATTGTTTAAATGAAATGTTTATGCCGTGCTATTTGCCAGCAAACATATCTAATTTCCCAAATGGGTTATAGGATTATCAGAAGTCTTTTATAACTACTGTAATAAAAGAAAATGGAAACGGCCAAGAGGATCTGTAGTCAACATATGATGCCCTATTTAACTGCTTATTATCATGACATGTCTCGCTGGTTATTATACCAAACTATTGTGTACAGTCGTGGCCAAAAGTTTTGAGAATTACATAAATATTGGTAATTGGAAAAGTTGCTGCTTAAAGAGGACCTTTCACTAGAATAAAAAATCTAAACTAACTATACAGACATGGAGAGCGGCGCCCAGGGATCTCCCTGCACTTACTATTATCCCTGGGCGCCGCTCCGTTCTCCCGGTATAGGCTCCGGTATCTTCATATGTTAGGCTCTACCCAGTGGAACCTGCCGGTGTCTCATTCTCCCATGCTGTAGCGCTGGCCAATCGCAGCGCTCAGCTCATAGCCTGAGAGAAAAAAAAAACTCTCCGGCTATGAGCTGAGCGCTGCAGTTGGCCAGCGCTACAGCATGGGAGAAGGAGACGCAGGTAGGTTCCACTGGGTGGAGCCTAACATATGAAGATACCGGAGGCTATACCGGGAGAACGGAGCTGCGCCCAGGTATAACAGTAAGTGCGGGGAGATCCCTGGGTGCCGCTCTCCATGTCTGTATAGTTAGTTTAGATTTTTTATTCTAGTGAAAGGTCCTCTTTACGTTTTTATAATAGCAATTTGCATATACTCCAGAATGTTATGAAGAGTGATCAGATGAATTGCATAGTCCTTCTTTGCCATGAAAATTAACTTAATCCCAAAAAACCTTTCCACTGCATTTCATTGCTGTCATTAAAGGACCTGCTGAGATCATTTCAGTAATCGTCTTGTTAACTCAGGTGAGAATGTTGACGAGCACAAGGCTGGAGATCATTATGTCAGGCTGATTGGGTTAAAATGGCAGACTTGACCTGTTAAAAGGAGGGTGATGCTTGAAATCATTGTTCTTCCATTGTTAACCATGGTGACCTGCAAAGAAACGCGTGCAGCCATCATTGCATTGCATAAAAATGGCTTTACAGGCAAGGATATTGTGGCTACTAAGATTGCACCTCAATCAACAATTTATAGGATCATCAAGAACTTCAAGGAAAGAGGTTCAATTCTTGTTAAAAAGGCTTCAGGGCGTCCAAGAAAGTCCAGCAAGCGCCAGGATCATCTCCTAAAGAGGATTCAGCTGCGGGATCGGAGTGCCACCAGTGCAGAGCTTGCTCAGGAATGGCAGCAGGCAGGTGTGAGCACATCTGCACGCACAGTGAGGCGAAGACTTTTGGAAGATGGCCTGGTGTCAAGAAGGGCAGCAAAGAAGCCACTTCTCTCCCCAAAAAAAACATCAGGGACAGATTGATCTTCTGCAGAAAATCTGGTGAATGGACTGCTGAGGACTGGGGCAAAGTCATATTCTCCGATGAAGCCTCTTTACGATTGTTTGGGTCATCAGGAAAAAGGCTTGTCCGGAGAAGAAAAGGTGAGCGCTACCATCAGTCCTGTCATGCCAACAGTAAAGCATCCTACGACCATTCATGTTTGGGGTTGCTTCTCATCCAAGGGAGTGGGCTCACTCACAATTTTGCCCAAAAACACAGCCATGAATAAATAATGGTACCAAAACACCCTCCAACAGCAACTTCTTCCAACAATCCAACAACAGTTTGGTGAAGAACAATGCATTTTCCAGCACGATGGAGCACCATGCCATAAGGCAAAAGTGATAACTATATGGCTCAGGGACCAAAACGTTGACATTTTGGGTCCATGGCCTGAAAACTCCCCAGATCTTAATCCCATTGAGAACTTGTGGTCAATCCTCAAGAGGCGGGTGGACAAACAAAAACCCACTAATTCTGACAAACTTCAAGAAGTGATTATGAAAGAATGGGTTGCTATCAGTCAGGAATTGGCTCAGAAGTTGATTGAGAGCATGCCCAGTCGAATTGCAGAGGTCCTGAAAAAGAAGGGCCAACACTGCAAATACTGACCAACGTATGAAGTGCGTGTAATTATATTTCACTACATCACAGAAACAACTGAAACAAAGATCTAAAAGCAGTTTAGCAGCAAACTCTGTGAAAACTAATATTTGTGTCATTCTCAAAACTTTTGGCCACGACTGTATATTATGTAATAGCAGAGAAGAGATTATACAGCGGACTCACTTTTAAAGAGATGACCAGTCTTAGGGTCCATTCACATGTCCGTAACTGTTTTGCAGTCCACAAATTGCGGATCCGCAAAACACGAACACCGGCCATGTGCGTTCCACATTTTGCGGACCACATATGGCCGGCACTATATTAGAAATGCCTTTTCTTGTCCATGGCTGTGGACAAGAATAGGACATGTTCTATTTCTCTGTGGGGCCGCGGAACGGAAGTGCGGAAAATGAATGGGTCTGCACCCGTTCCGTTTAAATTCGGAACAGGGGGCGTGGCCTGGCTGCTGACCGAGATGGCTGCTTGAACCTGGAGCTCCTGCACCGCAGCGACGATTAACCAGCAAGCCCTGCTCTACGTTCGCCTGGGTGGCAATTTCCTGCGTCCTCTACACCCCTCACCGTCCCTCACCACAATGGGGAAGTCTAAAAGATCCCTACCCAAGCTGCAGTACGGCTCGGTGGACGCTTTCTTCACCAGAGGCAGGGGGAAAGATGGCGCCGACCACATGACTGATTCCCCGCCGGCATCGCCTCTCAGCGTTCCGTCGCCTGCGCCTGCGGCCCGCTCTCCGTCTCCTCCAGATGATTTGGGGCTCGCTCACCTCCTCCAGGGACCGCTGCCATCTCTCCCTCCGACTCCAGCTGAGGACTCAGATCCCGCACATGCGGGCCAAGATGGCGCCCGATCCCCCGCAGGCAGCGCTGATCTGCAAGCATGGCCGCTACTCGGATCCTCTCACCTCATATGCCCAGATGGAGCCAACTCCATTGAACGTCAGGTCAGTGTCTTTCCTAACAAAGCCTGTGCTGCGGACCAGCCTGATGATCCTTTTCACAGGCTTCCCACGTCTGATAAGCTAGTCACTGAGGGCTCTCTCAAGATAATGCTGCTAGCTCTGAAATGTTCTCTGAGTACTGATATGGAGAAAATACTAAACCCAGTACTTACAAGAATAAAGTCAGCTGAATGTAAAATCAGCCATATTGAGACAAAAATGGGGGAATTTGCGGCATCCCAGAATGAGATTATTGACGCTCACAATGACGTGGCTGACCAGATTGAGGCCATTAACGTGAAATTGGCAGATATGGAGGATCGATCTAGACGCAGCAACATAAAGTTTAGAGGCATCCCTGAAGAGGTGACCCCTGAAGAACTGCAACCATATATGAAGGGCCTTATGAAGTTACTTCTACCTCAGATCCCAGCGCCCGACATGATTATTGACAGAGCTCACAGAATACCGAAACCCTCTCATTTAGGGTCGCACATCCCCCGTGATGCCCTTGCACGCATCCATTTTTTTCATACCAAAGAAGCCATGATGGCGGCGGCGCGGAGACAGCAACCGCTTCCTGCTCCTTATCAGACAGTCAAGCTTTTCACAGACCTGTCAAGATTTACGCTACGGCGTCGCAGAGAACTGCTACCTATCACCACGGCTCTCCAGGACAGTGATGTCCCATATAAGTGGGGTTACCCCCTGAAAATCCTTGTCCGCAGAAATGGGCAAATGCACGCGATTAAAAATCTTGATGAGGGAAAGCAACTTCTCCGGCTTTGGTGTATTCCCTTCTCCATGAAGCCCACTGGAAATGAACCCACCGATATACGTTCGTCTCATCCATCCTCTTCAGGGACCTGAACTAATGTCGTCTCTTGTCTACAGTACTCCTAAGGAGGCGAACATGCTGATGCTATTAAGCTTCACCTGAGGATCACTTTACTACAACCCATAGATCCTAATAGTGGGCTACCTTTCTGCTGCTAATGAAGGATCGGTGTGGCCTCTAGTCTACTTCCGTTAGTCCTTCTTTCTTGTCAGCCCTGGCATTGGACTTTCGCCCCTAATACCAGTGGTGACGAGATTGGTCGCCCTATACTCTGTCCTCTCTCTTTCTTACTTTCTCTTTTCTCCTTGCTTAACCCTTATCCTTCCCTCCCTCCCTGATTAGTGCCTGTTCTGGTATACTTGTATATCTGTTATATATTGCTTTAACGTTGCATCTCCGTTGTTCTCTTGATATATAGGTTACTTACTACGCATAGGGATGGGTCTCAAGATAATGAGCTTCAATGTTAAGGGCCTCAATTGCCCTCAGAAGCGAGCTTATCTTTGGTCTGAAGCTTTGACCTCCCAAGCTGATGTGTTGTGTGTACAGGAGTCCCATCTACTCCAGGCCGACGCTTTTCGGATTCATCACCGCCTCTTCTCCAACATTTTCCATTCGCACTTCTCCAGGAAAAAACGAGGTACTTTTATTGCTGTTAAAAACTCAGTAGCGTTCACCTTAATTGCCTCCAAATTAGCCCCCTCTGGCCGCTATGTTATAATAGTATGCTCCATAAATAATGTAGTGTACACTATTGTCAACATATATGCCCCTAACTCGCATCAATTAGCATTTTTACGTAAAGTAATGAGGCAGGTTAATTCACTTAAACAAGGTAAATTGATTCTTTGCGGAGACTTCAATTCAGTCCTTCATTCTGCCCTCGACTCCTCTACCCCTTCCCGCAGAACGGATACAGGAGTGGCCTCTTTCTTACAGACTGAGGGACTGACTGATGTGTGGAGAGCCCAACATAGTCTGGAAAGGGACTATACCTTTTTTTCTGCTCCACATCTCTCCTATTCTCGTATAGACTTATTCATGGTAGATCATACTTCCCTGCTCCATACCCTTTCCACAGAAATAGGCCTGATAAAATGGTCAGATCATGCCCCCATCACAATCACCCTTGAGGAACAGTTCCAATCCCACAGAGCTCCAGTTTGGAGAAATAACACTTTCTTGTTTAACAACTCTAAACATACAGAGCAGCTATCTGCCCACCTTCGTGAGTTCTTTCAACTCAACGTTGGCTCCGTCTCGAGCAATTTTGTATTGTGGCAAGCTCATAAAGCGTTTATGAGGGGGTCACTGATTAAATTGAATATCAATTTAAAGAAACAAAGAGAAAGGGAGATAACGTTGACTTTGAAGGAGATAGCTGATCTGGAAACTGTGAATAAAACCTCCCCTACAGCACAAGGTTCTGACTCTCTCCGGGTCGCACGTAACAAACTAAGTGCTCTTTTACTGCAAAATTACCATAAGTCCTTCCTTAGAATGAAAGCCAAATTCTATTCCCAAGGAAACAAAGCGGGCCGTCTCTTGGCCCAACAGCTTAAAAAGCAGCAGTCCAAATCCAGGATCCCATATATATTACACCCACAAACGAAAGCTAGGTTATTGGACCCAAGAGATATTGCCGACCAATTTAAGCTATATTATCAGTCCTTATATAATCTAAAAGATCAGACCATACTCCCGCAGGACTACCCAGCCCTAGTAGAAGATTTTCTCTCTAAAGCTGCTATGCCCACCCTTACTGAATCCCAACTCCGGTCCCTTAATGCCCCTGTTTCCTCTCAGGAACTAACTAAGATTGCTTTGTCGTTACCTTTGGGGAAGTCCCCAGGACCTGACGGTCTATCAAACGAGTACTACCGTCATTGTTGGCCTGACCTCCTCCCTCATCTACTTGCTCTTTTCACTCAGGTTATGGAGGGAGTCCCCTTCCCCAGGGAAATGCTTGAAGCATTAGTAGTTACGATTCCTAAACCTGGTAAATCACCCGACATACCCCAAAATTTTAGGCCTATCTCTTTATTGAATTCCGATATAAAACTCTTTGCCAAGCTCATTGCAAGCAGGCTCTCTTCAGTAATTCCTTCCCTAGTCCATTCCGACCAGACTGGCTTCGTGGCAGGTAGACAAGCCTCTGACAATACTAGGCGCATTGTAGACCTGGTTAACTTTGCGGAGGTGAATTCTCTTCCAATGCTTGCAGTGACCCTGGACGCGGAAAAAGCGTTTGATCGCTTACACTGGGACTTCGCTTTTTCCACCCTTAAATGGATGGGTTTTTCGGGACAAATAATTAATGCCATTAGCAGCTTATACTCCCATCCCTCGGCGAGAGTTTGGATTAATGGTATCCTCTCGGACCCCTTCGGGATAACTAATGGATCGAGACAGGGTTGCCCTTTATCCCCGCTCCTGTTTATCCTTGCGTTGGAACCGTTGGCTCAACATATTAGAGCCTTACCCACTATATCTGGGATTGAGGTGGGTGATAGATCCCACACAATTACCCTGTACGCGGACGATATTATACTCACTCTTACAAATCCCTTGCAATCCCTTACAGCCACTCTCGATGTAATCTCCCATTATGGTTCCCTCTCATATTACAAGATTAACAATTCAAAATCGCAGGCCCTTCCTATCAACATTTTGTCCTCCGATCTAGCCTCCTTAAAAGCTTCACATGATCTTGACTGGCAGTGCTCAGAGGTTTCCTATTTGGGAATCAAGATTACTTCACCCTGTTCTCTGCTCTACTCACGAAATTACATACCTCTTCTTTCCACCATTTCTTCGGATTTCGCGAGCTTCTCTATGCAAAGGGTTTCTTGGGTGGGTAGGATAGCTTCTTTTCAGATGATGACCCTACCGAAAATGATTTACATCTTTCGTGCCCTCCCAATTCCAGTTCCCACTGCATTCTTTCAAAAAGCCCAAGCCCTACTGGGGAAATATATTTGGGGAAATACCAAGCCTAGAGTAGCTCGTGAACTTCTGACTAAAAGGAAACGCGCTGGAGGTGCGGGCCTTCCTGATATCAAAGATTATTTTATTGCAGTAGGTCTTTCATTCACTAGGGAATGGTGGGCGTCCAACAGTGGAAAGGCATGGCAGCAAATTGAATCTTATACACTGAAGCAGGTTCCGATTAGGGATTACTTGATACATCTGCTATGGGGCCCTTCCCCCCCCACACATCCTTTCCTTACAATATCACATGCTTGTGCCCTCTGGACCAAAGTACACAACGCATCGAAGGATACCTCTACCCGCTTATTTACAATTGCTTCCACACGCGCTATTGAACTGACCATACCTGATATAAACTTAGCGACATGGCGAGATGGAGGTGTTGCCACCATCTCCCAATTAATAGTAGATAATTCCCTTCTCCCCTTTGCCGCTATTCAAAGTACCTTTGGTATTCCTCACTCAGAATTCTATACCTATTTAAGACTTCGTCATTTCCTCTCAAAAATTTTACAATCTCCTCCCCAGATTAATTTGTCTATCCTGAGATTATTCCAATTCCCTTCCCTCTTTAGGAGGCACTCTACGAGGCAATTCTATGACTTACTAGGAGATAAGGCTACTTTTGTCAAGTCCCCTCCTGTCCGTAGGTGGGAAAGGGACTTAAACAAGACCTTCCCTGTTGACGTCTGGATAGACGCCATGGGGTTCATGGTATCAAATTTTAAGTGTGTTACTCATTATGAGGCAGGATTGAAAACGATCCTTCACTGGTACTTTACCCCCCAGAGACTTCATAAAATCTATCCTACTACTGCGCCCTGTTGCTGGAGGGGTTGTGGAAGTGAGGGTTCTCTGCTCCATATTCTATGGTCCTGTCCTGTCCTCATTGAGTATTGGAGGAAAGTCTTCCGACTTGTCTCCACTCTGGTAGGTCATGAAATTAACCCTTGTCCTGAGTTGGCCTTGCTGTTCCTCGGTATTAAGGAAATCCCTCCCCTGCAGAGACGCATTACCGGACATATTTTACTTAGCGCTAAGCTGGTTGTCACCAGACACTGGAAACAATTGACCCCTCCTTCGCTTTCTGAAGTCATACAAGAGGTCAATCAAACATGCAGATATGAATACTCTCTACCCTTCTCGATTATTCCTATCAAATTGAGGCAGGCGGCCTGGAGTGGATGGGCATCTAGCGCTTTTTACTCCCCCTGAGTATGGACCAAGATCCTGTACTGTGGCAATGAGGGAACAATTAGTAACCCCCCCTTTACCCTTTACCCTGATTCTTCCCTTTTCTTCTTTCTGCTTCTCCTCCTCATCCTTTGTGTCTATACACCTTATCTTGTTCTGTGGATCACCACAGCTCTTTGTTTAACTAAAATGTTTGTCGGTCACCACATAGTGACTGCTTGTTCACTTTTACTTTGTTTGAATTTATTGTCTGATAATGCCTGGTGATATTATGGGGTGTGCACTGTCGGTGCATTTGTTTTGGAGATATATGTGCAGTGATATAGACATGTATTGTACGTGGTTCCACCCTGTATGATGTATCCTATCACCTGAATGCTTGTTGTAATAACAGCTCGGATGTCTTTATTCCTGTGTAATCACCTGGCTACTGTGGCTGCGTCCACGCTTGTTTACTTCTTTCTATACTGATTTATGGTGCTGATAAAATAAAAAATTATTGACACTAAAAATTCGGAACAGATGCGGACCCATTTTTCGGACGTGTGAATGGACCCTTACAAAGGACTTTATAGACTCTTCGACACCTGTGGTGCCTGGGCACCCTACAATCAGTTTGGTGCACACATGTAGTTTTCCACATCCCAGGTTGGAAGAGTGGACTAGCAACCTGTACAAATAATGTAGCAGAAGTCTATGCCTGCAGCGGAGGGGAACACCTTTATTGGTTGCGAGATATTGCTTAAAGTGAAGTATTACACCCCACATCTGGATGCTAAGGGACAAGTCAGTTGGCAAAGTGCAGAGTATGGAAGATTTCTTCAGCTACTTTAAAAAGACACCTTTTGGCCAGTTGTTAGCTGTGCAGCTGTGACATCTTAACGTACTGCATTTCTGTGTCAGCCTGTCCTGAATTGTTTGTTTTTGAATTATTCAGTAAAGAACCGTTTTGCAGCACAACCAGGCTCAGACTGGGCCACAGGGGAACAGGTGAATCCCCCGGTGGGCCCCCGAGCAAGGTGGGCCCTTCCTCTACCGCCTGCCCAAGTGGCACATGATACAGTAGAGGGCAGTATACAGCACCTCAACCAGCTGTGGGGATTCGCTCTGGTAGTTAGGATAAGCGGGCGCAGTACAGAGGCAAAATACAAGTTCGTAATTTAAACTTCAGTGTTTATTCACACATGATGCCAAAAACAAAACGCCACTTTTGCAGTGTTGGTGTTACTTCACACCCAATGGCAAGTTAATAAAACAAAAGTCACCTTGGTGGCAGTTCAAATACAGGCTTTAGGCGGCCTATTCCCCTGACACACAGGTCTCCGCCCTCTAGCCCAGCACAGGCCTCAGATCCCAGCACACAGACCTCCTGAGCTCCACTGCCAGACAGAGGTAATCCTCTCCACCTGTCAGTGCTGGCTGGTTTTTATGCCTGCAAAACCTGGCCTGGAACGTGGGGAGTAGTCACCCACCCAGCACTTTGACTAATCCCATTAAAAGCCGTCCCGGATCAGCTATTGCAGCCATGCTAAGTACCAAGGTGTCAAACAGCAACTGCTGCTGATACATAAAAACTGGCTCTTACTCCACCCAGGCCAGGAACCTCGGTGACACGCACCTATCATCCACAATGATTCCTTGTACCTTCTTACATACCTCCCCCCTTTGTTCAATGCTGAGGGGGTGAACACATGCCATACAGTATACTCAGGACCAGGCATTCGCGTTTCCCTGCAACCGGCCTGCCCTTTGTTCTACGGAGAACTTAAAGTTTTGTAAGGACAGGAACCACCTGGTGGCCTGGATCATCCACTTGAGAGGGGAGTGATCAGTCACCAGGCGGAATGTTCTCCCCAACAAATAATAGCGGAGAGACTCGAGTGCCCACTTGATAGCCAGGCACTCTCTCTCCATTATACTATACCGGGTCTCAGCTGGGGTGAGCTTATGGCTGAGGAAAACAATGGGATGCTCCTCCCCGTTGACTTCCTGAGACAGTACATCACCAAGGCCTACTTCGGAGGCATCAGTCTGTACTATAAACTCCCTTTTGAAGTCAGGCGTCACCAAAACTGGGGACCCTCACAGGGCCGACTTCAAAGCGGAGAAAGCCTCTTCCGCCCGATCATCCCAGCAAACCAACACTGACTTGTGTCCCTTCAAGAGCCCTGTCAATGGCACGGCCACCATAGCAAAGTGGGGGACAAACCTCATGTAATAGCCCACCATTCCCAGAAAAGACTTTACTTGCCTAGTGGTGACAGGTTGGGGCCAATTTCGTATTGCCTCTATTTTGTTCACTTGGGGTTTGATGACTCAGCGCCCAATGACATACCCCAAGTACTTAGTCTCCTCTAACCCTATTGCAAATTTTTTTGGGTTAGCGACTTTGGGTGCACTTTGGGTGAGTGACTTTCCCAGTCGATACTGTGGATGACAATATCGTCCAGGTTAGCTGAAGCGTATCAATGATGTGGACACAGCACAATGTCCATAAGCCACTGAAAAGTGGCGGGAGCACCATGCAGACCAAAGGGTAGCACCTTGTACTGATACAGCCCTTCAGGTGTGATGAAGGCAGTTTTCTCTTTGGCAGCCTCCGTTAAGGGCACCTGCCAGTACCCTTTCGTGAGGTCTAAAACAGAAAAATACTGGGCTTATCCTAACCTCTTGATAAACTCATCCACCCACAGGGCATGGCATACGAATCGAATTTGAAAATTTCAGTTTACAGGACCGTAACGTCCCGTCTAGCTTGGGTATTAAGAGTTTAGGACTGGCCCGCTAACTTTTAGACTCCTCAATGACATCTAGTTGCAGCATTAACTGCACTTCCTCTGAGTGTCACGGAAGGTGTACAGGAAACAAGACAATGCAAAAATGAATATATGACTCACTGGATCCAAAACTAAGAAACAAAAGGGAGACCCCTGCATAAGACCTGGCACTCTCCCTGACTCTGCTCAGCCTATGCAAACACCCTAATGGTGGATGATCGCATATCCTCGAACCTCGACTATATAACACCTGAACACCCTACAATAGTGAGGGGACACGACCACCAGCTCCCTACACTAGACACGGAGGGAGTCAGGGTCACCTGGGATCCAGCAAACATAAAATCACAAATGAATGTACAACACTTATCTTGTAGAAGACTGGGAAATGGATCAGCATGCACACACACTCCAGGAAGTTGTATAAACCGCACACTAATGCATTGTGGGGAGGAATTTAAAGGGAAGCAATCAGTCCAACTACAAGACAGCTGAGAGAGGCTAACGAGATGAGGAACTAAAAACCAAAACAAAGAAGCTCAAGGAGGAGGTTCTGAAAGGCATCTGTCAGAGCTTCTCAGATGTCTGGTTGTGACACTGAGATGGCTTGTCGCTGAGCCTCGGGTACCTGGTATGGTTTTAACCGGACTTTGGCCTGAGGTTCCCTGACAATGTCATGCTGGATTGTGGAAGTGCGTCCAGGGAGATTCGAGAACACAGCCGTGTTCCGACTAACGAACTCCCTAGCCTCCTGAGCCTGTTTAGAGGAGAGGCTGTTAGCAACCGCTTCCCTTGCATCAGCGAGGAACAGCTACTAGAGGACAGTCATCAGGTACTGCCCAGGCAATATCTGGAGGAGACATCCGCCACTTCCTCCGCTAGTCAGGCAAGTAGTGATGAGGAGAGTGGCACGGGAGCTTGTGCTGTTGGGGGGAAAATCACCTACTCGGCGGTGTGGGCAGAAGGTGAAGCGTTGCCAGGGTGCCAATGTTGGCAACATATGCAGCGTCGCCATACAGTGGCCTGGGAGAACCGTGGCTCCGATGTGGTGGTCCAGCCTGCCGCAGCAACTGCTACATCCTCCAGTGGCACACACCCAGTTTCAGCCACTCAAGGCTCCACCACCTCAGCCAAAGGGAGCTGTCTGTCAATCCCATCTTCTGCTGGTCCAGATGCTCCTGCTCCTACTCCTCATCAGTCATTCCGTCAGCAATCGATCACTGAAGCAATTGCCAAGCGACAACAGTATGAGTTCATGCATCCAAGGGAGCAGAAGCTGAACGTGCTCCTGTCCAAGTTGCTGGTGCTTCAGTCCCTCCCCTTCCAAGTGCTGAACTCTGCACCTTTCAGAGAACTGATGGCTTGTGCAGAGCCAAGGTGGAGAGTCCCAAGCCATCATTTCTTTGCAAAAAAGGCAGTACCATCACTGCGCACACATGTAGAACAGAAGGTGGGGCAGTTCTTGAGCCTGTTGGTGTCTGCCAAAGTGAACGTCAGCGCTGATGTGTGGAGCTGTAACTACGGTCAGGGACAATACATGTCCTTTACGGCCCACTGGGTGAATGTGGTTCCTGCACAGCCACACCAGCAACTTGGACAGGTCACGCCGCTTCCTCCTCCACCTTGTCGCGCTGTTGGTCCTGCGACAATGTCCACCTCTGCCTCCTCATCCTTTACCATGTCCTCAGCCTCTACTGCAGGGACAAGTCACAGTGCCCCTCCAGCATACCACATGTGCAGGGCTCGGTGGTGTCATGCTGTTCTGCACCTGGCTTGCCTTGGTAAACAGAGTCACACAGGGGAGCAACTGCTCCGTGTGATGCATCAAGAAATTGAATCCTGGCTTTCTCCTCGACAACTCAAAATCGGATCTATGGTGACTGACAACGGGAAGAACATTTTGTCGGTGCTGCATCAAGGAAGGCTAAGCCATGCGCCCTGCATGGCACACGTGTTCAATCTGGTTGTCCAGCGGTTTCTGAAGTCTTCCACCCATCTGCAAGACATCTTAAAAATGGCCAGGAAACTTTGAATGCACTTCAGCCACTCGTATACCGCAAAGCACACGCTCCTTGAGTTGCAGAGGCAGAACAGCATCCCCCAACATAGGCTGATCTGCGACGTTTCCACCGCGTGTGCTCGAGCGCGATGCTCGAGTCTCCTCCCTGCACGTTTGTTGGCTGCTATGCAGCCAATAAACATGCAGGTAAGTACTGCCATTCACTGTAATGCCGTAGCCATGTTGGCTGTTGGCATTACAGTGATTGGCTGGCCGGAACACGTCATCGGGTGCTATATAGCACCCGATGACATGTGTTCAACTCAGTATTAGTCAGGGAGAGCTGGAGAGCAGAAGGGAGAGATAGTGTAGGGATTGAAATAGCAATATTTTAGTTTTTATACTTGTTATAGACCCAAAAGTCCTTTTAAGGACTATTCTGTGTGGCAGCAATAAATATTTTTAGCACAACCTGCGCTAAATTGCTAAAACTTGTTGAGACCCAAAAGTCCTTTTAAGGACTATAGTTGTATCTGGCAGCAATATATATTTTTAGCACAACCTGCGCTAAATTGCTAAAATTTGTTAGAGACCCAAAAGTCATTTTAAGGACTATAGTTGTATCTGGCAGCAATATATAGCGCAACTTGTGCTAAATAGCTTGCAATTGTTTGGCCGCTGCAGACAGGGACATTATCTGCGCTACATCTCCTGTCTAACGTGTGCGCAGCCTGAAAATATCTGTGACATCCAGTGTACTCTTGCCGTAGACGGTGTCCACTGCGGACCATTACATTACCTGCACTTCATCTCCTTTATAACGTTTGCGTATCTGAAATATTAGAGACATTCAGTCAAATGTTTTGGCTGCTGGTGGCAGCGACATTACCTGTGCTACATATCCTGTGTAACGTGTGCGCAGCCTAAAAATATCTGTGATATCCAGTGTACTTTTTCTGTAGACCGTGTCCGCTGCGGACAGTTATATTACCTGCGCTACATCTCCTGAATAACGTTAGTGTATCCGAAATATCAGTGACATTCAGTCAATTTTTTTTGCTGCTGGTGGCAGCGACATTAAATGTGCTTCATCTCCTGAATAACGTTTGCCCATTCTAAATATCAGTGACATTAATTCAGTGTAATTTTTTATTAGCCGCTGGTGACAGCGACATTACTTGCACTATACCTCCTGTATAACGTTTGCGCATCCTAAATGTCGGTGACATTCATTCAGTGTAATTTTTTTATTAGGCGGTGGTGACAGCGACATTACCTGCGCTATACCTCCCGTTTAACGTGTGCACATCCTAAATATCAGTGACATTCATTCAGTGTAATTTTTTTATTAGGCGGTGGTGACAGCGACATTACCTGCGCTATACCTCCTGTTTAACGTGTGTGCATCCTAAAAATATCTGTGACATTCTGTGTGCTTTATTTGCACATACACTTACAAAACCTGCGCTACTGTAAGTGTGACATAATTGCAAACATATATACCATTTAATATGCGCAAGGCGAGCAGTAAGGGACGGGGATGTGGCCGTGCTGCTGCTGGTGCACGCAGAGAAAAGGGACATAAGGAGAACTTGTGCCCTTATTCCCAAACTCTGTCTGCATCCACAGTCAGAAGAAGATAACGGTGGAAAATGGCAATTAGTGTTTCACGAGGTGGATGATGATGATGAGACACAGTTGCCAATAAGTCAACCGCAATTAGTATCTCAAGAGGTTCATGATGAGGATGAGACGCAGTTGTCAATAACTGAGGTTGTTGTTAGGTGGACAAGTCAGAAGGATGACCAGAGTGAGGAAGTGGAAGAGGAGGTGGTGGACGATGAAGTCACTGGGTCAGTGACTTCATCGTCCACCACCTCCTCTTCCACTTCCTCACTCTGGTCATCCTCCTGACTTGTCCACCTAACAACAACCTCAGTTATTGACAACTGCGTCTCATCCTCATCATGAACCTCTTGAGGGAAGGTGGCAAGCTGAGCGAGGACAGCAGTACAGAGGGGGAGGGATCCACAGCACCGCAACAGGCTGGAAGAGGCAGAAGGCGGGCCACACCAAACAGGCATGCAACTGTTCCCCGAAGCACCCCCTTGTGGAAAAATCCATTGCCAATGGGTAGTTGTTCCGCAGTCTAGCGCTTTTTTTGAGGAAAGTGCGGACGATAGAATAATTGTCATTTGCAACCTGTTCCGTACCAAAATGAGCAGGGGCGTTAACATTAGCAACCTCACCACCACCAGGATGATCTGCGACATGGCATCAAAGCACCCTAATAGGTGGTCCGAATGCCTGGGTCCACAACCAGTGTCTGCGGGTCACAACACTTCCTCCTCTTCCCCTGTGTTACGTCCCGGCCAATCCCCTGTCCAAGATGCAGGGCCGGATGCCTCCCGCCATGCACCTGGACCTTCGCAAACACCATCAGCTAGCACATCCACTTCTGTGCCCCAGCGCAGCGTACAGATGTCCATACCCCAGACCTTTGAACGAAAGCTCAAATACCCAGCCACCCACCCAGAGACCATAGCACTAAATGCGCACCTTTCCAAATTGCTGGCCCTGGAAATGTTGCCATTTAGGCTTGTGGACACTGAGGCTTTCCGCAGCCTGATGGCGGTGGCTGTCCCGCGGTACTCTGTCCCTAGCCGCCAATATTTTTCATGGTGTGCAGTACCAGCATTACACCAGCATGTTTCCCGTAACATCACCCGTGCCCTGACCAACGCAGTTATTGGGAAGGTCAACTTAACGACTGACACATGGACAAGTGCTTTTGGCCAGGAACGCAACATTTCCCTGACGGCACACTGGGTGAACGTTGTGGAGACCAGGAGTGAGTCGTACCCTGGGATGGCACAGGTGCTACCGACACCAAGGATTGCTGGCCCTTCTTCCATCAGGGTTTCCTCCACCACCTACATTAGTGGCTGCAACCCCCCCCCCTCTCCTCTTCCCCCACCTCTGAATTTTCATCTAGCAGCGCCAGTCAGTAGCTGGAAGCAGTGTAGCACTGCAGTGGGAAAGCGGCAACAGGCCGTGCTTAAACTGATCTGCTTAGGTGACAAACAGCACACCGCTGCAGAGCTGTGGCAGGGGATGAGGGACCAGACTGAGATGTGGCTCTCGCCACTCAACCTACAACCAGGTCTGATATTGGGCGTAAATTGTTGGCAGCTTTGGAGGTCGGCAAGCTCACACACATACCATGCCTAGCCCACGTGTTCAACCTAGTGGTTCAGCTGTTTCTCAAAACCTACCCCAATTTGCCTGAGCTACTGGTGAAGGTGCGCCACATGTGTGCCCATTTTCGTAAGTCATCGACAGCTTCCGCCGATCTGGCAACGCTGCAGCAGCGCTTGCAATTGCCAGCTCACCGACTGTTGTGCGACGTGAGCACGCGCTGGAACTCCACGTTCTACATGTTGGCCAGGCTTTGTGAGCAGCAGAGGGCAGTAGTGGAATACCAGCTGCAACAAGGTCATCGCCTTTACAGTCAGCTTCCGCTCTTCACAAGCGACAAGTGGGCATTGATGTCTGGCCTCTGTGAGGTTTTACGCAACTTTGAGGAATCAACACAGTCACAATATTTGCCACTCTGTGGTCTCCTCATACTGCTGCCGCCATCTCCACACTATGTCACCTTGCCACTCTGTGGGATCCTGCTGCTGCTGCCATCACCACGCTATGTCACCTTGCCACTCTGTTGTCTCATCCTGCTGCTGCCATCTCTACACTACGTCACCTCGCCACTCTGTGGTCTCCTCATGCTGCTGCCATATCCACACTATGTCACCTTGACACTCGCTGGTCTCATCATACTGTTGCCATCTACTGACTCTGTCATTGTGCAACTCGGTGGCCTTCTCTTGATGCTGCTGCTGCATCCGCCACCTTCAGACTCTGTCATTGTGGCTCTCAGTGGCCTCCTCATACTGCTTCCACCTCCAGACCCTGTCATTGTGCCACTCGGTGGCCTCCTCATACTGCTTCCACCTCCATACCCTGTCATGGGGCCACTCTGTGGTCTCCTCATGCTGCTTCCACCTCACCAATATGTCATAGGTCCACTCTGTGGACTTCTCATGGTGTTCTCACCCTCCCCACTTCCTGGCTCGTCCACTATTTTGGCTTTCGACCTGGCTGACATCATCATTTATTTAACCTTTCTTCTGATCTGTCAGAGGGAATGAAAAATGAGATGCACAACGGATCCTGTCTGTGTAGCAGCTGTAAGGCCTGTATGGTTCCATCAGAATTGGCTTATGATTTGGTAGCCAAAAGCGGGAGTGCGTACAAAACACAGAAGAGATGCAAATATTCAGTCATCTGTTTTAGATCCATTCCTGTTTTTATTGGCATTAGCAATACTGATGGATTATTGAGCAAATGCTGACCGAGTGAAGGCGGTGTCACAGATGGTGTTGCAGAAAACTAGAAGACAACAAACGAAGATCCGACTGACTTGATCCCAAACTAAGGAACATAAGGGTGAGCCCTGTAAAAGCCCTAGCACTCTCCCTGACTTCCCAGCATATGCAAAGATCTCTATGATAGATAATTGCATGCCCTCGTGCCTTGACTGTATGACACCTTAACACCCTATAATAGTGAGGGGACACGACCACTGGCTCCCTACACTTAATACGGAGGGAGTCAGGGTCACCTAGGATCAAGCAAACAGGAAAACACAAATAAATGAATAGACTTATCTGTAGAAGCATCAGTTGCAGCATCCAGCATGCACACACTCCAGGAAGTTGTATAAACCGCAAAGTGATGCAGTATGGGAGGGGATTTAAAGGGATGCAATCAGTGCAACTAGATGACAGCTGAGAGAGGGAAACGAGATGACAAAGCTAAAGAAAAAAAAAGAAAAACCTCAAGCAGGAGGTTCTGAAGAACGTCTGTCAGAGCTTCTCAGATATCTGGCGGTGACAGGCGGATGCTCCACAGACAGGATCTGTTTTTTGGGGGTTATTGTTCTGACGGATCAGAGGAAGGGCAATTTAATCAGTGACGTCAACACAAACTTACTGCTGACACCTTTCCACTCTGTCGGGGGGATCTACTTGTATACACGTTTACTAGAACAGGTTCTGTAGACAGCTATGTGGAATGCCAATGGAAAAAAAAATTATGACGAGTGGCAATGCGAAAATGATTCTTCCCATAAAACAAGTTTTTATTCAGCAAAAGTACTAAAATTAAAAGGGGCACCACAATGGAACCATGAAGGAGTGTATATCAGAATGAGATTATTATAGATGGAAGCCACCACAAAGATGTGAATACAGCTTTAAAGGGGTTGTGCCACCATGCTCCAGTTGTGAGACAAATTATAATAGCATGTGATGGTGTTTAATCAGTATAGTAATGTGCACATCCAACTACTGAGGTGGATGCACATGCTCAGTTACATGCTTCAACTGCCACCAGCCATATCTACTGTTAGAAGCTGTGACAGTTACAGGGAGAGAGCTGCAGCAGAAAGGACCCCCCCCCCCCACCCAGCTGTGATAGGGAGAGAGCTACAGCAGAAATTACACACACCCTGAGCTGCCAGCCTGAAGAGAATTTTCCAGAGCAATTGGAGCAATGAACATGGAGATCCCCCATCATTCCAGCTGCTGCTCCAGTCTTTACCACTGGTCTGTGTTTTACTGACTGCAGCAGTGACACAGCGGTATACCCCACATGAAAGCCAGATTAAATCACTGGCTTCAGCGGTCCTGTGCCATTTACTGCCGGTGATTGGCTGCAGCTGAGAGGACCAGGGCGGCAGATATTTAACCAATTAGTATCTATTATTTTACGATTTTATTAAATTTTGGGTTCTTGGCCATTGTTTCTAACAACTCGGCAAAACCTTCTTGTTATTAATATTAAATAAATAAAAAAAAATAAAAAAAAATAAGGGTATATACTGTGCAATGTTTTAGGCAGGTGTAGGAAAAATGCTGCAAAGAATGCTTTAAAAAATAGATGAGTTTATAGTTAATTTTTTATCAATTAACAATATGCAAAGTTACTTAACAAGAGGGTGACTGCCCTTTGCCTTAAAATAGCATCAGTTCTTCTAGATACAATTGCACACAGTTTTTGAAGGAACTCTGCAGTGAGGTTGTTAAAAACATATTGGGAGAACTAATCACAGATCTTCTAAGGATGTAGGCTGGCTCAAATCCTTCTGGCTCTTCATGTAATCCCAGATAAACTTAATGACGTTGAGACCAGAGCTCTGTGGGTACCATATCATCACTTATAGCACCGGTCCCCAACCACCAGTCCGCGGACCAGTACTGGGGCTGTGGACCATCTGTTGTTGAGCGGCGGGGACGGGAACTATCGGTTCCTGTGCCACGCCGTTTAGCATCATAGGCTGAAGGCCACTAGGACTGAGGCCTATGAGGCAGTGCTAAAGTGCAGGAGGTTGCAATTACATTATTGTGACCTCCTGTGCTAGGTTACAGGCGGCATAATGACATCACTCCACCAGAGACACGGTGCATAGCACTTGTGCCATAATGCAGGCAGCTGGGGCAGCAGCAAGGTGGAAGAATGACAGCAGGACCAAGGTGAGTATTTTGTTCTTTTTTGGGGGGGATTTTTGGACAATACTGGAGGCCCTATATGTAAAGAGGCACTACTAGGGGGCCAGGCTATATTTAAAGAGACCACTACTGGGGGGTATTATATTTAACAGCTGTTTCTGTAGAGAGGCCACTAATGCGGGCAGTTTATATAAAAAGGCCACTGCTGGCGGGGCATTATATGTATAGAGGCCACTACTGAGGGACTTTATAAAGTGTTATTATTGACAATGTTGTCCATATTGTATTTTGTTATGTGCATGATTAACCTCCGCTACACCACCAGCCCTTCCCAGTAAAACCCAAGTCCCTGGTGCAAATAAAAGGTTGGGGAACCACTGACTTATAGGACTCCTTGTTCTTCTTTATGCTGGAGTTAGCTCTTAATGACATTGGCTGTATATTTGGGGACGTTGTCCAGCTACAGAATTAATTTCAATTTAAAATATTAGCCCTTTTTTTTTTTTTATCTGCCTAAAACTTTTGCAAAGTTCTGTATACTACGTTTTAACACAGCTAGAACCAGCCCTGTACCTCACATCTCAACCCTTTCACTGCTCAAATTGCTCCACTGCACTTATTTCAACTTGGCAGCTCAGGAGCATGCCCCTCCTCAGGAGGTGTGTCCTTTCTCAGGGAGGCGTGTTCTTTTTGCTGCAGGTCTCTCCCTGTGACTGTCACTACTTCTAACAGAAGACTTGGCTGGTGGCAGCTGAAGGATAAAACTGAGCATGTGTTTCCACTAGAGATGAGCTAAAAGAGTCTACAGATTAAATTTGTCCAATCAGCAGAACTCTTAGAATTAATTGTCCAATCAGCCGGGCTTCTTCATTTGCATAAGTCCTGCTGATTGGACAAATTGATTCTGCAGAATCTTTTAGCTGATCTCTAGTACTTTCCACCTCAGTAAAGTGGATTTAAAAATTATGAAAAAAACAGGTGGCGCTATACAGATAGCTTTTACTGAATAACTCAATGGCAATATTTTTAATTACATGTAATTGAAAAAATATTCAGATCCAGGTGCTGGTTTAAAAAATGTAGAATATACAAACCGGATTCCAAAAAAGTTGGGACACTATACAAATCGTGAATAAAAACTGAATGCAATGATGTGGAGGTGCCAACTTCTAATATTTTATTCAGAATAGAACATAAATCACGGAACAAAAGTTTAAACTGAGAAAATGTACCATTTTAAGGGAAAAATATGTTGAATCAGAATTTCATGGTGTCAACAAATCCCCAAAAAGTTGGGACAAGGCCATTTTCACCACTGTGTGGCATCTCCCCTTCTTCTTACAACACTCAACAGACGTCTGGGGACCGAGGAGACCAGTTTCTCAAGTTTAGAAATAGGAATGCTCTTCCATTCTTGTCTAATACAATGTCTAACTGTTCAATCGTCTTGTGCCTTCTTTGTTGCACCTTCCTTTTTATGATGCGCCAAATGTTCTCTATAGGTGAAAGATCTGGACTGCAGACTGGCCATTTCAGTACCCGGATCCTTCTCCTACGCAGCCATGATGTTGTGATTGATGCAGAATGTGGTCTGGCATTATCTTGTTGAAAAATGCAGGGTCTTCCCTGAAAGAGATGACGTCTGGATGGGAGCATATGTTGTTCTAGAACCTGAATATATTTTTCTGCATTGATGGTGCCTTTCCAGACATGCAAGCTGCCCATGCCACACGCACTCATGCAACCCCATACCATCAGAGATGCAGGCTTCTGAACTGAGCGTTGATAACAACTTGGGTTGTCCTTGTCCTCTTTGTTCCGGATGACATGGCGTCCCAGATTTCCAAAAAGAACTTCGAATCGTGACTCGTCTGACCACAGAACAGTCTTCCATTTTGCCACACTCCATTTTAAATGATCCCTGGCCCAGTGAAAACGCCTTAGCTTGTGGATCTTGCTTAGAAATGGCTTCTTCTTTGCACTGTAGAGTTTCAGCTGGCAACGGCGGATGGCACGGTGGATTGTGTTCACTGACAATGGTTTCTGGAAGTATTCCTGACCCCATTCTGTGATTTCCTTTACCGTAGCATTCCTGTTTGTGGTGCAGTGTCGTTTAAGGGCCCGGAGATCACGGGCATCCAGTATGGTTTTATGGCCTTGACCCTTACACACAGAGATTGTTCCAGATTCTCTGAATCTTCAGATGATGTTATGCACAGTTGATGATGATAGATGCAAAGTCTTTGCAATTTTTCGCTGGTAACACCTTTCTGATATTGCTCCACTATCTTTCTGTGCAACATTGTGGGACTTGGTGATCCTCTACCCATCTTGGCTTCTGAGAGACACTGCCACTCTGAGAAGCTCTTTTTATACCCAATCATGTTGCCAATTGACCTAATTAGTGTTAATTGGTCTTCCAGCTCTTCGTTATGCTCAAATTTACTTTTTCCAGCCTCTTATTGCTACTTGTCCCAACTTTTTTGGGATTTGTTGACACCGTGAAAATTTGAATCAACGTATTTTTCCTTTAAAATTATACATTTACTCAGATTAAACGTTTGGTCTGTCATCTACGTTCTATTACAAATTAAATATTGACATTTGCCATCTCCACATCATTGCATTCAGTTTTTATTCACAATTTGTTTAGTGTCCCAACTTTTTGGGAATCCGGTTTGTATATATATTTTTTTAGACCAGTGTTTCCCAACCAGCGTGCCTCCAGCTGTTGCAAAACTACAACTCCCAGCATGCCTGGACAGCCTTTGGCTGTGCGAGCATGCTGGGAAGTGTAGTTTTGCAACAGCTGGAGGCACGCTGGTTGGGAAACACTGTTTTAGACAACCCCTTTAATCTCATCATACTGTATATCTTTATAGTAGACTGGAGCTTCAAATCACCCTTCACACAGCAATAAACTCTGGAGGCCTTCAGCTCTAACAAAGGCAGGGTTCACATTGTGTTTCAGGAGTATACATCTGAATATCACAGTATTCAAACATTTACTGTGACAGGTACATCCACTTTAATGGGTCAGCCGGATTTCAAAGGACTCATCTTTGGACTCCATTTGACCTGCTTTCTGTTCTTGTTTTTTTGCTAGACAGAATAGCACAGTCTACCACTCTATTCCGTCTGGTGAAAAAGCCGGAAACAAAAGGATAGCAGGTCAAAGAGTCCAAAGATTAATCCTTTGAACTCCTTTTGACCCATTGTGAGTGAATATACCCGTCACAGGAAAATTCTGAACATCATTTTCAGGTATTCAAACGTACACTCTTGACAGAAAACCCTATGGAGGGCTAAAACATGATGTGAACAATGGGGGAGATTTATCAAACTGGTGTAAAGTGCAACTAGCTTAGTTGGGCTATGGGCAACTAAGTCAGTTCTACTTTACACAGTTTGAGAAATCTCTCCCAATGGGTTTTTAAGTTCATTTTGAACTTAAAAACATATGCAATTACATCAAATTTTGCATTTGATCACATCAGTGTATTTGCTGACTATATCTAAGAAGTGTAGAATTACTGGACCATAGAAGTCCAATAGATAAGCGGACAAAGTGAAGGGCGCAAAATCACAACCAAGGTCAAGATAACTTCAGTTTAATCTGAGAATATTATACCATTATATTCTCTGTGTAGGCCCCATTCTGGTTTTGGCTCATGATTACTGATGGAAATCACTGACTGACAAAGCGCCGTTTATAATCTGAACACAGCGCCAAATCCCAGCTCGTGGCTATCAACACCAATCTTCATTAGTTGTATTCACACCTGATGCTTAATCTTCAGTGCATTTATTAGCAAAAACATTGTGCAAAAAAACATTCAATTGAATAAACATAAAAGACCTTACATACTGTATATTATGTAAGTCCATGTTTTCAAAGATCGACCTATTGCCTGTCTCTCCGTGCATTCTTGAAATTATATTTGCTTGTGTACTCGCACACACCTAAATGCCTGTGAACACACTCTTGAGACATGGCAGCCGAGCACACAAGCAAATATAATTTCAAGAATGCACGGAGATACAAGTGATATTTTGATGTAAAGTATTTTATATTTATTTAGTGTTGAATGCTTTTTTTTTTTTTTTACTAACAAATGCAGTTAATATTAAGCATCAGGTGTGAAACACTATGGTCAGAGTCATCTCCCTTAGGCCTCATGCTTATGGCCGTAAGTATTTTGCGGTCTGCAAAACACGGACCCCGGCTGTCAGAATGCTGCCTTTCCCTCCCCCATCTAGAGAAAAGTTATATTCTTGTTTGCAAACGGACAAGAATAGGACATGTTCTATTTTTTTTTCAGGACCGTGGAATAGACCTATGGATGCAGACAGTAGACAGGTGTGCTGTCCGCGTCTTTTGCGGCCCCTTTTGAGATCAATTGGTCGGCATCTGATCTGCAAAAAACACAGAACGGATGCAGACAGAACATATGGTCGTGAACATGAGCCCTAAAAAAATATTAGAAAGTAAAATCACCCCACTTTCCCCAAAATAAAAATAAACAAAAACAGAAAATAACATTATGGGCATTGCCGCATGCGAAAATGCCTGTACTATTAAAATATACAAAAAGTTAGCCCATATGGTGAATGACATAACAGAGGCTGGGCTTGCTGCAGTGAGCAGGCCTTTAGAGGTCCTGAGCAGGGGTGCTGCCAGGTTTGCCACCTTTCCCAACAAAAAATACTGGTTAAAGTTTAAAAGATTGGTGTGGATTGATACAGGTGTTATTTGATAATATTTTCATTTTGCTCCTTTTTTTTATTTTTATAAAATCTAACTTTTCACTGTTGGGGACAAGCTGAGACTTTAATTTTTATTTAGCCTCTATTTTTGAAATGCTTCCATGGGGATTTGAACTCCTAAGCATCGACATTAAAGACAAGAAACTTAACCACTGAGCTATAGTGCTCCATGTTAAGTTATTGTAACTGCCGTATTTTTCGCCCTATAAGACGCACCAGCTCATAAGATGCACATAGGTTTTTAGAAGGAAAATAAGAAAAAAATAAAATTTAACCAAAAGGTGTGCTTTTGGTGGGTTTGAACTAATGGCGGTCTGTGCATGACACTATTATGGGGGATCTGTGAATGATGCACTGTTATGGGGTGGGGGATTTGTGGATGGCACTGTTATGTGGGGAATTTATGTGGGGGATTTGTGGATGCACTGTTATGGGGGGAGCTGTGGGTGGCATTATGATGGGGGGTCTGTGGATGGCATTATGATGGTGGGGGGGATCTGTGGATGGCATTATGATGGTGGGGGGGAATCTGTGGATGGCATTATGATGGTGGGGGGATCTGTGGATGGCATTATGATGGTGGGGGGATCTGTGGATGGCATTATTATGAGGGGGATCTGTGGATGGCACTGTTATGGGGTAGTGGATCTGTGGATGACACTGCTATATGTATCATCCACAGATCCCCCCATAACAGTCCCATCCACAGATCCCCCATCATAATGCCATCCACAGATCCCCCCCACCATCATAATGCCATCCACAGATCCCCCCCACCATCATAATGCCATCCACAGACCCCCCATCCGCATCATTATCCCATCCACAGATCCCTAAGGAGGGGCTGTAGTAGGTCGCCTGCAGCCCGGCCTGCCTGCTAGTGCTTACTACAGGAGCGTGAACTGTGTACCGGTAAGTACGGTACACATGGAGAGCAGGGGGAGCGCAGTTTAGATATGATTATTAACACTACTTATAATACAGTACATACTGAGCAGCGGGGCCAGAGTACAGTGCCTGCACGGCCCCGCCACTCTTCCCACCTACTACAGACCCTCCTCCCTTCTCACTAATACATCGCAGTCTGCGATGCTGCAGCATTACACATGCCCCCTCACTCCTAATAGTACTGTACATCCTAACAGCTTCTGTACAACCCAGGCAGGCCGGCGCATCACTCACTGACGTCACTTGCCTGTGCCGCCTGCTTCATTCATAAAGTAGGCGGCGCAGGCACGTGACATCAGGGAGTTACGCTACCGCCCGCCCGGCCTGCCTGCATTCTACTGAAGCTGTTAGGATGTACGGTGCTATTAGGAGTGAGGGGGCATGTTTAATCACTTTTAATTGAATAAGACATTTTATATTTGAATATTGCAGCACTTGAGCGGCGGGGTGGGGCTATAGTACAGTGACTGCACCGCCCCGCCGCTATTGCCGGCCCCCAGCTCCTCCCAGTCCCTCCCCGCACGCTCATCGTAGCCTGCGATGTAAAACTGTCAGCATTCGCCCCATAAGACGCAGGGAGAAAAAGTGCATATTTATTTTGCGCCATCATTTTTTGTTACAATAACTAAATAAAATATAAAATAAAATACTTCTGCTGAGTATCAATACCTACTGCAAGAGAAACTTCTATGATGTTTTTCAGCAATAGTTTAGCATTGAGCTCTACAGCTCAGTGGTTAAGATTCTTGCCTTTAACGTAGATGGTTCTGAGTTTAAATCCCCACAGAAACATTTCAAAAACAGAGACAAAATTAAACTTAAATACCCAGGGTGTCACCAAGCATACTGACAATGAGCTTCAAGCACTGACTAAAAAAATATATAAAATACTTCTGCTGAGTATGAATATTTACTGCACAGCCATATATGGAGTCAGAGCAGGGACTCCTAAGCCGGGAAGACTCTGGAGTCTGGACTATTCAGCGATCTGAAGCAGGGGGGCCCTAGGGAATTGCCCAGTTTGCCCCCCCCCTAACGTCTTTGGTAGACTGTTTCCCTTTTTAATATAAAATTTAGGTCAACACCATATCTGAAGGTCACCCATGAGCTAGTAAATGTTGTGGACTTCTGACTCATGTTACACAAGCAAACTTGCAACATCATAGAGGCTGAGTGCCTCTTTAGGTGCTCATAGTAGACCTGACAAAAAAATTATACTTATTGTCCACCGACAGCCGGCTTCCTCACTGCGCCTGCGCTGAATACGTCGCAGTGAGGAATCCGGCTGCCGGCGAACGTCTTTACCTCACTGCGCCTAAATACTGAATGGGACGGCGCAGGCGCAAGATTTCCCTGGTAAACAGGAGACCAACGCTGGCCTGGCCCTGTCAATCAAGTGTAGAAGGGTGTGGAAAGAGGTAAGCGAACGGAGCATCTAGGAACAGGTGCAATGCCCCCCTTCTCCTAGAAGCTCATTTGCATATTATAAAAGTTTGTTTTTCTAAATAACAGCAGCACATAGTGACATGGGACTAATATAGTTATGTTCAGCTGACATTAGCACATCGCTAATGTCAGCCAGGTTAATACCCATTTTTCTGATGACAGAGACCCTTTAAACATTGTTTAAAATAATTTATGCAAAGCCCTATAACTGTTGCAGCTACAGTACCTCCATAAAAGTGCCTCCAGAAGAGTGAAAAACATATTTAGTAAAAATTTTGTAAGATTACACTAATAATGTCACGCTATCTAAGAATATGAATCATAGTCTTAATATTAGACAAATTTACTATTCTCAAAAAAAAAGTAAGGCAGCTCTCACCTTCCCCTCCACTAGCTGAGCTTGGATGACTCTCCTGGATGCGGTAATTACATAGCAAAAAAATGAAGGAATCCAGCTCCAGAATAGCAAAAAATCGTAGCTTTTTTGCGGTATTTTTTAAATCTTCTACATATAGGACAAGTTGAGTTACGCGTTTCGGACCATAAACAATTTACGGTCCACAAGGAAGGACACACCGCAAATAAAGCTACGATTTTCCGCTATTCTGGAGCTGGATTCCTTCATTTTTCTGCTATATAAACTTACTATTCTGGTGCGTGGATCGTAATAATTGTGAAGTAAATTCTGCGCCAGATTTAAGCTAGAATTTCTTCCGTGCATCAAAAAATATGTTGCACCAGAATTCTGTCTGTGTGCCAAACATTCTGTCCGTGTGCTAAAAAAATGTACCCGTCTAGGTTAACCACCTAGACGTTTGCATAGTTTTACTCCAAAAATGCACCAACATGGTGTTTTTTTTTTTTGCAAATCGAGGTGCATTTTGGTCAAGCCCCTTTCCTGCAAAACCAAGTTCTTTCTCATGAAGCTACGCCCCTTACAGGATGAGCCTTAAAATTCTTAGAAAAGTATGTAAAACAGTTGGCAAGTGTGATGCGAAGCATGGAAGCCAGTTTTTTTTATTTTTTTATTCTTTATTTATTAGTTTTCAAGAATATGGTAAAAGTTACATCATATTGATCCACATATAACAGGAAAGATATGTTGGCACCAGGCCAACAAAAAGTCATAAGTGACATATTATCATCCTGTCAACAAGGTCTAAATATATGTAAGATATGATAGCCATCATATTGAATGATTAACATGAACGAGCAATACAACCACTCCATGAGCGGTACAAAACATTAGGGCTTAATCCAGAATTTTCAAAAACCAAAAAGGGGGAAGAATAATAATAAGACTGAACAAATACAGGGGAGATGACAGACAAACCCACAAAAGGGAAGGGTAGGCCACATAAGGTAAAAGAGAACAAAAGAAAAAGGCTAAGCAGATGGCAATGATAGAAATGACCCCTTCAAGCCAGTAAGGATTGGTACTCCATTGAATCCTGGAAGACAAACCAAGGGGTCCAAGCAGTAACAAAAGCTTTATGATTGTTCTTTAAGGACGCTGTTAGTTCCTCCATTCTCCGGATCTCTTCCACTTTCTGTATCCAAAGCTAGGTGGATGGTGGAGTAGGAGACTTCCATTTCACCGGGATGCAGGACCTAGCTGCAATGACCAAATGGCACAGGCAGGACCGACGGCGTAAGCTCAGCGGTAAATCTAAGAGAAATAATAAGAAAAACCCTGGCGTGTTTGGTATGGAAAAAGAGAAAATAGATGCCAAGGTCATATGGATTGATTCCCAGATATGCTTGACTTTGTCACATTGCCAGAAAATATGAAGCAACGAGCCTTGAGATGTTTCGCAACGCCAGCACAAAGGGGATGTTGTCGGAAACATTCTCTGGAGACGGGTCGGGACATAATACCATATTGATAGTATTTTATAACTGGCCTCCTGATACTTACTGGCAATGGAAAATTTGTGGGCCAATTGGAATAGTTTGGACCATTGGTCGGAGGAGATATCAACTTGCAAATCCTGAATCCACGTGTAGGGAGGGCGAAAATCTGCTTCGGGCGTTACCAGCACTTTGTAGAGTTCTGAGAGAGAATGGCGGCATACTCCTGAACCTATGCATGTTTTTTCAAAAGGCGTAAGAGCTCTATCAAAGCCCGGGGAAGAGGGAATAGAGGAAAGGAAGTGCTAGCCAGTTTATGGTTCAATGCTTTGTGCAAAAAAATCTTTCCCATTAAATCCAAGAACGTTATTCATAATTCCTCATAATCATTGAGTGGCATCTAGTGTGCCCGCATATCATCCAGACATTGCTTTCCTTACACTGTGCTTGTTCTTACAGGTAGTATGTGCCGGGGTCTGGGAGACATTTGTGGCTGGAGGTCTAAAAGGCAAATATGACATTCTATGGGACAGCGGTGACTGGAACTCGGTGAGGGGAGATCAGTGACAGGCACTCTTGCTGGGATCTATGTGGAAGGCTGTTTGAGAGGTACTGGTCTCTAAGGTATGGCTATCATCTGGTAGACTTCTCAGTACATGTAATGTAATAGGCTGGTTCATTTGTAGAGTTTCTAAGTAGTGGATTGCTCTTGAAGATATAAGCATGAAGAGAGCTCCCTGATTGTCTTCTTTAAATGGGGCACTTTGGGAACAGAACTTCACTAAGCCTAGAATCAGGCAAAGTCTGCAGACCAGATAGTGGTTTTAAACTTGTATCTTTGGGCGTTGGCTGTCCTGGCGACCTGGTGCGGCAGTGTGCAGAAGAGCTGGACTGGAGTTTGGTGCCGGTAAGGCCTCTTTCACACTTGCGTTGTCCGGATCCGGCGTGTACTCCACTTGCCGGAATTATACGCCGGATCCGGAAAAACGCAAGTGAACTGAAAGCATTTGAAGACGGATCAGTCTTCAAAATGCTTTCAGTGTTACTATGGCAGCCAGGACGCTATTAAAGTCCTGGTTGCCATAGTATGTCATGGAACCATGAACCAGACGTACAACAGAGATAGGTGGAATAAGAAGGCTTTATTGAAAATCAAGCCGTAGCTAAAGTCCAAACGGATGGCTAAACTGAAGCAGGGTCTTGCGTAGACGGAGGTCAGGAACCAGGAGGGTAGTCAGACGTAGCCAGGATCAGGAACCAACGGGGTAGTCAGACGAAGCCAGGATCGGGAACCAACGGGGTAGTCAGATGAGGCCAGGATCAGGAACCAGAAGCAGCAGCAGTCTTTGAAGCATGTGCACACAGGAGGACCAAGCAAGGAACTGAAGCCACAGACCTTCTATATATATGAGCTAGGCATCCAGCTCCTCCCAGTGGGAAGGAGGAGCCGCAGGGTGGGAGGCTACAAGAAACCCAGAAACCAAGATGGCCGCCAGCACATGTCAAACGAAGGAGAACAGTGAGAAGGTAAGACCATGACAGTACCTCCCCCTCAAGGGCCCCTCCTCCGCGGAGTAAGGAACGGTTTCAGAGGGAAGCGTGCGTGGAAGGCTCGGAGCAACGCAGGAGCATGGACATCTGTGGAGGGAACCCAGGAACGCTCCTCTGGACCATAACCACGCCAATGGACCAAAAACTGCAACCGACCGCGGACCAGGCGTGAGTCCAGGATATTGCTCACCTCATATTCCTCACGATTGCCCACTTGGACCGGACGGGGCCGAGGAACCGAGGAAGTGAAAAGATTACACACCAATGGCTTCAACAGGGAGACATGAAACACGTTGGAGATCCGCATGCCAGGAGGAAGCGCAAGGGCATAGGCTACCGGGTTTACCCTGTGAAGCACTCGGAAGGGACCAACAAAGCGAGGCGCCAGCTTGGGAGTGGGCACTCGAAGGTTGAGGTTGCGGGTGGACAACCATACACGGTCTCCGACCTGGTAGGAAGGAGCGGGCGCTCGTCTGCGATTAGCCTGGAGTCTCTGGCGTTGCGCAGAGACCTCAAGGGACCTCTGGATCTGTACCCAAGAAGTACGTAGGACGGAAAGGTGATCCTCCACAGCCGGAGTATCCTGGGGAGAGAATACCTCCGGTAACACGGCAGGTTGGAACCCATAATTGGCCATGAAGGGAGACGTCCCAGAGGAAGAGTTCACCGCCGTGTTCCTGGCAAACTCAGCCCAAGGCAGGAGGTCAACCCAATTGTCTTGGTGATCGGAGACATAGCAACGAAGGAATTGCTCCAAGGCCTGATTGGATCGTTCTGCGGCCCCATTGGACTGAGGGTGGTAGGCCGAGGAGAAAGAGAGATGAATCCCCAACTGGGAGCAAAAGGCGCGCCAGAACCTGGACACAAACTGACTCCCCCGATCCGACACAATCTCCTTGGGCAAACCGTGCAACCGGAAGACCTCCCTGGCAAAAATCGAGGCCAACTCTTGTGCAGAGGGTAACTTCTTGAGAGGAACACAGTGGCACATTTTGGAAAACCGATCCACAATCATGAGAATGACCGTATGGCCTCGGGATGCAGGAAGGTCCACAATGAAATCCATCCCCAGGTGTGACCATGGACGCTCCCCGGTGGCTATGGGTTGCAAAAGGCCCAACGGAAGGTGCCGAGGGGACTTACTCTGGGCACAAACGGAGCATGCCGCTACATATGCGGCGATGTCGGAACGTAGAGAAGGCCACCAGAACAGACGTGAAACCGCCCAGGACAGCTGATTCTTTCCAGGGTGCCCCGCGGCCTTGGAGTTATGGTAGGTTCGCAACAACCGAGTGCGCAACTCCTCAGGCACAAAACATCTGCCGTTGGGTCTCCCAGAGGGAGCACCAGATTGAGCCGCCAAAATCTGCTCACCCAGAGGAGAGGTCAGGCTGGTGCGAATAGCAGCCAGGATCTGATTCGGGGGTATGACCGTAGTCGGAATCGACTCCTCCCCGGACAGCTCGGAGTACTGCCGTGATAAGGCATCCGCTCTGATGTTCTTGGAGCCGGGTAGGTAGGAGACCACGTAACTAAAACGTGACAAGAACAGAGCCCATCTGGCCTGACGTGGTGTCAATCTCTTGGCCTCAGAGAGGTAGGTCAGATTCTTGTGGTCCGTCAGGATGAGAACCGGAACCACCGAGCCCTCGAGCAAGTGCCTCCATTCTTTAAGGGCCTGCACGATGGCCAATAACTCCCTGTCACCAATCTGATAGTTGCACTCCGCGGAAGACAGTTTCCGGGAGTAAAACCCACAAGGAAGCAGAGGACCCTCTGGTGTTCTACGCTGAGACAGGAGGGCGCCTACTCCCGTCTCAGACGCGTCCACCTCGAGGACAAAAGGCAACCCAGGGTTGGGATGCGACAGAATCGGAGCCGACACAAAGGCGGACTTTAGAGCCTCAAAAGCTCGGATGGCCTCGAGCGGCCAGACCTGAGGATTACTGCCCTTCCTGGTCAGATCCGTGAGAGGCTTGGTTAGCATGGAAAAGTCCCTGATGAACTTCCGATAATAATTGGCGAAGCCCAAAAAGCGCTGCAGGGCACGAAGCCCACTGGGCTGGGGCCACTGTAAGACAGCCGAAACCTTCTCAGGATCCATGGAGAACCCCTCAGCGGAAATGATGTAACCTAAGAAGGTTACCTGGGATCGGTGAAATTCGCATTTCTCAAGCTTACCGAACAGCTTGTTCTCTCGTAAGCGTTGCAACACTCGTCTGACATCCAGAATGTGGGCCTCCATGGATACAGAATATACCAAGATGTCATCCAAATAGACCACCACACACTGCTGCAACATGTCACGGAAAACATCGTTGATGAATTCCTGGAAGACTGCGGGCGCATTGCACAACCCAAAGGGCATAACCAAGGATTCATAATGACCGGTCCTGGTGTTAAACGCGGTCTTCCACTCATCGCCCGCCTTGATCCTTACCAGGTTATATGCCGCCCTCAGGTCGAGTTTGGTAAAGACCGTGGCCCCTTTGAGGCGATCGAACAGCTCGGAAATCAAGGGTATCGGGTAAGCGTTCTTGATCGTGATGCGATTGAGACCCCTGTAGTCGATGCAAGGCCTCAACTCACCGCCCTTCTTTTTCACAAAGAAAAATCCAGCCCCTGCCGGGGACGAGGATTTGCGAATGTGTCCGCGTGAAAGCGCCTCCCTCACGTACTCCTCCATGGCCTCATTCTCTGCTACCGACAGTGGATAGACTTTGCCACGAGGAGGAACGGCACCAGATTGTAACTCTATGGCACAATCGTATGGGCGGTGCGGAGGTAGGGCAACCGCACGCACCTTATCGAATACATCCCGGTACTCCTCGTATTCAGGAGGCAACAGAGTGTCCGAGGAAGTACACAGCAACTTGACAGGCCCATGGATGCAACTAGCCCCACACTGCGGTGACCACGAGAGGATCTCGGCCGATCTCCAATCGAAAGTCGGATTATGCTTCTGGAGCCAGGGGTACCCCAAGACCACCGAGTAGTGTGGAGACGAAATAACCTGGAGACAGACCGACTCTCTGTGAACGGCACCAATGGCCATCCCCACTGGAAGGGTCTCCTGAGTCACGTGTGGCGGCAGAAGGGGTCTGCCGTCTATCGCCTCAAGAGCCAGTGGGGAACCTCGAGGCTGCAGAGGAATGGAATTGGCGGCGGCGAACACACTATCAATGAACAAGCCACCAGCACCAGAGTCCACCAACGCCTGGGTCGTCACCGAGCCCCCGACCCAGGAGAGGACAACAGTAATCAGTGGTTTGTCAACACGGGAAACCGGGGACGAGGAGACTCCACCCAAGATCTGCCCCCGACAGGATCTCAGGTGCGAGCGTTTCCCGGACGGTTCGGGCATGCCAACCGAAAATGCCCACCGAGACCACAGTACATGCATCGGCCCTCGCGTCTCCGGAGTACCCTCTCCCCCTCGGACAGGCGAGCAACCCCCAGCTGCATGGGTTGACCCCCAGACCAGTCATCCCCAGGAGGCGTGGGAGGAGAGGGAGGCACGGGTGGGACAGCAAACGTAGGCGCCAATCTGTTAGAAGGCCTCCGCAGGCTCTCCTTAAAGGAAGGTCTCTCCCTGAGTCTGGTGTCAATCAAAATCAGGAAAGAAATAAGGGACTCGAGCTCCACTGGTAGGTCCTTGGCTGCAATCTCATCCTTCAAGGCATCCGAGAGACCATGAGAGAAAGCAGCGACCAGAGCCTCATTATTCCAGCCCACCTCTGCTGCCAGGGTACGAAACTCAATGGCGTATTCAGCTACGGATCGTGAACCCTGTCTGATGGACATAAGGAGCTTCGCAGCAGAGGCAGCACGAGCCGGCACATCGAATACCTTCCGAAGAGAAGCAACAAAACCGGAAAACTCGGCAACCACCGGATTGTTGTTCTCCCATAAAGGGCTGGCCCAGGCCAAGGCCTTGTCCGAGAGCAGCGAGATCAAGAAGCCCACCTTTGATCTCTCAGTAGGAAAGGCATGTGGCAGCAACTCGAAATAAATGGCCACCTGGTTAAGGAAACCTCGGCACTGAGTTGGCTCTCCCCCAAAGCGCTGTGGAAGGGGGGCAGAACCGGTCATACCCCGAAACACCGCAGGTGCAGCAACAGGTGTCGGGGTAGACTCTGGCGCAACAACCGGAGCGGCAGTAGGAGCGGGCCCAGGAGCGACAACCGACCCATCGGCAACGGAAGCTAAATGAGCCGTGCGTTCAAGCAGGGTTTGTAACGCCACAGCGAACCGACCCAACAGGTGATCCTGCTGATCAAGTCTGGCAACCAGCGTAGGTAGCGAGGATGGCCCTGTACCGTCAGAATTCATGGCTTGGTCCTAATGTCATGGAACCATGAACCAGACGTACAACAGAGATAGGTGGAATAAGAAGGCTTTATTGAAAATCAAGCCGTAGCTAAAGTCCAAACGGATGGCTAAACTGAAGCAGGGTCTTGCGTAGACGGAGGTCAGGAACCAGGAGGGTAGTCAGACGTAGCCAGGATCAGGAACCAACGGGGTAGTCAGACGAAGCCAGGATCGGGAACCAACGGGGTAGTCAGACGAGGCCAGGATCAGGAACCAGAAGCAGCAGCAGTCTTTGAAGCATGTGCACACAGGAGGACCAAGCAAGGAACTGAAGCCACAGACCTTCTATATATATGAGCTAGGCATCCAGCTCCTCCCAGTGGGAAGGAGGAGCCGCAGGGTGGGAGGCTACAAGAAACCCAGAAACCAAGATGGCCGCCAGCACATGTCAAACGAAGGAGAACAGTGAGAAGGTAAGACCATGACATAGTAGTAGTGGGGAGCGGGGAAGCAGTATACTTACCGTCCGTGTGGCTCCCGGGGCGCTCCAGAATGACGTCAGAGCGCCCCATGCGCATGGATGACGTGCCATGCGATCACGTCATCCATGCGCGTGGGGCGCCCTGACGTCACTCTGGAGTGCCCCGGGAGCCGCACGGACTGTAAGTATACTGCTCCCCCACTCCCCACTACACTTTACCATGGCTGCCAGGACTTTAGCGTCCCGGCAGCCATGGTAACCATTCAGAAAAAGCTAAACGTCGGATCCGGCAATGCGCCGAAACGACGTTTAGCTTAAGGCTGGATCCGGATCAATGCCTTTCAATGGGCATTAATTCCGGATCCGGCCTTGCGGCAAGTGTTCAGGATTTTTGGCCGGAGCAAAAAGCGCAGCATGCTGCGGTATTTTCTCCGGCCAAAAAACGTTCCAGTCCTGAACTGAAGACATCCTGATGCATCCTGAACGGATTTCTCTCCATTCAGAATGCATTAGGATAAAACTGATCAGGATTCTTCCGGCATAGAGCCCCGACGACGGAACTCTATGCCGGAAGAAAAGAACGCAGGTGTGAAAGAGCCCTAAAAGTAGTAGAAAAGCTGACTTGGATCCTTGATGTATGGGTGAAAGTAACCTTTTGTAAAGGCCTCATAGAAGAAATTGCCACAAAATAGAAAGGGTACTTGGCATGGATCATTAACATTCAATTTAGGTAACATACATGTCTCTTTGTGAGCGAATTCATTTCAATCGATTACATAATATAACAAGGGGCCGGCAATGCGTGCTTCCTTTGCAGCACCACCGGCACCCTGCGCAAGGAGAGGGACAGGGACATAGCCTGTGTCCTCGTCTCCATGACAGCAGGCGAGCTGCAGGAGAGCCGAGCGCCGATAATGATGATCGGTGCTTGGCTGAGTTGGGCTGCTGTGAGTCACGTGACGCCGGCCTTGTCATGAGACTCACCAGCCAGGACTATTTAAACAGGCAGCCTGCTGGCCACAGGTTGCCTGTGAATAAGGCCTTTTCATTTACCAAGTTCTCTGTATTGGTTTGCATTGTACCTTGACCTCGGCTCTGTTTTCTTGACCCCGCTTCTGCTGTTTCCTCTGTATTGACGTGACCTCCTGGCATTCGGACCTCGGCTTGTGTTTGTTGCGATTTGGTTATTCCTTTATACTGACGTGACCTCCTGGTACTGACCTCGGCTTGTTTTGACCTTGCTTACTCTTTTATATGTATCTTTCGTCCTGTATTTTGACTGCTGCTTATATTTGCATTGTTTATGTATTTGCCACTCCGTGCCTGCCTGTCACTTTGTTTATTATTTTCTCCAGTTTCATTGTTCCCTTTAAGGCCCAGCACATGATCAGTTTAGGTAACGTCGTCCAGTTGTACACCGTCACCTAGGGCGGATCGTGCAAGTAGGCAGGGACAGAGGTGTGGGTTGAGTTCAGGGCTGTGCACGCTCTCCCCTTCCATGCCAGATTCACAGGCCTTACTCCATTATGGACCCGATACGAGTGCTCACTGATCAGGTCCATAACCTTGCACAAATAGTACAGGAATTGGGGGAAATATTACAGCAACAGGAGTCAGTTCAGACCCTACCTGCACCTCCTAAATCTGCACAGCACGTTGAACCCCATGTTAAGTTGCCGGATCGGTTTTATGGTGACCAAAAATGCTTTCTTGCATTTAAGGAGAGCTGTAAGCTGTATTTCCGCTTACTCCTCTATTCTTCTAGTTCTGATCAGCAGAAGGTTGGGATCGTGATATCTCTATTTCAAGGTGACCCACAGGAATGGCCATTTTCCCTGTCTAATGACACCCCGTGTGTTATGTCTGTCAAAGCATTTTTTCAGGCCATAGGGGTTCTTTATGATGAAGCAGATAGGGCGACCGTGGCTGAATCCCAGTTGAAATCCCCCATTATGCGGAACCGACCAGTAGAGGAGTATTGTGCTCTATTTCGGAAGTCGTGCGTTCCCCCAGGCTGGAATGGGCCGGTTCTGAAATGCCAGTTTAGGCCAAGACTCTACAAAAATCTTAAGGACATGTTAGTTTGATCATCGCTACCCCTGTCCTGGCACTTTAGAACAAACTATGACTCTACCTGTGTGACTGGACAGACGCATTAGGAAACATCAGCGGGAGCATCTGTTCTTTCCACAGGCTATGACCAAACCAGACTCCTTTCCTATGAGAGTCAAGGCAGAAATACCTCTGGAGTCCATGCAACTTGGAATGACTAGAAGAGACCAACGTCGCCAGCTCGGAACTTGGCAACTCCGACCATTGGGTACGACGATGCCCCAAGGTTCCTACTCCCGGAAGGTCACCTAAACCGGATGTCTTAAAGAATAAGGTACTTCCCGAGGTGGTAAGGAAAAATTATTGGTACCAGTGACAATCTCTTTGGGCTCAAATAAGGGTTCTGGTGAAGCCTTTATTGATTTGTTTTCCACCTCTAATTTTGTTGATTATAAGTTCATTCTCTCTATGGCAATACCTATGTTGGCTCTCCCTAGTCCAATCCACATTATTGCCATTGACTCTACTCCTTTGGTGGGTGGGACGGTTAAGTTTTGTACTCCTGAGATTACCTTGACTGTGGGGGCTTGTCACACTGAGATTTGATCTTTTCTTATTTTAGAGAATTTACCGGTGGAGATGGTTTTGGGCATGCCATGGCTCCAACTTCATAACACTGTTTTAAAGTTACAGGTAAAATTGAGAAATGGGGTCCTAAATGTTTTTGTCTGCCGATTGTTCAAGCTGGAATCACGATTGAGTCCAAAACTTTCCCTCCGTACATTAATGATTTCCTTGATGTTTTTTCCACCTCTGATAATGAAAGTCTGCCTCCCCACAGATCTTATGATTGTGCTATTGATATGGTTGCAGGGTCAAAATTTCCTAAAGGCCGTATTTATAATCTATCCGGTCCGGAGCGGATTTCTATGAAGGAATATATCAAGGAAAGTTTGATCAAAGGTCATATCAGACCCTTGGTGTCACCCATGGGGGCAGGGTTCTTTTTTGTGGAGAAAAAGGACAGAGGTTTGAGACCCTGTATCGATTATAGGGAATTTAACAAAATCACTGTTAAGAATCAATATTCCTTACCGTTGATTCCAGACTTGTCCAATCAGGTGCTTGGGGCTTGTTGGTTTTCTAAGCTGGATTTAAAGGGTTTCTGTCACCAGATTTAACCCTATTAAGCTAGCTGACATTAGAGATGTGCTAATGTCAGCTAAACCTAACTAGCCTATTCCTACTTTTATCTATGCCCCTGTTACACTAGAAATCTAACTTTTATAATATGCTCATTAGCCTATGGGAGCAGGGGGGAATTGTTCCTGTTCCTAGAGGCTCCGTACTCCCACCTTTGTCGCCTCCCTCCAAGTCCTGTTTGACAGGGCCAGGCAGTGCTCACATCTGTCTGCCAGCCCTGTGCTCTGGTGAAATCTTGCGAGCGTCTTTCCCTCACCGCGCCTGTGCCGTTCAGCTGAACGGGGCAAGATTTCACCAGAGCACAGGGCTGGCAGACAGATGCGAGTGCTGCCTGGCACTGTCAATCAGGACTTGAAGGGAGGCGACAAATGTGGGAGAACGGAGCCTCTAGGAGCAGGAAAAATGCCCCCCCTGCTCCTAGAGGCTAATTAGCATATTATAAAAGTTAGATTTCTGGCCTAACGGGGGCATAGATAAAAGTAGGAATAGGCTAGTTAGGTTTAGCTGACATTAGCACATCGCTAATGTCAGCTAGCTTAATAGGGTTAAATCTAGTGACAGAATCCCTTTAAAAAGAGCTTACAACTTGGTTCGTATTAGGGAAGGAGACAAGTGGAAGACAGCCTTTAACACTCCTGAGTGTCACTTCGAATATTTAGTCATGCCATTTGGTCTTTGTAATGCGCCGGCGGTATTTCAAAATTTCATTAATGGCCTTTTCAGGCAGTTTATTGGCAAATTTATGATTGTGTACCTGGATGATATCCTGATCTTCTCACCTAGTTGGGAATCTCATGTCATCCATATTAGACAAGTGCTGAAGGTCCTTAGGGAGAATCAATTATTTGCTAAGAAAGAAACATAGATTTTTGGGGTACATGAAATCTTGTTTTTCGGTTATATACTTACTCCTCAATCTTTCAAGATGGATCCGGGGAAAGTACAAGCCATTCAGGAGTGGGTGAGACCGTCTTCCCTTAAAGCGTTACAACGCTTCCTGAAGTTTGCTAATTATTACCGAAAATGTATAAATAATTTCTCGGTAATCGCTAAACCTCTTACCGACCTAACTAGGAAGGGGGCAGATCTTGTTAATTGGTCATCTAAGGCTATAGAAGCCTTCGAAGCCCTCAAGAGGTGTTTCAGCAACGCCCCGGTCCTGATTTGGCCAGATCAAGAAAAACCTTTTATTGCAGAGGTAGATGCATCGGAGGACGGAGTAGGGGCAGTTCTCTCTCAGGGGGTCATCTAAACTTACGAACCTAAGGCCATGTGCGTTTTTCTCTCGGAAGTTCTCCCCTACCGAGAGAAATTACGACATCGGGAATCGAGAGCTGCTCGCTATTAAATGGGCCTTTGAGGAGTGGTGACATTTCTTGGAGGGGGCTCTGCATTGCATCACTGTTCTTATGAATCATAAAAATCTATTGTTTTTGGAATCCGCTAAACGTTTAAAGGGAGTCTGTCACCACATTTGAGCATATTAGACTGATCAAATAGCGTTATATGTGCCACCAAGAACTTAAAAACGGTACCTTTGTTGTATCTAAAGGAGTTTTCTTTCAGCCAAAAATGAACTTTTAAGATTATGTAAATGCGCCCTCTCAAGTGCCCAGGGCGGTGTCTCAATCGTCCGAGCCCCAGGCAGCACCTCCTCAACGGTTCATAACCCCGCCCTCCATGTGCCTCTGCCCGCCCGGCGCCCGTTTACTCTCCTCCTCTCTCCTTTTCCACTGCGGCTGCGCGGTCAAATTCGTAGCGGGCGCAGTGGAAAAGGAGAGAGGAGGAGAGTAAACGGGCGGGTAGAGGCACACGGAGGGCGGGGTTATGAGCCGTTGAGGAGGTGCTGCCTGGGGCTCGGACAATTGAGACGCCGCCCTGGGCACTTGAGAGGGCGCATTTACAGAATCTTAAAAGTTCATTTTTAGCTGAAAGAAAACTCCATTAGATACAACAAAGGTACCGTTTTTAAGTTCTCGGTGGCACATATAACGCTATTTGATCAGTCTAATATGCTCAAATGTGGTAACAGACTCCCTTTACATCCTAGACAAGCAAGATGGGCGCTGTTTTAATTTTTCTATTACTTCCAGGCCAGGAAGTAAAAATGTAAAAGCTGACACCTTGTCCCAAAGTTTTCATTCCTTTTAATCTCCAGACACTCCTCCAGAACCGATTTTGCCAGCTGGTATCATTGTGGCCTCAATATCCTCCAATCTTACCACTGAAATTGAGGCGGCATAACATCTAGGTCTGGTACAGTCCTCCAATGTTAGGTTGTTTGTTCCAGGTCAATTACACCTCCGGCTTTTGGGTGAGTGCCATAATTCAGTATTGTGTGGACATACCGGTGTTAATGCCACCAAGGAACTCATTTCCAGGTCCTGCTGGTGGTCCAGGTTATCGAGGGATGTCAACTTGTATGTGTTGTGGGGATTTGCTCTGGTAGACAGGCTTGCGGACGCAGTACAGAGGCAATGACAACGTCTTTAACTTAAATAGTGCACTGTTTTATTCACACAGACGTAAAGTGGCAAAATAACAATTTCAAGAAAAAACTGTCACCTTGAGTCTGGTGTTAGTTCACACCAGGCTGCAGCACATAAGTCCTTGAAGAAAGCAGTAGTCCAAATGCTTTTGTCCACAAACAATGTAGCAGGCTTAGTCAAGGCCCAAACCCTCAAGCTCCAACACCCAGACTGCCAGCACTCCACTAGCGGATAATCCACACCACCTGAACATACTGGCTGGGTTTTTATATTCCAGCCAAAACCCGGCCTGGAACCGTGGGGAACAGCCACCCACCCTGCTCTTTGGCTGCTCCCAATAAGAACCGGCCCGGATTGGCTTTACAGCCATTCTGACAGCTGAAGTGTCAGACTGCACTACAGAACTGACACTTCAGGAAAAAAAATACGGTTCTTACCTCACCGAGGCCAGGAACCTCGGTGACACGTATCTTCCGTCAATGACGGCTCCTTGTTCCTTCTTACATACCTCCCCCCTTTGTTCAACACTGAGGGGGTGAACACTTGCCAGACAGTGTACGCTTCAGGAAAAAAAATCTGGTTCTTACCTCACCGAGGCCAGGAACCTCGGTGACACGTATCTTCCGTCAATGACGGCTCCTTGTTCCTTCTTACATACCTCCCCCCTTTGTTCAACACTGAGGGGGTGAACACTTGCCAGACAGTGTACGCTTCAGGAAAAAAAATCTGGTTCTTACCTCACCGAGGCCAGGAACCTCGGTGACACGTATCTTCCGTCAATGATGGCTCCTTGTTCCTTCTTACATACCTCCCCCCTTTGTTCAACCCTGAGGGGGTGAACACTTGCCAGACAGTGTACGTGGGACAGGGCATCCGCGTTTCCCTGTAACCTGCCTGTCCTGTGTTCCACGGAAAACTTACAATTTTGCAAAGATAAGAACCACCTGGTGACCCGAGCATTCCTCTCTTTGGCCTGGCTGTCATGGAACCATGAACCAGACGTACAACAAGAGATAAGTGGAAATAAGAAGGCTTTATTGAAAATCAAGCTGTAAGGCAAAAGTCCAAACGGATGGCTAAACCGAAGCAGGGTCTTGCGAAGCCAGAGATCAGGAACCAGAAGGGTAGTCAGACGAAGCCTGGATCAGGAACCAGCAGGGTAGTCAGACGAAGCCTGGATCAGGAACCAGCAGGGTAGTCAGACGAAGCCAGGATCAGGAACCAGAAGCAGCAGCAGTCTTAGAAGCATGTGAACACAGGAGGACCAAGCAAGGAACTGAAGCCACAGACCTCCTATATATATGAGCTAGGCATCCAGCTCCTCCCAGTGGGAAGGGGAAGCCGCAGGGTGGGAGGCTACAAGAAACCCAGAAACCAAGATGGCCGCCAGCACATGTCAAACGAAGGAGAACAGCAAGAAGGTAAGACCATGACAGTACCTCCCCCTCAAGGGCCCCTCCTCCGCGAAGTAAAGAATGGTTTCTGAGGGAAGCGTGCGTGGAAGGCTCGGAGCAAGGCAGGAGCATGGACATCTGCGGAGGGAACCCAGGAACGCTCCTCTGGACCATAACCACGCCAATGGACCAAAAACTGCACCCGACCGCGGACCAGGCGTGAGTCCAGGATATTGCTCACCTCATACTCCTCACGACTGCCCACTTGGACCAGACGAGGCCGAGGAACCGAGGAAGTGAAACGATTACACACCAGTGGTTTCAACAGGGAGACATGAAACACGTTGGAGATCCGCATGCCAGGAGGAAGCGCAAGGGCATAGGCTACCGGGTTTACCCTGCGAAGCACTCGGAAGGGACCAACAAAGCGAGGCGCCAGCTTGGGGGCTTGGTCCTAATGTCATGGAACCATGAACCAGACGTACAACAAGAGATAAGTGGAAATAAGAAGGCTTTATTGAAAATCAAGCTGTAAGGCAAAAGTCCAAACGGATGGCTAAACCGAAGCAGGGTCTTGCGAAGCCAGAGATCAGGAACCAGAAAGGTAGTCAGACGAAGCCTGGATCAGGAACCAGCAGGGTAGTCAGACGAAGCCTGGATCAGGAACCAGCAGGGTAGTCAGACGAAGCCAGGATCAGGAACCAGAAGCAGCAGCAGTCTTAGAAGCATGTGAACACAGGAGGACCAAGCAAGGAACTGAAGCCACAGACCTCCTATATATATGAGCTAGGCATCCAGCTCCTCCCAGTGGGAAGGGGAAGCCGCAGGGTGGGAGGCTATAAGAAACCCAGAAACCAAGATGGCCGCCAGCACATGTCAAACGAAGGAGAACAGCAAGAAGGTAAGACCATGACACTGGCTCATCCATTTCAGGGGGGAATGGTCGGTCACCAGACGGAACCTTCTCCCCAAAAGGTAGTAGCGGAGAGAATCGAGTGCCCACTTGATGGCCAGGCACTCTCTCTCCACTATACTGTACCTAGTCTCAGCTGGGGTGAACTTCCAGCTGAGGAAGACAACGGGATGCTCCTCCCCGTCAATATCTTGAGATAGTACAGCACCGAGACCTACCTCGGAGGCATCGGTCTGCACTATAAACTCCCTTTTGAAGTCGGGTGTCACCAAAACCGGGGACCCACACAGGGCCGACTTCAAAGAGGAGAAAGCCTTTTCCGCCTGCTCATTCCAGTGGACCGTCACTGACTTGCGTCCCTTCAAAAGGCCTGTCAATGGTGCAGCGACTGTAGCAAAATTGCGGACAAACTTCATATAGTACCCCACCATACCCAGGAACGACTTTACTTGCCGAGTAGTGACAGGTCGGGGCCAATTCCTAATTGCCTCAATTTTGTTCACCTGAGGTTTGATCATTCCGTGCCCAATGACATACCCCAGGTACCTGGTCTCTTCTAACCCTATTGAGCACTTTTTCGGGTTAGCGGTTAAGCCAGCCTTCCTAAGGGAGTCCACTACAGCCTGTACTTTAGGTAAGTGACTTTCCCAGTCGGTGCTATGGACAACGATATCGTCCAGGTACGCCGAAGCGTACCGACGATGTGGACGGAGTACAATGTCCATTAATCTTTGAAACGTGGCGGGAGCGCCATGTAGACCAAAGGGTAATACCTTGTACCGATACAGCCCCTCTGGCGCGACGAAAGCCTTTTTTTTTCTTTGGCAGCCTCCGTCAAGGGTACCTGCCAGTACCCTTTGGTGAGGTCCAACACAGAAAAATACCGGGCTTGGCCCAACTTTTCAATAAGCTCATCCACTCGGGGCATGGGATACGCGTAAAACTTGGACACCTCATTAAGTTTGCGGAAGTCATTACAGAACCGCAATGTCCCGTCTGGCTTGGGTAGTAATACTATCGGACTGGCCCACTCACTTATTGACTCCTCGATGACACCCAGCTGGAGCATTAGCTGCACTTCCTCCCTGATGGCTTGTCGCAGAGCCTCGGGTACCCGGTACGGTTTTAACCGGACTTTCGCCTGAGGCTCAGTGACAATGTCATGCCGGATTACGGACGTGCGTCCAGGGAGGTCTGAGAACACATTCCGACTAATGGACTCCCTGGCTTCCTGAACCTGTTTAGAGGAGAGGCTGTCAGCAATTTTCACTGTGACAGCCGCTTTCCCTGCTTCAGACTGAGGGGCCAAAACCGCTTCCCTTAGGAACCCTAGTCGTGGGCTGTCTTCCGTACAGGTTTCCCTTTCCTTCCACGGCTTGAGCAGATTCACATGGTATACCTGCCGCGGCTTTCGCCTCCCTGGCTGGTGTACTTTGTAATCTACCGGTTCAATTTTTTCTAGTACCTCGTAGGGCCCCTGACACCTAGCTAGGAACTTACTATCGGTACCAGAACCAACACCCGATCACCTGGGTTAAAGTTTTGGACCCGAGCCTGCCGATTATAGACCCTACTCTGGGCTCGCTGTGCTGCCTCCATATCCTTCCTAACCAGAGGTAACACTGTTTCCATCCGTCCCTGCATCTGGGTGACATACTCAACTCCAATTTTGTGCGGTGTGGTTTGTTGTTCCCACGCCTCTTTATTGCCGTGGTTTATTGGCGACGTCCAATAAACCACGAGGGTGTCTGCCGTATAGCAGTTCGAAGGGCGAGAACCTGGTAGAGGCCTGGGGCACTTCTCGCACTGCGAACATGAGATAAGGCAGAAGAAGATCCCAGTCCTTCCCATCCTTGGACACCAATCTTTTCAACATATTTTTTAGCGTCTGGTTAAACCTCTCTACCAGGCCATCCGTTTGCGGATGATACACGGATGTCCGTAACTGTTTTATTTGGAGCAACTTACAGAGTTCCCTCATGACCTTGGACATAAACGGGGTCCCTTGGTCAGTTAGAACCTCCTTAGGCAGACCCACTCTAGAAAACATTTCCATTAACTCCTTAGCTATGAGTTTGGCTGACGTATGACGCAGTGGCACCGCCTCTGGGTACTGCGTGGCGTAGTCGAGGATGACCAGGATGTGCTGGTGCCCTCTAGCTGACTTCGGTACTGGGCCTATGAGATCCATAGCGATTTGCTCGAAGGGAACCTCAATAATCGGGAGAGGGACCAGAGGACTACGGAAATGTGGCTGGGGGCTGGTTATCTGGCAGGTTGGGCAAGACTTGCAAAACTCTTCTACCTCTCTGAACACACTGGGCCAGTAAAACCTCTGTAAAATCCGGTCCTGCGTTTTCTGCTGGCCCAGGTGTCCCCCAAGAACATGTTGGTAGGCTAATTCCAACACGAGCTTGCGATATGCCTGGGGCACCACCAGCTGTTCAATATGTTCACCCCGTAGTTTATTTACCTGGTACAGCATCTCCTGTTGAACCACAAAACGGGGGAACATAGATTCGGCCCCCGGTTGTTGCGGCTCACCCTCAACTACTACCACATTTTTCCAGGCTCGAGATAGAGTCGGATCCTGGTGTTGTGCTGTACCGAAATTATCCCCAGAGACATTGAGGTCTGCCAGCTCAGGACCCGGCGGCAAATCCTCTACATCTCCCACCATCACACTTAACGGGGTTGTTTCCCCCTCTTCCACCGAAGTGGCGATCACCCCTACTGCTGGTCCTTCTGACTCAGGTTCCCATGGTTTTGGCCTCCCCCCTGAGTCAGGCCACTCTGCTAGGGGTACATCTGTCTCCCGTGTAACTTTCATATCCGGCCAGAGTGCCGGAAACCCGGGGAAGTCTCTCCCAATTATCAATTCATATGGTAGCTTTGTGGCGACGGCCACCTCATGCATCTACCTGCCGGCCACCATTGACAGAGAGATCAGGGCGGTGGGATACTCCTTTAAGTCCCCATGTATGCAGACAACGCCAGTATACTCAGCCAGCCGCACCAGGGCAGCTCTTACCAGGGACACCAGGCTCCCTGAATCCAGCAGAGCCACCGCCAGAGTGCCCCCCACTTCCACCTGGCACAGGTGGCTATTGTCCATAGTCTCTGAAGTTCCTGTGGCACACAACATTCTGGCATATAATGAGTGGCGGAAGCCATAGTTGGTGTCCATGGGTTCCCCCCGATGGGGACAGTCGGCCCTTATATGTCCAGGCTCCTGACAAAAAGAACCCCCCCTGTAGATTTCTGGTGGCCTCATAGCGCTCCATCTGGTCGACCATCTCCAGGGCATTATTCGGAGACACCTGGCCGATCCAGTGCTGGAGAAGGTACGGCAAAGCCCTCCAAAACACATCCACCAACAGCCGATCCAACATAGCAGTGGGAGTCAACATGTCAGGCTGCAGCCATTTTTGCAAACGGTGCAGCAGATCATAATATTGTGGTCTGGCGGGTTCAGCCGGGTTAAATTCCCACTGATGCACCCTCTGGGCCCGGACCAACACATTCACCCCGAGTCTCGCCAGGATCTCACCTTTTAATCTCACCTTTTACTGTTGGGTAGTCGGCCGCCTGATCATCGGGGAGATCAAACAATACTTCCTGGGGACCGGACGCCAGGAACGGAGCAACGACCTCAGCCCACTGGTCTCGGGGTAACTTTTCCCTTACGGCCACTTTTTCGAAGACCGCCAGATAGGTCTCGACGTCATCCGAGGGGGTCATCTTCGGAATCGCCGCGCAGACAGCTTTCCGGGCATCGTGGACATTCTGGGACACTCCTGACGCCTGCAACGCCATCACATGTTGCAATAGCATCTGGTTCGTTTCTTGTTGCTGCTTGTTAGCCTCCCGCTGCTGCAAGTTAGCTTCCACGAGGGCCTTTACGACTGCCTCCATTTTGTCAGGGGATACGGGTCGTAACCTTGCCGGCTTAATGTAGGACATGCACTTGTGCCCGGATAAAACAAAAACTTTTCGGCTTTCAGGCCTGCCTCACTGCGCTTGCCCGCATCCGACACCAAATGTGGGAATTTGCTCTGGTAGACAGGCTTGCGGACGCAGTACAGAGGCAATGACAACGTCTTTAACTTAAATAGTGCACTGTTTTATTCACACAGACGTAAAGTGGCAAAATAACAATTTCAAGAAAAAACTGTCACCTTGAGTCTGGTGTTAGTTCACACCAGGCTGCAGCACATAAGTCCTTGAAGGAAGCAGTAGTCCAAGTGCTTTTGTCCACAAACAATGTAGCAGGCTTAGTCAAGGCCCAAACCCTCAAGCTCCAACACCCAGACTGCCAGCACTCCACTAGCAGATGGAGGATAATCCACACCACCTGAACATGCTGGCTGGGTTTTTATATTCCAGCCAAAACCCGGCCTGGAACCGTGGGGAACAGCCACCCACCCTGCTCTTTGGCTGCTCCCAATAAGAACCGGCCCGGATTGGCTTTACAGCCATTCTGACAGCTGAACTGTCAGACTGCACTACAGAACTGACACTTCAGGAAAAAAAATACGGTTCTTACCTCACCGAGGCCAGGAACCTCGGTGACACGTATCTTCCGTCAATGACGGCTCCTTGTTCCTTCTTACAGTGTCTTCATGTGAGATGTGTGCTAGAGCCAAAACTCCCAGAACTCGCTCGGCTGATGAATTGCGGCCATTCCTAGTAGACCATGGTCGCATATTTCCATGGATTTTATTACTGACTTGCCTCCCTCTGAGGGTAAGTCAATGGTATGGGTAGTGGTCAATAGCTTTAGCAAGATGGTGCATTTCGTCCCATTGGCTAAGCTCCCTAATGCTAAGACTCTGGCTTCCCTGTTTGTGGATCATGTGGTACGTCTGCACGGGATTCCAGAAAATGTTGTCTCCGATAGAGGAGTTAAGTTTGTTTCTAGGTTTTGGAGAGCCTTTTGTCATAAATGTGATATTGCTTTGTCTTTTTCTTCTGCTTTTCATCCTGAAACTAATGGTCAAATGAAACGGTTGAATCAGTCGTTGGAACAGTTTTTGAGATGTTATATTGCTGACAACCAACAGCTGTGGGTGCGGCGTTTACCCTTGGCTGAGTTTGCTATTAATAATCAGGTGAACTCATCCACTGGAGTGTCGCCCTTTTTCTGTAATTTTGGCTTCCATCCACAATTTAATTCACTGTCGCCGTCCTCTTCACAAGTTCCGGAAGCAGATACATTGGTTAGAGAACTGTGCACAGTCTGGGCCCAGGTTCAGTCGAACCTGTAGAAAACCCAGGAGATTCAGAAAATCAAGGCTGATAAAAGACGCTCTCATGGGGCGGATTTTGTGGTGGGTGACAAGGTATGGCTATCTACCAAAAATCAGTCTCTTAAAGTACCATCTAATAAGTTTGTTCCACGATTTATTGGTCGTTACGAGATTATTAAGGTTATTAACCCTGCATCTTTTAAACTAAAACTACCTGACTCCTTTTGCATCCACAATGTGTTTTCACTGTAACGAGGGGCGGGCGACGCGCGCTTCCTTTGCAGCACCACCGGCACCCTGCGCAAGGAGAGGGACAGGGACATAGCCTGCGTCCTCGTCTCCATGACAGCAGGCGAGCTGCAGGAGAGCCGAGCGCCGATTATGATGATCAGTGGTCTGCTGAGTTGGGCTGCTGTAAGTCACGTGACGCCGGCCACGTCATGAGACTCACCAGCCAGGACTATTTAAACAGGCAGCCTGCTGGCCACAGGTCGCCTGTGAATAAGGCCTTTTCATTTACCAAGTTCTCTGTATTGGTTTGCATTGTTCCTTGACCCCGCTTCTGCTGTTTCCTCTGTATTGACGTGACCTCCTGGCATTCAGACCTCGGCTTGTGTTTGTTGTGATTTGGTTATTCCTTTGTACTGATGTGACCTCCTGGTACTGACCTCGGCTTGTTTTGACCTTGTTTACTTTTTATATGTTTCTTTCGTCCTGTATTTTGACCGCTGCTTATATTTGCATTGTTTATGTATTTACCGCTCCGTGCCTGCCTGTCACTTTGTTTATTATTTTCTCCAGTTTCATTGTTCCCTTTAAGGCCCAGCACATACTCAGTTTAGGGAACGTCGTCCAGTTGTACACCGTCGCCTAGGGCGGACCGCGCAAGTAGGCAGGGACAGAGGTGTGGGTTGAGCTCAAGGTTGTGCACGCTCTCCCTTTCCGTGACACATAATGTATTTTTCCACATATTGACTCACTTCATATTCAGCAGTGGATTCTTCAATGAAAATGGGAAAAGTGTTGACCTCACAGAAATACTTATTAATCACTGGAGGATTATCCAAATATTGCCGAAAAAAACATTCAAATTTTTTATATAAAAAAGTTTTAATGGTCTGCAGATAAAAATGACACCAAGTATTAAAGTTCAACACACTAATATACAACAAAGGCGCCACTAATCAGTAACATATAGTGACTGCCACAGACATTTGACAATCATCTTGATCAACAAAGGGCAAAAATAGAAATATGGAAGCAATTTGAAATGTTGGTATAAGTTTCAACTGAAAGGAGAAAGGATTAAAGGGTTATGCCATGATTGATGTAAAAAATGAGTCACACATCATGTAGTACAGTGATGGCTAACCTCTGGCACTTCAGCTGTGGTGAAACTACAACTCCCAGCATGCTCCATTCATTTCTGTGGAGTTCTGAGAACAGCCAAGCAAGTGTGCATCTTGGGAGTTGTTGTTTTACCATAGCTGGAGTGCAGGAGGTTAGCCATCACAGTGTCACAACCAGACATCTGAGAAGCTCTGACAGATGCCTTTCAGAACCTCCTCCTTGAGCTTTCTTTGTTTTGGTTTTCAGTTCCTCATCTCGTTAGCCTCTCTCAGCTGTCTTGTAGTTGGACTGATTGCATCCCTTTAAATTCCTCAATTCCTCCCCATAATGCATTAGTGTGCGGTTTATACAACTTCCTGGAGTGTGTGTGCATGCTGATCCTATTTCCCAGTCTTCTACAAGATAAGTGTTGTACATTCATTTATGATTTTCTGTTTACTGGATCCCAGGTGACCCTGACTCCCTCCGTGTCTAGAGTAGGGAGTCGGTGGTCGTGTCCCCTCACTATTGTAGGGTGTTCAGGTGTTATATAGTCGAGGTACGAGGATATGCGATCATCCACCATTGGGGTGTTCGCATAGGCTGAGCAGTCAGGGAGAGTGCCAGGTCTTATGTAGGGGTCTCCCTTTTGTTCCCTAGTTTTGGATCCAGTAAGTCATATATTCATTTTGCATTGTCTTGTTTCCTGTACACCTTCCGTGACACACAGATATAGTACATTAAAATGCCTTTCTAACAAAGCTAGAACCAGCCCTGTACCTGACATTGTTCCAGAGATCTCCACATTCCTCTGCTAGATTACCTTCAGCCTGGAAGCTCAGGTGGGGCATGTCCTTGTTGCTGCAGCTTTTTCACTGTAACTGCCACAGTTTGTAACAGAACATATGACTGGTGGCAATTGAAGATTTAAACTGAGCAGGTTCAACCAGCTAAGTGAGACGGGGAAAAGAATCAACAGTAGGTGGCGCTATACAGTTTACTGAATGGCTCACTGGCTATACTAAATTATTAGGTGCTGGTTTGAAAAATGCAGAATATGCTTTGTGACACAACCCCTTTAATCTGTTCAAGGACTTTTAAAGGACCATTAAAAACTCAAGCTTTCACATTAATATTCCTTGTAGACAGCCGAATCTTGTCCCTGGGAAGAATTACAGGAGCTGCATACTTCTTAGCTTTGGCAGAGACATAAATTCCATAGGCCCAAATGTTTTGAATGTCGGACTAGATCTCATTGACTGCAGGCCTGGGATAGAGAAGCGCTAGGAAGATGTAGCTTTGACTTACATCCATATGGTATGCATAAATGGAGATTTTCTGGTAGACTCATAGACATGATTGATCTGGGCAAACTCAACCCGAGGTAAAGTAATTTAATTAGCCAATGCAGCTTTAGAGTGAATTTGTAGAAACTGTTATACAACTGATTTGTTCATCCCCTCTGTTTGGCCAGTGCTTTGTGGATGGCTGGTAGAAAATAAATCCATAATTTTCAGATAAACTGAACTCCACGATCCAAGACCATGTTAGTTGTGTTGGCCATGAAAATGGAAAATCTCTTTGATGAAGACTTTTGGCAATTATGGAGCATTGGGTAAGCCAGGCAAAAGGATGAAGCATGCCATCTTAGAGAAGTGATCCACTAGCACGCAGACGGTAGTATAGCCCTATGTGGACAGCACATCTGTGACAAAATGGATGGAGATCTCAGACCAGAGTTTATTTGGAACCAGCAAAGATTGAAGAGTACTAGATGATGCCAAATGGAAGGATTTAAATGGAGTCTGTCCGGGGACCTCCCTATCCAACTGTTTGCACAGACACAGCTGTAGTTCATGTGATTAAAAAGCGGTTTTTATTTTGTTGATCTGAGTCTCTGTTCTCTTAATATGCAAATTAGGGTGCTGGTGACAGATTCCCTTTAAATTGTGCACAAGATGCCACAAACTCCTTTACATCTTGCCTCCAGTTTGGCTACCAGTAGAAAAAAATAATAATTCTGAAGTGAATTTCACTCCTGGATGTCCAGAAAGTAAAGAGAAATAAGCTGAAGTCAAGACTTTCAGATGATAAGATCAACCCCTAGGAGCTTTTACTGAAGAAGCAGAAGCAGCTGTCAAGACACAATTTGGGTGGATGATGCAAGCTTCAGTTCTGCGGTCATATACTCAAGATATTTATTTTGCTAAATATTGTTACAGGGCATTTAGCTTCTCCCAGAAAATGGTGCCATTCTTCGAGGGAGAGTTTTACAGCCAAAAATTCACGGTCACTTACGGAGTAATTTTTTCTCATTAGGAATGAAAAAAAATTGTTTATTATTGTCTGAATAGACACAGAATTTAAGATGGTCGAAGTCCTAGACTGCATATTCCAACCAATTAGGAGTATTTGTACCTTTCCGACTGTAGTAATTCGCGAATCCAAGAAATTTTGGAAAGCCACTTTTGAAATGCAGCGACTTTTTCTGGATCTATTCACAACCCTTCAGAAAAGACGATGTAGCCTAACAAAGGAAGCACTTGATACTCAAATAAAATTTCTATATGTTATCGTTCAAGGAATTCTCCAATAAAATGCAAAACAGACATGAAGCTGATAAGGTTTTTAAGTCATAAGAAAAGATCATAATATCCAAAAATAAAAGCACAGTGCATGCTTATAGAGCACATCTCTTTAGTAACAAACTACTGAAAGACTGCACAAACATTGTAGAGCATGACAAGGTACTCCTAGCGACCATCCCGTCAATATTTTATTAGTGTGGTTCTGACATCTGTCAACCCTGCCAATCAGCAGCAGGAAGGGGCTGCAACACACAGTGGTGTTGCAGCCCACGCCAGGTGACACCAGCAGGGCCAGCAACTTGCACACTTCTCATGTGTCTGGGATTCAAACCCACAATCTTCTGTATCAGAGGAAAAGCATGTACCCACACAGCCATAAGAGCTGTAATGCTTCTGACTGAAAAAAATATGAGACTTCTACTGTTATAGCTGGCTAAGTGTACATCATATATAGAGATATAGCAGAGCTGAGTGTGCTGGGACAGCTGTCATATAGAGATATAGCAGTGCTGGGTGTGTTGGGGCAGTTGTCATGTGTATAGATGTACACTTAGCCAGCTATGACAATAGAAGTCTCATATTTTTTCAGTCAGAAGCATTGCATCTCTTATGGCCGTGTGGTTAGGTGCTTTGCCTCTGATACAGAAGGTCGTGGGTTTGAATCCCAGCAGAAACTTTTCTGAAATACACAAGCACTGACTCCATATATGGACATACAGTCCCCATAGCTCTGTGTGCTTTTATTGTGTAAAAAAATGATTTGATACATATGCAAATTAACCTGAGGTGACACCTGTACGTGAGATGATTCAGGGACACAGAGCTATGGGGACTGGGTATTACGGATGTGCTAGCTGCCATCTAGCAACCCATGTCCTCAGCTCTATACACAAAATCCCGGTGACAGGTTCCCTTTAATTCTGCTATTCTTTTTTTTTTCAGTGTGCCCCCGTTTCTGTGCAATTATAACTTGTATTATATGCAAATTAGCTTCTAGGAGGAGGGGGGTTCCTAGAGGCTCCGTTCTCCCGACTCATGTCACGCCCTTCTACTCTTGATTGACAGGGCCAGGCCAGCGCTGGTCTCCTCCTGCCGGCCCTGTCTGCTGGGGAAATCTAGTGCCTGCGCCATCCCGTTCAGTATTCAGAGCAGGCGCAGTGAGGGAAGGACACTTGTGGTGACAGAAACCCTTTAAGTGGCCCTTGAAGAAGCAACAATGGAGGATGCAGCTGTCTGGTCAAAGAAACACCTGCAGACCTAGAATCCACATAAGCTTGACAAATCTAGGAAAAGGACCTGAAGAACACAGTAACAGAAACTAAGAACCTGGCAGAGGATATAGCTAGGACCAAGGTGTTCCCTCCATTCTCACTTGGGCCTAAGAGGTTCCATGCTTCCCAAGGAGCTGTGGACCAGGGAAGCAAAGATGACATTCTTGTTTGCAATAAAAGCAAAGACCTCGAGTCAGTCTGCCAGACCTCTTCTGGGGGTGGGTGCCTCACTTGTATAAGTTCCGCAGTAGTCTCCTAAGGTGGCAACTGTCAAGTCCCAATTCTTCTCCCAGGTTCTTTCTTTGAAACGCAAATCCACTCTGGTAACCAATAAGGCAGGTTTGTCTAAGGAGGCTCTCGATCTGCTAATTCATCTTTAATGTGACTGAATAATTCGCCACAGAAGGTGGCATGTAAAGCTCCATCATTCCAGGAAATTTCAGATGCCAAGGTACAGAACTGAATAGACAATTATCCAACTGTATGACTACTCGGACACTCCGCTGAAGTGTACATCATATATAGAGATATAGCAGAGCTGAGTGTGCTGGGACAGCTGTCATATAGAGATATAGCAGTGCTGGGTGTGTTGGGGCAGTTGTCATGTGTATAGATGTACACTTAGCCAGCTATGACAATAGAAGTTTCATATTTTTTCAGTCAGAAGCATTGCATCTCTTATAGCCGTGTGGTTAGGTGCTTTGCCTCTGATACAGAAGGTCGTGGGTTTGAATCCCAGCAGAAACTTTTCTGAAATACACAAGCACTGACTCCATATATGGACATACAGGGCGGGACACAGGAAGAGGCTGCATCGCAACGCTGACATGGAGGTAAGTATAAGTGTTTCTTTTATTTATTTTTAATACCCGACTGTTGTTGCTATGGGGGAGCGGGAGGCACTTGATACTGGCACATGGGGGAGGAGGGTTGGCATCTGATACTGGAACATGGGGGGGGGTGGGTTTGGCACTATGATACTGGCACATGGGGGAGGGGGTTGGCATCTGATACTGGCAAATGGGGGGGGTTGGCACTAGGATACTGGCACATGGGGGTGGGGGGGTTGGCACTATAATACTGGCACATGGGGGGGAGAGAGGCACCTGATACTGGCACATGGGGGGGTTGGCACCACCTGATGCTGGCACATGGGGGGGAGGGGGTTGGCACCTGATACTGGCACATGGGGGAGTTGGCACTATGATACTGGCACATGGGGGGAAGGAGAGAGGAACCTGATATTGGCACATGGGGGGGTTGGCACTATGATACTGGCACATGGGGGGGAGGAGAGAGGCACTTGATACTGGCACATGGGGGAGGGGAGGAGAGAGGCACTTGATACTGGCACTTTTTTTGGGGGGTGGCACTATGATACTGGGACATGGGAGGGGAGGAGAGAGTCACTTGATACTGGCACAAGGGGGGGTTTGGCACTTGATACTGGCACATGGGGGGGGGGGGGTGGGAAGGATAGAGGAACTTGATACTGGCACTTTTTTTTTGGGGGGGGGGCTGGCACTATGATACTGGGACATGTGGGGGGAGGAGAGAGGCACTTGATACTGGCACATGATGGGGGGCATCTATGGGGACACTTACTGGCACATATTTGGGGGGCACTAGGCCGGCAGCCTATCAGAGGCCGGACACTGAGGGCATGTCTACTGGGGCATTTTATACTGGTACATTATGGGGGGCTAGCAGGAAGGGGGGAGAGGAGCACTATGGGGGAATTTACTGGGGGCACTATATAGGGGTATTTTATACTGGCACATTATGGGAGCACTATGGGGACATTAGCTCAACTGGGCGCATTACAAGGGGGTATTTTTTGCACTGTCACATTATAAGGAGAATTATTTCTACTAGGGGGGATCATTATGGTGGGCTTTATCACTCCGCCATGGTATGACCCCCTAGTAGCAGCACCGGCCTCTCTCTGCTCTGCTATCCCTGTGCCCTTTCTTCAAATCCTTATTATGAAATCTTTCTCATTAGGATAAAACACAACATCACCTCCGCCGAGCCCCCGGCCAAAGTGTTGAAGTGGCGTCCGAGATCCCCAAGGGCCAAGTAACTGTAAGTTTTCATGTGGAATATGTTTGTTATACACACATAACATACACTGTGCCCCACGATATACAGTATACCGCTACACTGTGCCACACAATATACAGTATACCGCTACACTGTGCCCCACAATATACAGTATACCTCTACACTCTGCCACATAATATACAGTATACCGCTACACTGTGCCACACAATATACAGTATACCGCTACACTGTGCCCCACAATATACAGTATACCGCTACACTGTGCCCCACAATATACAGTATACCGCTACACTGTGTAGTCTGTTCTATAAGCACCATTGTTTTGTGGCGGCGGACAGAAAATAATCTGGAAGTGCCCCTCCCGAGACCAGGCTCTGACTGCTAGGGAAGGTCTGCTGAGCTAACGGATGCCCCCTATGGCAGTAGCACCACCATAGCCCCCATATATGGCAAAAAAATTATTGCTTCGGGGGATGGGGGGGTGACACCATTTTCTACCGCACCGGGTGACACCAGCCCTAGCAACGCCACTGGCAGCACAAGCGCTGTGGCCACTTTCTTGGGCTATGACATTACGGTCAAGTGAATGGGACTGAGATGTAATACCAAGCACATCCGGTAATAGGCCTCCTGCACACGACCCTTTTTTTGGTTTTTTGTGTTCTGTATACGAAACCATTAATTTCAATGGTTCCGCAAAAAAAAAAAATATGTACTCTGTATGCATTCCGTTTCCGTATTTCCGTTCTGTTGAACGATAGAACATGTCCTATTATTGCCTGCAAATCACGTTCCGTGGCTCCATTCAAGTCAATGGGTCCGCTAATTTTTTTTAAAACATACTGATTGTACTCCGTATGTCCTCCGTATCCGTTCCGTTTTTGCGGAACCATCTATTGAAAATGTTATGCCCAGCCCAATTTTTTCTATGTAATTACTGTATATGCCATATGGAAAAAAAAAATAAAAAATGAAAAAAATGGAACAGAAACACAACGGAAACATAGTAACATAGTACATAAGGCCGAAAAAATACATTTGTCCATCCAGTTCGGCCTGTTATCCTCCAAGTTGATCCAGAGGAAGGCAAAAAAAAAAACTGTGAGGTAGAAGCCAATTTTCCCCACTTGAGGGCAATAAAAAATTCCTTCCCGACTCCAATCAGGCAATCAGCATAACGCCCTGGATCAACGACCCCTCTCTAGTAGCTATAGCCTGTAATATTATTAAGCTCCAGAAATACATCCAGGCCCCTCTTGAATTCCTTTATTGTACTCATCATCACCACCTCCTCAGGCAGAGAGTTCCATAGTCTCACTGCTCTTACTGTAAAGAATCCTTTTCTATGTTTGTGTACAAACTTTCTTTCCTCCAGACGCAGAGGATGTCCCCTCGTCACAAAAAACGGAACTGATCCGTGAAAAACGGAACGCAAAACACTGAAAAAGCCATACGGTTGTGTGCAGGAGGCCATACAGTTATGTGCCTAGTATACTATAAAGAGGTTGTGGCCCCCTTCAAGCAGCTAATTGGCGTTGGTGCCGGGAGTCAGATCCCCAATATCTGATACTGAGGAGCTATCCTAATGATAGGTTATGAATATTAAATTCCCAGAAAAACCTTGAATGCGGTCTTCCCGGTCTCTGTCCTTAATCTGGATAAAGTTGTAAGCTCCATGAAGATCCAGTTTGGTAAAAAATGTGAAATACCTTGATGCTATTAATAAGCTCATTGATAAGTGGAAATGATTCAGGCTCCATTAGTCAATATTCATACATCTGAGAGACCCATCTATCTTCACATAAGAAAATGGCACCCGCAGGAGATGTAGATTTCTGGATAAATCCTTCTCCAAGTTTTCCTTGATGTAGGCAGACATCAAATTTTCAAGCACAAAATATACACTTTCCCACAAGGATAGCACAGTTCTAAGGATAATCATGTGCAAGAATTTCTGCCTTGGAATATACATCTGCAAAATCTTAGTAGGGTGCAGGAATCCCAGCCTTGATGAAGATAAGTGGACCCATTGGGTAATCAGACCAGTTAACCGAAGAATGCTACATAAGCCATGGCAATCTCATCAACACAGGTGTAGTAGAGTGGAGAAGAACCAAGAACAAAATATGTTCAAAGAAGAACTCCTACTTTAAGTGACACTAACTTGTGGAATAACAAACCGATTAGAAGCAGTAAGGTTAAAGGGTTTCTGTCACCACAATTTTTGCTATTAAACAGGCTGACATTATACATGTTCAAAAGTCATCTAAACTTAAAGGGAAGCTGTAATCGGGATTTTGTGTATATTGCTGAGGACATGGGTTGCTAGGTGGCCGCTAGCATATCTGCAATATCCAGTCCCCATAGCTCTGTGTGCTTTCATTGTGTAAAAAAACAATTTGATACATATGCAAATTAACCTGAGATGACACCTGTACGTTAGATGAGTCAGGGACAGGACTCATCTCAGGTTAATTTGCATATGTATCAAATAGCTTTTTTTACACAATAAAAGCACACAGAGCTATGGGGACTGGGTATTACGGATGTGCTAGCGGCCATCTAGCAACCCATGTCCTCAGCTCTATACACAAAATCCCGGTGACAGGTTCCCTTTAATTCTGCTATTCTTTTTTTTTTTTTCAGTGTGCCCCCGTTTCTGTGCAATTATAACTTTTATTATATGCAAATTAGCTTCTAGGGTGGGGGGGGGGGGGTGTTCCTAGAGGCTCCGTTCTCCCGACTCATGTCACGCCCTTCTCCTCTTGATTGACAGGGCCAGGCCAGCGTTGGTCTCCTGCCGGCCCTGTCTGCCGAGGAAATCTAGTGCCTGCGCCATCCCGTTCAGTATTCAGAGCAGGCGCAGTGAGGGAAGGACACTTGTGGTGACAGAAACCCTTTAAGTGGCCCTTGAAGAAGCAACAATGGAGGATGCAGCTGTCTGGTCAAAGAAACACCTGCAGACCTAGAATCCACATAAGCTTGACAAATCTAGGAAAAGGACCTGAAGAACACAGTAACAGAAACTAAGAACCTGGCAGAGGATATAGCTAGGACCAAGGTGTTCCCTCCATTCTCACTTGGGCCTAAGAGGTTCCATGCTTCCCAAGGAGCTGTGGACCAGGGAAGCAAAGATGACATTCTTGTTTGCAATAAAAGCAAAGACCTCGAGTCAGTCTGCCAGACCTCTTCTGGGGGTGGGTGCCTCACTTGTATAAGTTCCGCAGTAGTCTCCTAAGGTGGCAACTGTCAAGTCCCAATTCTTCTCCCAGGTTCTTTCTTTGAAACGCAAATCCACTCTGGTAACCAATAAGGCAGGTTTGTCTAAGGAGGCTCTCGATCTGCTAATTCATCTTTAATGTGACTGAATAATTCGCCACAGAAGGTGGCATGTAAAGCTCCATCATTCCAGGAAATTTCAGATGCCAAGGTACAGAACTGAATAAAATTATCCAACTGTATGACTACTCGGACACTCCGCTGAAGGCTACCATAAATGATGATGACAGGGAGAACATGATAGGGTAATTTCTCTCCCACAAGGGGACCACCAAGCCCAAAGCATCTCTGAGCAATAAGGTAAATATCTTATCTGGTTGGAGCTGCATTGCTAAGGACACAGAGGGACCAACTGATGAAGTGCTGGCAGGCCGTGAGATTTCCATTAAAAAGAGCTGGAGTTTGTAGTTGGGGCTGCAAGTCTGAGGCACAGGGATCCAGCGGTAGGTCTGCATGGACAGCGTGTTGCATAGCAGCAGTCAGTGGCGTACTCACAATGGAGGCAGACCACTTGACTTCTATGGGGCCTGGGTGCTGAAATCTTTCTTCTTTTTGTAACGTAGATCCACAGCAACTTCTGGCAGCCACTACTAAGGGAATTGTACAGCTTCCATTAATTTCAATAGCAACTATATACATTTCTACGCACTTAGCTCCCCCTAGTGGTGGCTGCAGGCATACAGTTTTATTATCTACTACATGAAGGGAAGCAGGAGACGTAGATCTGCATGGGGAAATTTTAAATTATTTATGCCAGTTTGGAGTACCATATTTTTAGCTCCATAAGATGTACTTTTTTCTCTCCAAAAGTTGGGGTGGAATGGCAGTGAGTCTTATGGAGCGAATACTAATGACTACTTAGATTACGAATGCGATCATCAGTATGCAGGTAGTGTGGAAAATGTAGCTCTGCGCTAGCTGTACTCAATGCTCCCTGGTCTTCTTCCAGGCGCTGCTGTCCTGACTGCATACAACACTAGGACATAGTATACTGTATATAGGCGTACACTATGATGACGCTGTGCAACATCAGGTCACAGTGTGGCACTAGGCTGGCAGAAGACCAGTAAGCAGTGAGTGTCAGCACAGTCTGGAGCAGGAGAGGTAAATTTATGTATTTTTTTGTCTAATGTCTGATCTGAGGAGGAATGGGGATCTGATCTGAGGAGAAGTGGTATGATGGGGGTCTGAAGAGGAATTGGCATCTGATACAGAGGTCTAATGGAGCTTGGGGGTCTGTCACGGCTGGCGGTGGGGGAAACCCCCAGCCGTGCGGTGCCAGGAGATGGTCGGGTTACCCCTTGGCCGGGACCACAGAGTTAGGGAGCGGGTCACCTCCTATTGCGTCCCTAACGCTGACCCTGTCTCCTGTCAGTATGAGCCGACCTTGGTGGTAGGAGGGCTCATACGCCGGAACCTAAAAGTCCCTGCAAGCCCTCAAGTCGGCCCTGAACTAGGGGACAGAGTAAGACGACCTGCTCCTCCTAGACACGGAGGAGCAGGAGTCTCAACGGCCAAGCAACACAGGGGATACAAAAACAGCTATGGCAGTGGCAGTCAAATGGAACCAACTCATCACTCACCTGCCACAGACAACACAACCAGGAACCCATGTGCAGGTGCTGTAAGTACAAGACAACAACGGACACAGCACACACCAGACATCACACAGGAACCCTGGACTATAGGCTGCAATAACACAATCCCATACACACCTAGATAACACTGTGTAACATAGTCTTTACTAACAAAGGTTTTAAACTTATGACCGGAAGGGTGGCCCTTACAAGAAGGATGGAATCCACAGGAGGCTGCCTCAGCCAAGCATGACTGAAAGCAACCTACTGAGCTGTGCTCCAGACACAGGCTTTATAGGGCAAAGTGGCCACACCCACCGGTCAACCACACCCAGTGACACAACACACACACTGGGAAGGAAGTTAACCCTTCCAGCACACAGAAGGGAAAATACACATACAGGGGAAGTGACCAACCTGATCACCCTGTGGCTGTTGCCGCTGGCAACGACATGGGTGGCAGCCGTCCTGGGAGACGGCCCGAAGACCGAGACACTGCCACCACATGTACATAATACCAAACGTTGCCACGGGCAGCCACAGTGAAAGGACGAGTGCACACCAGACATACAAACAAAGTGCATCCACACACGCACACAACTCCCCGGGAACCGCACACATAGCTGTTGTCCGCGGCAACCGCACTGAGGCCAACTACAATATGCCTCAGCTGCGGTTGAAACAACAACCACAACCGCGGGCAACTGTATGCGGCTCCCAAGGAGTCACGACCATAACCGTGGCCGTGACAGGGTCTAATGGATGTCAGGTCTGAGGAGGAATGGGGGTATGATAGGTGTCTGATGAGGATCTGATATATGGGTCTGATGGTGCTCAGGGGGTCTGATGGGGGGTCTTGTGAGGTCTGGGGGTCTGATCTGATGAGGAAAGGGGGTCTGATGGAGTTTGGGGGTCTGTATTGAGGTCTAAAGAGGAATAGGGGTCTTACAGTTGTGTTCAAAATTATTCAACCCCCACTGAAATTGAGTGTTTTGGCCAGTTTGACATTGATTTTGATCATTTCAGTCATCTTGTTTACAATTAAATCAAAGAGGAACTTGTAAGTCAGACAAATATAACATAACATTTATAATGAAATAACCACAAATGTCTTTTCTGTGCTCTCATCATTATCAGTTTTATTCAACCCCCAAGTGACATTGAATCTTGGTACTTAGTACAACATCCTTTTCCAGTTATAACAGCTTTTAAACGTGAAGCATAGCTTGACACGTGTCTTGCAGCGATCTACGGGTATCTTCGCCCATTCTTCATGGACAAAAGCCTCCAGTTCAGTCACATTCTTAGGCTTGCGCGCTGCAACTGCTTTCTTTAAGTCCCACCAGAGGTTCTCAATCGGATTTAAGTCTGGTGACTGCGATGGCCACTTCAAAATGTTCCAGCCTTTAATCTGCAACCATGCTCTAGTGGTCCAACGTCTCCCAAGCCTCAGGTTTGTGACGGACTGCATCACATTTTCATCCAATATCTCCTGGTATTGAAGATACTTCATGGTACCTTGCACAGCTTCCCTGTACCTGTAGAAGCAAAACAGCCACAACGCATGATTGACCCCCGCCATGCTTCACAGTAGGCAAGGTGTTCTTTTCTTCATAGGCCTTGTTCTTCCTCCTCCAAACATAGCATTGATCCATGGGCCCAAACAGTTCTAATATCGTTTCATCAGTCCACAGAACACTATCCCAAAACTTTTGTGGTTTGACCACATGACTTTTGGCATACTGCAGTCGACTCTTCTTATTCTTTGGCGACAGAAAGGGGGTGTGCCTGGGAGTTCTGGCATGGAGGCCTTCATTACACAGTGTGCGCCTTATTGTCTGAGCTGAAACTTCAGTACCCACATCTGACAAATCTTTTTTCAACTCCTCAGCAGTCACACGGGGACTTTTCTCCACTTTGCGTTTCAGGTAGCGCACAGCAGTCGAAGTCAGCATCTTCTTTCTGCCATGACCAGGTAGCGTTTGAACAGTGCCCTTTGCCTTGAATTTGCGAATGATGCTTCCTATGGTGTCTCTTGGTATGTTTAACATCTTTGCAATCTTCTTATAGCCATTGCCATTCCTGTGAAGAGAAATCACCTCTTCTCTTGACTTCACCATGTTTGTAAACACACCAGTAAATGTCTAGAAGGAGCTGAGTATCACAGTCCCTTTAAATCTGCCTAATTGGTGCTTATTATGCTTGATTGCTGCTCCTTGACATCCACAGGTGTTTTCAATACCTGATCGAAAACACTTGAATGAACCTCTGTTCTTAAGAGTGGTAGTCTTTAAGGGGTTGAATAATTGTGTCAATGAAGAAATCACTAAAAAACATTTAATACTGTATTACAAAAACAATTGATGTCATTTTAGTTGCATTTGGTTCTTTAAAAAGTCCTTGTAAGATTTCATTCTGAACACAATTACAAATGCACACTAAATTCCCTGAAACCCTTTACAGCATTGGGGGTTGATTAATTTTGAACACAACTGTATCTGAATGCACAGTGATATCACAGTACAGGGATAATGCACAAATATATGTCACAGAACAAGTGCTGTGCACACAGAGATTCACAAAACAAGGATAGTGCACACAGTGATGTCACAGGGCAGAAAAAGTGCACATGGTGATATCACCAGACAGGTACACACAGTATGGTTAAAGCCAATCAGATCATAACTTAAAGGGCTTCTGTCACCCCACTAAAGTCATATTTTTTTTTTGGGCTAGTTACATTCCTTATAGTGCGATATATGAGAATATAATGGTGTTACTTACTTTCATTCAGCCGTTTCTTATAAAAAAAACGAAGTTTTATAATATGCAAATCAGGTCTCTACCAACAAGTAGGGCGTCTACTTGCTGGTAGCCGCCGCAAAAAACCGCCCCCTCGTCGTGTTGATTGACAGGGCCAGCCGCGATCTCCTCCTCCGGCCGGCCCTGTCAGCATTTTAAAAATCGCGCGCCTCTGTTCATTCGGCGCAGGCGCTCTGAGATGAGGAGGCTCGTCTCCTCAGAACTCCCTCAGTGCGCCTGCGCCGATGACGTCTTCTCTTTCGGTGATGTCATCGGCGCAGGCGCTCTGAGATGAGGAGGCTTGTCTCCTCAGAACTCCCTCAGTGCACCTGCGCCGATGACATCACCGAAAGAGAAGACGTCATCGGCGCAGGCGCACTGAGGGAGTTCTGAGGAGACGAGCCTCCTCATCTCAGAGCGCCTTTTTAAAATGCTGACAGGGCCGGCCGGAGGAGGAGATCGCGGCTGGCCCTGTCAATCAACACGACGAGGGGGCGGTTTTTTGCGGAGACCTGATTTGCATATTATAAAACTTCGTTTTTATAAGAAACGGCTGAATGAAAGTAAGTAACACCATTATATTCTCATATATCGCACTATAAGGAATGTAATTAGCCCAAAAAAAATAATAATATTTTAGTGGGGTGACAGAAGCCCTTTAAAGGGGTTGTTTGGTTTCCTATATTAATGACCTATCCTAAGGATAGGTCATCAAAGGGGTTTGACTCCCCCAGCTTTTTAAAGGGAACCTGTCACCTGGATTTTGTGTATAGAGCTGAGGACATGGGTTACTAGATGGCCGCTAGCACATCCACAATACCCAGTCCCCATAGCTCTGTGTGCTTTTATTGTGTCAAAAAACGATTTTATATATATGTAAATTAGGCTACTAACGTTTCCAAGGCCCAGCCACGCCCACTGTGAAGAAGCCCAGCCACCCCGCATACTGCGAATCTCCTCCTTGCTCCCCGATGTCACAAAACTAGAGCACCATAATCTTGCGATGCGCAAGCTAGCGCATGTGCAGTGTCGGCATAGTGTTCCTTCGCTGTGCTGGCATCAGCCTCAGGGAACAAACTGTGCATGCGCTAGCTCGCGCATCGCAAGATTACGGCGCTCTAGTTTTGTGACGTCGGGGAGCAAGGAGGAGATTGGGAGGATTAGCAGCCCATGTCCTCAGTTCTATACACAAAATCCAGGTGACAGGTTCCCTTTAAAGAGAATATACATGAATGGAAAGGAGCAGTTGCAGTTACACTCCGTCTCATTCAAGTAAATGGGCACCGTAGTTGTAATTACACCTGTGCTGCAATATCGATGGCGAGCAGGTAAACAGTGAAGAGAAGGCAGCGCTCGTATGAGCACTGCGTTCTCTTCATACAGCTGAACGGAGGGGGTGCTGGGAGATGGACCCCCGCTAGACTGATATTGCTGAATTAACCTAAGACTAAGTCATTAAGATAGGAATCCGAACAACCCCTTAAACATGATGGTGCACTGAACATACTAGTCTCAGATTTTTCATGCACATTGGGTAAATTAATAATAATTTACAAAGATAATGCACACTGTCATGTCACAGAACAGTGCTAATGAAAAAAGTGATGTCACAGAAGGGACAGTGGCCATAGTGATGTCACAGGGCAGGAATGACTTGTACTGCTTGTGCATTTTACATTTTAGTAACAAGTAACTGTGGGGCACCATAGCAATACTTATGAGGTTACCATGTACACTGTGACATCACAGGTATAATACAGACATGATGTCACAGCCGGGATAAAACAAACATGACGTCACAGCAGAGGACAATACAGACATGATGTCACAGCCGGGACAATACAGACATGATGTCACAGCAGTGATAATACAGACATGATGTCACAGCGGGGGATAATACAGACATGATATCACAGCAGTGATAATACAGACATGACGTCACAGCGGGGGACAATACAGACATGATATCACAGCAGTGATAATACAGACATGACGTCACAGCCGGGATAATACAGATATTATGTCACAGGCACAGCAGTGATAATAGTCATGACGTCACAGCCGGTAAATACACTGATGCTGCAGACAGCGGATAACGAACACAGCACGGGGCTCTATAAACCTCGGGGCCACACTGTAACTTCAGACAACCCCTCTCATTGCCCACAGTCTGTGAGGACCTGAGCCCAGGACACGTTTATTTCCCGTCACTACTATGAACGGGCACAGTGAGCGCCTGGAGGCCGGGGCTGACACTCGGTGAACTCGCAGTGACGCAGAGCGCATCACCGCCCGGCAGCGCCATCCCCATGAGGTGACTGCCTCAAACCCCCATCCTATTGGCCGGCGCCAGCTGCCCGGAGCTACCCCGCCCTCCCTGGGGAATCCCTAAGACTGACAGCAGCAGCAGACCAATGCCGGGAGCTGGTCCAGCGTAAACCACGCCCCCACGTGGAGGTGGAGACGTGCGAACCAGCCGTACGAGAAACACAATCGTATAACCACCATTACCATAACTATGTCACGATTCGCCTCGACCACGCCCCGATCTCTCCACTGACCAGGATGAGGGCGTTGACGGTTCCGAATGCCTGTCTCGTGATTGGTCAGCGCTTTCGGGCAGTGGGCGGAGTATTCCTGCTGGTTGTTTCGCCCGCTCCTGCCGCCCCCTGGCGGTGTCGAGGGTAAAGGGAGGGGTTGTCGTCCCTTTGGCTGCCAGTGCTTCTAGGCCCGGAGAGCGGGGCATGGGCTGAGCGCGGCTGTGCTCCCGAGCCCCTGTGTTGTCGCGGAAGAGGCGGGCCTGCTTCCAGGGGGGCTGTTTCCGCTGCGCGTTCCCCTCTGACACGGAACATTTCCCTCCAGTATGTGTGTGTGAGGTCCCTCCTCCTTCTCTGGCCATCTTTATTACATTCATTACCGCAAAGGAAGAGCGAGCCGGCCCTGCCTCTTACCGTCACCCCATTCCGGAGAGCTTCGAGCATCCGCGCTTTCCACGGCTACCGTTACACCGGGGGACCGGGCGCGATTACAACCTTCTACGTCATCGGGATCCCGGGACATGATCGGCTGCTGCTGGGATCTGGACGTGTGATCGATCATCCCCTGACTGCTCGGTGGGTGACTGATCGCGTAGGTGTGTTGTAGAGGAGGGGATCCCCATTATCCCCCCTGTGCGGGGCTGACAGGAAGCGGGGACTCCTGGATCCCCCATCAGTCCCAAAGGGACGATCGCAGGCGCTGAGCTTCCTGTTGTGACTTCTCTCGGGCCTGGGGGAGGGGGGCTGGGCACATGGATGTGGGGACTGGACCAGGCTGTGTACAGGATATGTACATGTGAGGTCACTGCCAGGTCACAGGCTGCAGGTGGTGTCAGCTCACAGGTGTGGTGACGTCACGCCTGTGACATCATCCCTCAGTCTATAGACTTCTCCAGTACATTGCTGAGTGTTTGGGGGGCAGCAGTTTCAGGCCGGAGAGGTCACTGTGGGGTCTATATGTCCCAGGGACTACTTGCACTGTCTGTCATGTGGTTGACTGGTTGCTATGGGAGACGCCGCCTGGTGCCCACCTTGGTATGTGAGGCCTTTGTTATAAAGCCGGTGCGCTGTGTCTCTAGGTAGCGTTCATAGTTATGTTGTCGTCGGAAACTTTTTGAATGTCCAAAAAATTCAAGCAATTTGAAGGGATTTTGATGGATTACCTGAGTTCCGTAGAACCACCATCTGCTGTGCAAACTGGCTTTGTTGCCCATAGCAACCAATCCCTGCTAAGCTTTCATTCGGTATTCTGCTCTTGAAAAATGAAAGCTGTGCTGTGATTGGTCACTATGGGCAACAAGGGAAATTATTTATTTTGGACTGCTTCTGTAAGGTGTTGTAATGACTTGTCGGCCATAGTGATGTGCTGCGTTCATATACTGTTCATAGTGACGCGCCGCAGGCTGCTGCGGTCATGTACTGTACATAGTGACACGCCACAGGCTGCTGCGGTCATTTACTGTTTATAGTGACGCACCGCAGGCTGCCGCAGTCATGTACTGTTCATAGTGACGCACCGCAGGCTGCTGCGGTCATGTACTGTTCATAGTGACGCGCCGCAGGCTGCTGCGGTCATGTACTGTTAATAGTGACGTGCCGCAGGCTGCTGCGGTCATGTACTGTACATAGTGACACGCCACAGGCTGCTGCGGTCATTTACTGTTTATAGTGACGCACCGCAGGCTGCCGCAGTCATGTACTGTTCATAGTGACGCACCGCAGGCTGCTGCGGTCATGTACTGTTCATAGTGACGCGCCGCAGGCTGCTGCGGTCATGTACTGTTAATAGTGACGTGCCGCAGGCTGCTGCGGTCATTTACTGTTAATAGTGACGCGCCGCAGGCTGCTGCGGTCATTTACTGTTAATAGTGACGCGCCGCAGGCTGCTGCGGTCATTTACTGTTATAGTGACGCGCCGCAGGCTGCTGTGGTCATTTACTGTTAATAGTGACGCGCTGCAGGCTGCTGCGGTCATTTACTGTTTATAGTGATGCACCGCAGGCTGCCGCGGTCATGTACTGTTCATAGTGACGCGCCGCAGGCTGCTGCGGTCATTTACTGTTTATAGCGACTCGCCGCAGGCTGCTGTGGTCATATACCATTCAAAGTGACATCACATGGTTGACAGTTTTTTCTGATACGTCTTTGAAGCTGGACGAGACTGAGTGAAAGAGCTTGCGGCCATGTGTACTGTTATACCGTTAGACTTTTGTAATCTCACATAACCAATTTAAAGGGGCACTCCATCGGCTACGTATTACATTATTAGAAGCAGTTTTACAACTTGTCATTAAGGCTGGGTTCACACCTGAGCGTTCGGAAACGAGCGCTCTGTATGCGCGATTGTACGGGCGTTTACAATCGCGCATACAGAGATTGCCGTTCACACATTGTCGCGCGTTCCCGAATTTCTATGTGCGGGAACGTGCGACAAACGCCCAAAAAAAAGCTCAAGCACTTGTTTGAGCGTCGGGCGTTTTACAGCGCGATCGTACGCGCTGTAAAACGCCCAGGTGAGAACCATTCCCATAGGGAATCATTGGTTCTTGCCTGTTGTGCGTTTTACAGCGCGTAGGAACGCGCTGTAAAACGCTCAGGTGTGAACCCAGCCTTAGAGTTGGGCTACACAGGGATTTTGGTTGCGGGGCAGCTAGACATGAATGGGGCTGCAGTCCTCATGTTTACCAACCGCATTCCCAGAATCACAAAAAATCCAACTTTGCCGTATTTTTTGCAATTCTGGGGTTGCGGCAAACGTGTGTGTTTCGTTCTGACCCCATTCATTGCGATGGCTGCCCTGCCACACTCGATACTTGGACGTGACCAAGATCACCATGTAGCCCTACCCTAAAGTTTGGTGTGGTGTCTTTTGACATGCTCCTCCTGCCACGTTTACCGCTAATTTGTGGTTACCCGAAGGGACGAGCGCTTTATGTTGGCTTTATCTGTGGAGGACCAGTGTCTTCTTAGACTCTGCACCCCTGTGGTCCTCATCCAGACCGTGGCAGGAGAACTAGGCACCAGTCATAGTCCAGCCACATGCTCCATCACGGTTATTACATGGGGGCTGGTGATAGAGAGGGGATCATTGCTGGTATCGCAGGCTGAAGGTAAGGAGTGGCTATTTTATATTAGAATTCATATTGCTTCTTTTCATGTCTTATTACAAGCCGGCTGGTATTCCTGCTAGAAGTTATGACTGAAGGTCCAGACGGGTGTTACCAGTTGGGGGTGTCGTTGCTTGGTCTGCCATTAGCAGTACTGATTGGTTAATACCAGGCTGTGCAGGGGCCCACCTCCAACTTGTAACGCCCATCTGTACATTCACTGCAAATGTCTAATACATTCCTAGCTTCTAGTAGGAATAATAAAGGAATGGCACAAGGTAGAGCCATAAAAATAGCTGCTCCAGAATTATTACATGAGGAATGCAAGTAGTTACTAAACTAGGGGGGCGAGTCCTCTTTAAAGGGGTTGCCTGCTTTTTACTATTGATGCCTTCTCTGCTCTGTTTACCTGCTCGTCACAGCACTGGCAGTGTAATTACAAGTGTGCGGTCTCCATTCACTTCTATGGACGGATCTGTAGTATTCACTTAGACAGACGGAGCCATCCCATAGTAGTGAATGGGGACGCCATACTTGTAATCACACCTGCCCTCCACTGCAAGGGCTGCGGTGAGAGGTAAACGGAGCAGAGTGCTTATGAGCGCTGCCTTCTCTTCAAACAGGTGATCGGCGGGGGTGCCGGTGTAATGTTACATTACTCTACTTAGTGAGATTTCCCTACCTCCTAAATTCCGGTCACACTGGAAATGACGTGAGGAGTTGTGCCGATCTGCGCATGTGCAAAACGACAGTTTAGGGAAAATCTCACAGCGGAGTTCAGCTGCACACCAGGACACTGTGCATGCCCTGGAGAGCCTCAGTAGGTAAATATTACGGCCCAGTGCGCAAGCGTGGCTAACTCCAGAACATCCATAAGATCTACCTACCCCCAAACTGCGCAGGCGCGGAGATCGGATGGATGTTCTGGAGTTAGCCGCGCTTGTGCACTGGACCGTAATATTTCCCTACTGAGGCTCTCCGGCGCATGCGCAGTGTCCCGGTGTGCAGCTGAACTCCGCTGTGAGATTTTCCCTAAACTGTCATTTTGCGCATGCGCAGATCGGCACAACTCTGGCACGCCTCCTCATGTCCGGACCGGAAGTTAGGAGGTAGGGAAATCTCACGAAGTAGGGTAATGTAACGTTACACCGGCAGTCCGGAGGATAAGGGTACTTTCACACTAGAGTTTTTCTTTTCCGGCGCTGAGTTCTGTCCTCGGGGCTCAATATCGGAAAAGAACTGATCAGTTTCATCCCCATGCATTCTGAATGGAGAGCAATCCGTTCATGATGTCTTCAGTTCAGTCACTGAACGGCGTTTTGGACAGAGGAAATACTGCGACATGCTGCGGTATTGTCTCCGTCCAAAATTCCGGATCAGTTGCCGGAATGCCGCATCCGGCATTAATTTACATTGAAATGTACTAGTGCCGGATCCGGCATTAAAATTACCGCAATGTGGGATAGAAACTGATCCGTTTGTCCGTATGACAAACGTAGAGATGGATCCGTTCTTGCAGTGCATTTGTGAGACGGATCCGTCTACAAACGCTGTCTGTTTGCATGCAGATTGCCGGATCACTCTGCCGCAAGTGTGAAAGTCATCAATAGGAAAAAGTGGACAACCCCTTTCACTACTGTTCATCTGAGGCCGGTTCCTGTACATCCTAGTCCTTCAGTAGTCCAGGTCTCCGCTTGTCTTCGAGTGGGGGGGGGGGTTTGAGATCCTTATGTATTTTTTATGTTTCAGGTAGAGGCGTTTGTTCCATTTCTAGTAGTGATGAGTTTGGAGGCCATCATTGATTTTTCTCGTCTCGGAAAGGTTTGTGGCCGGGTGTCCTGTATGTCTGACTGTAGAGAAATATTTAGTGTCCAGCGAGTAGGACTTCTGGTAATATGGATGAACGTTTCCCTGAAGTCCAGGAGATCTCTTCATTTCTTGCTATTGATTTTTCCTCTCAGGATATCGGAATCGTTTGGTCGGTAGATGGTCAGTTCCTGTGCACATTGCATTGGGGTGGGGGCGGAGGTGCGCGCGTCTCTTTTTATATAGATTTAACAGTTTATGGCAAAAATTGAAATCTGGATAATTTTTTACAGAAACGAGTCTAACTGCAGGAGAAGAACTGGCTATGAAGGGGCTGTGACATATAGTGGGGCAGGTGTCCATAGCAGTCAGGTCATTGGGGCTGGGGATTAGACTAACCCTCCTGCCTCGCTCCAGTTTCAGCGCCACTCTTGTCCATGGGTTGTGTCTGGTATTGCAGCTCCGCTCCACAGAAGTGAATAGGACTGAGATGTAATACCACACACACCCTGTGGACAAGGGTGGGAAGGCAGCCATGTTTTCCCAACCCTGTACATCTCCTCCTTTGCATTTTGTGGGAAGAGCTGTGCCATGGGAAACATGGCGGATACCCTGCAGATTTTCTGAGAGTCGGTGGGAGGAGCAGCAAAGTGGGCGAGGTTTAAAAATAAATAAAATTAACTTGTCACCCGGCAGAAAGATGACGTGGATTTTATATTCGTGACGTGTCAAGTTCTGATGCGCATTTCACACTTGGCAATGCAGAGGGTAAAAGCTGCTGCTAATCATAGTGTTTATACATTTCTTCACATCTTTATAGGGATTTTCTAGCATCAAACACCTTTTTAGCTGGGGCCAGGACAGCGCTCTTCCTAATGTAAAAATCGCCCTCATCAGCCCCCCTCCCCCCTGCTCCATTCTGGCACTGTGTAAACCATTGGACAGAGTCTTGTATGCTGCTGCTGCCAATTGCAGGCCTCAGTGGTGACACGTGGCCAGCAGCACATCACTGCTGGGTCAAATGCTGCTTGGGGACATTTTTTTATTTTCAGCTCTGTTGTTGTGGCCCTAGCTAAAATGGGAGTAGACGCTGGAAAAGCACTGTAAAGGGGTTACATGCTCTCCAAAAATAGCTGAGTGAGTGTGCTCGGCTATTTTTGGAAGTCCCATAGAAATAAATGGAGAGCGCACTGTGCAAGCGCGGCCACCACTCCATTCTTCACCTCCATGGGACTGCTAGGAATAGCCGAGCCAGCATTCGACTATTTTTGGAACTCCAATAGAAATGAATGGAGCATGTGCATGTGTGGCTGCTGCCTGTTCACTTTGGGGGTCCCATTCTGTCGATAAGTGGGACACACCCCTATCTGACATCGGTGGCATATCCCAGGGATGTGCTGCCAATGTCTAAGGTGAGTCAACCCCTTTAAGGCTGCGGAAGGAACACAAACATTAAAGGGGTTGCACAGGGGGGTGAAATCCGGAACATAAATTGACAGGCTGTGCGTTGAGTGTTCCGTTTATGTGCAGAACGTCTCTGCAGCATGTGGATGGAGATGGCATTTGTCACAAGCACCTGGCTTGGTTGTATGTTTTTGGTTGTATGACTTTTCTTAGACCTGCGGTCTCCTGACACGCGTCACCTTGTAGCCCCAGCCTAGAGGGGTTTACCAGTTTCCAGATACTGAAGACCTGTCCTCCAGGTAGGTCATCAATATCAGGTCAGTGGGGGTTCGACATCTAGCACCCCCGCCAATCGGCTTCTTTCGGCATCTGCTGTCTCCGGACACGATATAGTGGATGGAGCTGGAAACAAAAACACTCGGTCCACTGTGTAGCGTCCATGCTGGGTTTCTGCTCCTCCGCTCCCATCTACTTGAAATTGGTGCTGGCTCCCCACAATCTTATGTTGATGAGCTGTCATCAGTATTTTGAAACCAGGAAACGGTTTTAAAGACCTAATCAGTGGCTATAATGTCTGGTCAGAGGAGGGGAAAAACCTACCACTCATAAGCAGGTCTCCTGTCCTGGCCGATTGGATCCTCCCCAAATTGGAAGAAGTAAGGTCCCATGAACGCTGTGAAATCACTGGCCACAGCGGTTACCTACTAGAAGGCCCCTCACCTCCAGTGATCCAATCAAGGTACCACTGTGCAGAGGAAAGGAGTGAGGTTCCTTGGATTAGTCGGGGTTCCAGAGGTTAGGACCCCCCCACAATCCGGTTACCTCAGGTCACTTCTTCATCATCATCTGATCTCAGATTTGGCTTGCCAGTCGTGATGCGGGTGCTGATTCGGGAGGCCCAGGCAGCGGAACGTGTCGGGACAGGTGTTGGTGTTCATGTCACATTTCCCCCTTCTGACATCAGTGGCTTTCATGGAAACACTATGTGAAGCGCTGTGACGGAATTCAACAGTGTGAATGTGGCCTCGCTTTTTCAGCTGTTTTTAACACAGACATAGTATAGCGGATGGTTTTGCCGGCGAGTGGTATCAGTTTTGTCTGCGGTTGCATTTAGTGTTTTATTTTTTTATTTTTTTTTCCTCATCAGGATTGCATCCGTTTTGCATCCAAAAGCTGAAGGATAACACTCAACATCTCTTAGCAGCCATCGGTGAAATACCTCAGTATTTCACGCCACCCCGTTCATTTCTGTGGGGTGAGGGCTACACAAAAAATGGACAATATACCGTTGATACATTTTTAATTTATCACATTTAAATTTTTTCCCCCTGAATGCAAAAATGATCAGTGATTGATTTTCATGTACTTTCCACAGCCATGTCCCTGTTGTGCAAAAATAGAACGTGTCCTATACCTGTCCACGGAGCGCAGAATGTGGACCCATTAAAATCAATAGGTTTTCGGACAGAAAAATAGACATGGTTGTGTGCATGAGGCCTAATTGACAAACTGGTGTGTGTATAGTGTTAAAATAGAGATAGAAGTGATGGCTGCCTTGATTATATTCTATTTACATGAAATAGGTAGCGCCATATGGCAGCACATAAGTCCCTCTGTATGGGACTGTATTATGGAGATATTCTCCTACAGAAGGAAATCTGCTATAGTGCACCATGTGATTTGAAACAAAATGTAGCATCAGATTCTGAAGATGGGGTTCTGTGCCCCTGAAAGAGTGGAGCGCCAGGTCGAGCATGTGCCTATTTTTTTTAAATTGCTCTTTATAAAAAATATGGCATCCTTTTTTTTTTTCTGTACAGAGCTGTCATGCTCTAGTAGCAGTTTCTGGATTTTCTGTCTTTTCCGTCAGACCAGGAGCAGAAGGGCTCCTTATCTCTGACATTATAAACACTCATTATAGCTCCATCCTTATTTTACTGATAAGAATGTGGCTTAAATAAGTGTTTATGATCTCTTAGTAAATTAGAGATAAGGTTTATTAGATGACCGGCACAAAGTGAAAGTACCAATCACACAGCTAGAAAAACTGTTAACGCTTTTTGACAGAACAGCTCAATATTTTTGATAAAGGCCAATTGGAAAAAACGATTTCAGTAAAATGCACTCGTAAAAAAAAAAAAAATTACCTCTAATAGTGTGCCTAGCCTTTAAGGCTGTATTACCTGCTGATTTTTCTTCGGCAGATGATCGCTAATGAGCGTTTGTATTAATGCTTGTTAGCGATCATCTTGCAGTGTAATGCTGCAGCCAATTGCCCGATAAACGAGCAAACACTCATTCATTGGGCAAGTGCGATGTTTGTTTATTTTTTTAAGCGTACTTTAAAAAAAAAATTGTTTGCCGGCGACAGATCGTGCTGTGTATTTACGATCTGCCACTGGCAAACCACTACACAGCATGGGGACGAGCAATGGCCTAGTGATAGCTCTTTCCCATGCTGCGGGGGAAGTCACTGTACGTAATAGCAGAGGTCTCCTCCGCTAGCGAACAGGCGATTGCTTTGAGGGAACACTTCCCTCCTGACAGTCACTCAATTGGCCTGTGTAATACAGGCTGTCTAGACCTGGACTTGATTATCACAGTGGCTCAGGCTGGATGTCAGCATGCCTGAGAAAACGCCAATGCTGTGTTCTTGAAAAGAAGCCAGAAAAATATAAAACGCCAGCGGCAAAAAAACACTTGTTATTTCTTATTGCTAACATCTGGAGCTGTTGTATTTACTGCAGAAAACAGCACTAAAAGCACAAAGGTGCAGAAAAACGCAAGATAAAACCTACATGTGAAGCCACCCTAAGGCCCCTTTCACGTGAGCGAGTTTCCCCGCGCGGGTGCAATGAGTGACGTGAACGCACAGTACCCGCACTGAATCCTGACCCATTCATTTAATCAGTTCTGCGTTGCGTGAAAAACGCAGCATGTTCTATATTCTGCGTTTTTCACGCAGCCTTGGCCCCATAGAAGTGAATGGGACTTCAGTAAAAAAACACATCAAAACACACTGCACTCACGCGGATAAAACTGAACGCAATCGCAGACGAAACTGACTGGACTTGCTTGGGAAATGGTGCGAGTTTCGTTGAACACACCCGGACCTAATCCGTCATGCTTGTGTAAAAGAGGCCAAAGGCAACCTTCACATGGGTGCTGGTGAACGTGCAGAAGAGCCGCACAGATTTTTGTGCGTTTCCGAACCCAAACCACACCAAAAGCTGTAAAAACCTAATTCACATGTGGATTTCAGAGCGAAATGATGGTTCTCTATTTTGCTGTGGTTTTTGCGCACTAACAACCGTTTATAAAGGCCTCTTGTATTTATGTTTCTGCCAAATACGGATACTGTCTGTGTTGCGTCATTTGCATTTTGCAGCCACATATAGGACGTATTCTATCTGTTTGCGGAACTGGCATACGGCGGCAGAAAGTACACAGATCATCCATGTGCTTTCCGTATCAGTGTGTAAAAGATTGTCTGTCTGCAAAGTGCGGACCACGGAATCACTAAAATCATTTGGTCCGCATCTGGACTGCATCTGTATTTTGCAGATCCGTGTTTTATAGACATGGTCATGTGCTTGAGGCCCTTATCCACGTTGTGTGAACACACGTTTGGTTGCTACGGCTTTGAGAAGCTCTCGCTGTAATGAGCTGCTCTGGTGTACAGAAGTCATACAAGAGATTGTTGCTGTACTGTTACGTCACGTGTTCGCTTATTGTCACGGCAAAGGGCTCGACAAATCCCATAAAGCCAGGTAGTCCATGTGTCTAGAGATGATTGGCTTAGGTGCCATTCTTTTGGAATCTCTTGGCTCCTGGAGTGGTCTAACTGGCTCCTGAAGCCTACAGGTTTTTCGTCATTGAGAGGACTGCTTTTGGGATTCAGTCATGCAACTCGTCCTGGAGAGTGAAGACCTGGTACTGATTGTAGTCTACACAGAGCGGACTGTTCCCTAAATGTCACACCTAATGCCTGGAAGAAGCAGCCTCATTTTTCAGAGGCCAAGTCTGTGTCCTTTTAATGGATTCCTTTCTGTGCACTGTCTGACTGGAGATTGTGCCAGTCCGTGGTAACCTTTCTTTTAGATGCTCGTCTTTTGGTGGCGTACGGATCTTGTGTCATCATAACCGATCACTGTTCAGATTTTATTTTCTAGTAGATGTTCAGATCTTATTTTCTAGTAGAATGAAACCCTGAGTCCGTTATTTTATTTTTCTGTTGACCTGAATATAAGAGGCATTTCCTTTTACATGATACGTTGTGATTGCACCGTCAAGTGTTCCATATTAAGTATTATAAAACTGTAAAAGAATTATATTTGTGTGGTGAAATGGAATGGAAAAACAGAATTCTGCCATTGTTTTGTATTACTGCGTCCCCTGTGTGGTAGTTTTTCATAGACCCGGACTTCAAAGGGCTAGTTGGTCTACATCATGGTCCAAAGTAGTGCATGTCTGATGTCTCACTAACTCATGGTCACTACTGATGTGTGACCAAATACATTAGGTCAATGTGTACATGTGGTGTCCATCGAGAACACGGAGACCTCACGTCCGTGATTCTCTGAAGTGTCAGAGGCCTAAGGTATGTGGTAATGGAACCTAAAGCCTCATGCACATGGTCCACAAACCGCAGAGACGAAAGATATGGTTGACTTCAGTGGGTCCACTGTTCGCCTTTTTAGTGCAAATATAGGACATTTTCTATATTTTGAGGAATGAACTTACAGATGCGGAAAGCACATGGAAGCCATCCGTGGTTTGTAAGTAGGCCCAAGTGGCTGTCCATTTCTGCTGTGTTGTCCAGGTTGGATCTTCAGAGGGTGCCACATCTCCATGCCTGGTATACTGGCGGATGGTATTTTTATTTTATTTCCCGTGCCACTTCTGAATTCATGTAGTGTGAATCTCGCAGACAGTGCCCTCAGTTTTGTGTCTTTGATCTTCCCTGTACAGTTCTTCTCCTAGCTGGTTGAGCTTTTCTTTTGACCTTCATTAAGTCGTCCTGACCCTCATTATCTCTGTTTAGGATTTGTGTGGTGCTGCGGCTCTACTTAATTCCTCTCCTTTAACTTTCCCTGCAAGTATCTCAGTAGATCCGTGTTCTGTTCTCCAACAAGTCGGGGCATATTTCTTCACAGAGACGTCTGAGCAAAAGGAGAAATTCTATTTACATGTGTATGAATAAACACATGATTAAATGCGTATAGGGAGAGAGAACACCTTCTGCACATGAATATTGAACTGAGTCAATTAGGTAAAAATGTATAAAAATAAATACCAACACATGTAAAAAAGCAAGGGGCTAATCTGCATCCTGCAACTCTAGGACCATCTGTAAGACTGGCAAAATCGCAGATCAAATGTCTTAAATTGTACTTTCTGCACTTTGTGTTATTTGGTGTATTTTTCCTGCATTTTTAGAGGGTGGCCTTGTTGATTCTGATCCGGGTGACAGCGAGGATCCAGCTTCTGAAACCCTTGGCAAACGGCTGATGTTGCCAGAGGAAATACATGGTGCTGCTTTACTAAAGATCAGTCCTAAGAAACTATCTTGCTACTGTTTTTATCAAACTGTGTATAAAGACATTGGCCTTAAAGGGGTTATTCAACCCCTATAATGCCCGGGCGCCTCATACAGGTTGTATTTACCACTCTCCCCGACACCCTCGTCGCTCCTGATGCCCACACCACTGCGACATCTCCCCGTTGCACGGATCAAAACATCTTGCGACCAGTGGAGTGGGGTGGGGTGGGGGGGGGGACCAGGGTCCCGGGAATTATAGGGGTTGGATAACCTCTTTAAGAGCGGTTCCTGCAGCAGGGCAGTGGAACCAGATGACGTATTGGGTTTAGGTGTGTTTTCTTTTCACGTGAACTGGGTGTTCCCATATCTGTTTTATGAAGCGGCCTCTGGTGTGTATGTTGGGGGGGGGATGCATGGAAATGACCATGCGGGTGGGCTACTCTATTTCCATAGCTCCCATAGAGGTCAATGGAAGCTAAGTAAATGGCATAGCTTGGTTGTTTCTGGAATCCCGACCACCTCTGTACATGGTGGGTATTCCAGTCTCAACCATGAATTATGGAGATGGCAATTATCCCATTTAGGGGGCATTCACACGACTGCATACCTTTTGCAATCTACAAGTTGCGGCCTTTTGCCTTCCACATTTTGCAGATCAGCCCGCCCCGCCTTATGTTAGTAATGCCTATTCTTGTCCCCAAAATGAACAAAAATAGGACATGTTCTATACTTTTTTTGCGGGGCCACGAAATGTACATACGGATCTGAACAACACATGGTTTGCTGTCCACATTTTTTGTGGCCCCGTTGACTGGGTCCACATCCGATCCACAAAAAAAGCCGTTCAGATACGGGCCAAAAATACGGTCATGTGATGTCAATAGACCTATAAAGCGAGACTCTAAGCATATTTTCCTAATTCCTTGACTTCAGTGGGAGCAGCGCTGTAGTAACAAGCACTCTCCACTACACTGTGCATGGTGCTATGTAGTTCCAGCGATACCCGAACGACCTCCACCGATCAGCTAGTGATGGCCTGTACTGAGGAGTTTAGTGCTTGCACACTATAGACTAAAGTACCAGCTTATGTGAGCTCCCACGGTCCTGGCCACCAGAGAGGTTGGCATTTTTCTTATAGTGTTCTAGCATGACCACCACTGATGGATTACAGGGTGGTCGTAACCAGGGAAACAAGCGGTGTATAATGTGATAAGTGCCTTGTATTAACTTTCTTTACATATTAAATGCCACTTACTGAAGTGAGACAGCCCCTTTAAGTTTAACACGTCTGTCTTTCTACCCCTTTACTGAAGTAAGGCTAGCTTCCTGCCTGAACCAGATCCGGCGCTGCCGGATGCAAAATGAATGTCTGCCGGCCCCATTAAAGTATAACCGCAACCAGCTAGCAACCAATGACGCCGTGCGCTCCTGCTCTGAACAGGAATCCAGCCCAGCATACCACGGACCGCTCTCGGCCCCGGAACACGGCCGTGTGCATTCGGCCTTGCACAACCACTTTCTCACCAACTTTTTAGTGAATAATTATTTGGACAACGCATGACCACTGCAGCCAATCAGTGACCTCAGTGAATGCACCAAAGAGGCCAATGATTGGCTGCAGGGTCACGTGAAGTGACGTCATCTGTTGCAGCTGGTTCAATAAAGCCTGGCTGGAGCAGCCGCGCTATATCTGTTCAGCAGGTACTACCTGGTTCTTTATTGGAAGTCTTGAAAAAAGAAAAAAAAGAGAGAGGCTGAAAGGACCACAATGTTTGGCGCCAGTCAAAGGGGAAGGAGACAATACCTATATTTGTAAGGAATATATATTTTTTCAACACGTGCGGATCAGTGATAAAAAGTCGCACTGGAAGTCTAGAGATATTGAGACCAGCTGAATTGTGTTCATAACAGCAAGTGAGGTAGATAGTAGAATCACACCAAGAATACTCGGATCTAGTACATAAACTAGAAGGTGCAGATATAAACTGGTATTGTCAGGTTTTGGACCCCTGGGGGCCTATACATATAAGTAAAACAATATAATTGATAACATTTTAAATGCTTGATAAAAACAATAATGGTATTTTCCACTGTTATACCTGGTTCTTTATTGGAAACCAGGCAACCCATTAATGGCCTGGTATGTTACATGACCCTGGTGGCTTTATTTTACCACTCCATTTCACATTAAGGGGTCATGCACATTTTCTGTATCCGTTAGTTTTTTTTTCTTTCTTTGGTTCTGGGTCCATTCTGTTTAAACAGGGTCGCAAAAGAACGACCTGTTACATGTGCATTTGGCAGCTGAAGGCATCTGTGTTGGTCCCATGTTCATATGTACCCATATTACCGAGAAAAATTATCTTTTAATATATGCAAATGAGTCTCTAGGAGCAACGGGGGCGTTGCCGTTACACCTAGAGGCTGTGCGCCCCCTGCACTTTTATTGACGGGGCCAGGTGAGATCACATTTACACTGCCTACTCCTGTCAGTCAAAGTGGAGAGGGCGTGGACCCTCTAGGAGGAATAGCAACGCCCCCCGTTGCTACTAGAGGCTCATTCGCACATATGAACATGGGACCAACACAGATGCCTTCAGCTGCCACGAGCACATGTGACAGGTCTGCCAGTGGAAAGAAGAAATGTCAAGAGTGTTGCTGATGCTATAAAATATTTTATAAAAGATTGGCAAATCTGCAAAATGTGAACAGCGGCTAAAACTACTCAAATGTATCCCCTAGTCACAGGATTCAGGAGTGGCGGTGAAGCATAAGCGCTGTCCGTTGTAAAATGATGTCCATGCATAAAAATAGGCATAGGTACCTGCTTGACCCGCGTGGCTGCTGGGGTGATGTGCCCATACACATGTCACTGGCCTCGGCGGTCTGGTGCCTTATACTGCTGAAGATTGGCTGCAGCGGTCACACGTTCCTACAGGCACATCATCTTGGCGCTAGATACTTGAGGGAAGCGGACGGGCAGTCCCTCTGTTTGGTCACGCTTCTGCCGTGCAGTTCTAGAAAGCTAGGCTATGATGCTGAATGCCAAGGGCAGGGCAGCAGTAAGTCCATCTGACCAGGCACGGTGCCCGTTCAGTATGAACAGATGACGCTTGTGATCCGAGCGCTGCCAGATTGTTGGTTCCTTCAGCAGCACATGGACCTGACAGATGCTTCACCAGGAATGCTGATTTATGCAGACAGTTGGAAATGGATTTGTTTCAACAAAATATTGTGTGTAAAAGCTTTCCTTTACTTGTATCTGCAAATACAGCGGAGAGTCATGGAATAGTTGTGTCCTGGTGAACGAAGGCTTGTTCCCGCGGAGCCGCATTTATGGCAGATGTCATCTTGACCATACAAGGTTTTATTACTTGAAAAAATGCATTTCGTATGGAAGACGCCAGCGGACTCTTGGCTGTTGTTTGCTCGTAGTTAAATCATTGACCTGGCGACCAAACTGGTATTCTGTTTTTATAGCGTGGTATCAGTCCTAGTGGAGTGTTCTGTAAAATGTAATGTCCTCTATATAGACAAGGTGCCACCAACACGAGATTGAAAGATTATAGCAAGTCAGATTGCAGCGCTCACCCACGTGTCGTACCGGAGGCGCGGATGTGGCCAGGACAAAGCCAACATGAACTGTGTAAAAATTAGAAGGGTCCAGCTTTCGATAAAACGATATCCTTTATTCAATGCAGTAAAATCCATGCAAAATCGGCGCGTTTCGGATCTCAAGTTAAGGCCACTTTCACACTAGCGTTCGTCGGTCCGCTCGTGAGCTCCGTTTGAAGGGGCTCACAAGCGGACCCGAACGCTTCCGTCCAGCCCTGATGCAGTCTGAATGGATGCGGATCCGCTCAGACTGCATCAGTCTGGCGGCGTTCAGCCTCCGCTCCGCTCGCCTCCGCACGGACAGGCGGACAGCTGAACGCTGCTTGCAGCGTTCGGGTGTCCGCCTGGCCGTGCGGAGGCGTGCGGATCCGTCCAGACTTACAATGTAAGTCAATGGGGACGGATCCGTTTGAAGATGCCACAATTTGGCTCAATCTTCAAGCGGATCCGTCCCCCATTGACTTTACATTGAAAGTCTGGACGGATCCGTCCGAGGCTATTTTCACACTTAGCTTTTATATGCCAATATAATGCAGACGGATCCGTTCTGAACGGAGCCTCCGTCTGCATTATTATGATCGGATCCGTTCAGAACGGATCCGATCGAACGCTAGTGTGAAAGTAGCCTAACTGTGTCCTTACTTATATCCGAAAAGCATCGATTTTGTATCTGTCTTGTTTTGTTTGGATTTTACTTCATCAAATAAAGGATATTGTTTTATCAGAAGCTGGAACCTTCTAGTTTTTACAGAGATTGAAAGAGTAGACGCTGCATTAGGCTGGGTTCACACCTGAGCGTTTTACAGCGCGTACGATCGCGCTGTAAAACGCCCGATGCCCCAAGAAGTACATGAGCTTCTTTGGGGCGTCTTGTCGCGCCTTCCCGTACATAGACTTCAGCGGGAACGCGCGACAATGGGCGTTCGCTTGTCTCTGTATGCGTGATTGCAAACGCCCGTACAATCGCGCATACAGTGAGCTCCATCGCGAACGCTCAGGTCTGAACCCAGCGTCGGGGTACGTTTTATACACGGGATGCCTTGTACATTTTACTCCAGTTTTCCAATGAGAAAACCACAATAAAAGGCTAGTTTCGCACCAGCCTTTACAGATCCCGCAGGTGGTTCCGTTCGAGAACTGCCTGTCGGGTCTGTTACTGCTGGAATGCCGTCCTGCCCCATTAACTATTATGGGGTCAGGCGGTGATCGGGCCAAATCCGGCAAATGTATTGAAGATTTGGCCATCATCCAGCTTGCTCTAAGGGAGCATTCACATGAATCACACGTGCACTCATTCATTTCGATGGGGACACACACATTGCGGACAGCAGACGGATGTGATGTGTACTGTCCACATCCGTTCTGCAAATTCTAGAACCGGAGGACAAGAATAGCCGTTCTACAATAGGGTCCAGGATGCACACCGCCGGTATCCATGTCTCGTGCATCTGCAGTTTCTGGGCAGATATGGTTGTGTGAATGCTCCCTAAGACTATATGCACACGGCCGTTTTGGTTTTGCAGTCTGTAAACTTCAGATCCGCCAAATACCGATAAAAGCCATGTGCAATCCACATTTTTTCTCAGTCCCATAAATGGCTATTTTTGTCTGAAAAAAGGACAAAACCAGGACACGTTCTCTAACTTTCGGGATGGACATATAGAATCGGACAGCAAAATGACATTGTGTGCTGTCTGTTTTTTGCGGATCCGTACAAATAAGGGAGTCCATGTGTGATCCGTAAAAAAATAGTGATCCCAAATACGGTTGTGAGCATGAGGCCTAATACAGTAACAAAGTTTTGCCACACCATGTCACTATGTTTGTAATGCAAAGGGGGAATTCTGCATCAAAATCCACTTGTAGCGCCACGGGTTACTTTGTTTTTTTCCTGGTTAGTTTATGTCCCATAAGGGTTCAGTGGGGACAGTTCTGGATGCCAGAGGACCTCCTCTTCACGCCTGACCAATAAATCAGCTTCACTGTAGAGGGCGCTACATTCAGAGGCTCCTGATTGGCTTTTTGCTTACTACTTTCAGTCGGCCATGTATATAAGATTCATGTCAGTTGACGATAGTGTGTATGGTGCCAGCCTGACTGCCGCTGCTGGCGGATGAAAGAAGTTTTGGTTATGTTGATGTTCAGTCGTCTAGCTCATTTGTTTTCATGGTAAATAAGCCACAGGCGGTGGTGTCTGCGCTCCTGATGGAAATAAACCGGAGTAGTCATCTGATACCATGCTTGTTTATGAAGGAGATGGAAGAGGGGGCTGTTGGCAGAGAGCGCTTCGGGCACTGCTGTGGGGGGCGCTTCTGAAGAGGGCACTGCTGTGGGTTTGGACCTCTTTATCAAGCTTTTATGTGGCCTACACTACAGTAGGTAATTGTGTGTGGCAGACACCTTGGTATGGGCAGTTCTGTGCTGGCACCGCTATTAGGCTGCCTTTGAGATCAGGTCCTTGTGGTACGCTCCCAATACACATCAACATATCTTACCCCATTCCCATTGAAGAAATAAATATACATGCCCATGTGCACAATGGGAAGCTGTTTAATGGCGTTTTGAACACGTCATGCCCTGGAAAACGCCCCCTTTACACAGTAGAATACGTGTGTGTGTGTGTGTGTGTATATATATATATATATTCTTTTTTTTCTGATGACCTATTCTCTGGATAGGTCATCAGTATCTAATCGGTGGGAGTCCGACACTCGGCACCCCCGCTGATCAGCTGTTTGAGAAGGCACCGGCTTTCCTGTGAGCACCACGGCCTTCTCTCTGCCCACCAAGCACAGTACATTGTATAGTGGCTATGCTTGGTATTGCTTGGAGCTGCTCCTAGGCCATGTGAACGATGAACATATTGTAACTGGCCTATGAAAAGCAGAAGGCTGCAGCTCTCACAGTACACCTGCTGCCTTCTCAAACAGCTGATCAGTGGGGGTCCTAGGTGTCCCCCACCAATCAGATACTGATGACCCATCCTTAGGCTAGGTCATCGGTAAAAAGATCTCAGAAAACCCTTTTTAATTTGCAGAAGACAAGTCCTATCCGTTACCAGGTCGGGTCACTTGGAGTAATATTCTAAAATGGTCTTAAGGTTCTAAATGGGGCTGGTTTGGAGGTGCAGCCAGGATATAAGGTGGGTGAAACGTTTTCTGTTTTGTTTTTTCATGCTTCTAAGGCCACATGCATATGTAGTTTGCGATTCGCATTCAGTCTGTGTTGCATCTGCATTTTTTTGTGGACCTGTAGACTTCAATCAGTTTGTGGTCCGCATTTTGCGGCCAAGTATAGGACATGTTCTAGCTGATTGCGGAATGTACATACGGGAACTACAAAAAAAAATGCTCATTGGTGGAGGTGCCAATCAGATATTGATGACCTCAAAGAAACTGCTAATAATCGAAGTAAAAAAAATTTGCACCATTCATAGACTAGACATTTAAAAGTCTAACATTAGAAAAATATGTCAGTATCTGATTTTGTTTAGCTTAAAGGGGTTCTGCACTTTCATTTAACTGATCTATCCTCTGGATAGATCATCAGCTTCTGATCGGCGGGGGTCCGACACCCGGGACCCCCGCCGATCAGCCGTTTGAGAAGGCAGCGGCGCTCCAGCAGTGCTCCAGCCTTCTCACTATTTACCGCCGGCCCACTGACGTCACGACCAGTATCAACTAGCGTTGGCAGGGCTAAGCTCTGTTCACTTGAATGGGGCTTAGCCCCGCCCACGCTAGTTAATACTAGTCGTGATATCAGTGGGCTGACGGTAAACAGTGAGAAGGCCGCAGCGCTGCTGGAGCACCGTTGCCTTCTCAAACAGCTGATCGGTGGGGGTCCCGGGTGTCGGACCCCCGCCGATCAGAAGCTGATGATCTATCCAGAGGATAGATCAGTTAAATGAAAGTGCAGAACCCCTTAAAAGCATCCGTATGCCACACACATCCCTGCATTCAGTTTCCATATGTCCGTATTTCCGTTCAGCCCCAAAAAATTACGGACAAGGATAGGACTGTTCTATTAGGGGCCAGCTGTTCCGGTCTGCAAAATACGGAATGCACACGGACGTCATCCTTATTTTTTTGCGGAGCCTTTTTTTATGGCCCGCAAAATACATACGGTTGTGTGCATGAGCGCTAATGCTGAGGTATGTGGTGACGGATTCCCTTTTAATGCTGGTTTTCATTCCTCTGATGCCTCAGGCACACAACCATTATTTCAGTCCGCATCCGTGGGGCCACAAAAGATGCGGACAACACGTTGTGTGCTGTCTGTATCCATATGTCTCTTCCATAGCCCCTAACATACTGCGGGACCTGCGGATGGGAAAATGCGGATTTACTTAGCCAGTACCTGTGTTATGTGCATCCGCGAGAACGGATACGGTTGTTTTTGCATGCGTGGTAACTGTGTCTTACACGGTGAGGGTTATGTCTCTAAATACTACTTGAACATGCTGTAAAGTGCTACTTTTGAGATGACAGAACATTTATGTCCTTGAGAACTTAGTAAGTGCCGGCTCCAGGGTTTCTGAAGTGTCGGCATTTAGAGGCAAGAGTGGAAGTGTGCTGATTTCAACCAAAGGGTAGATACTTAAAAAAATGGGGACCTATTGGTCACGGTGTACAGGAGGCTGTGTGGAGGCCTCTAGGTTCTGTATTGCAGAGCTGTAGGCACTGTATATGTCACCCCCATACACCTTTGTATTCTGCAGGATAATACCGTGCCAAAAGTTATTTCACACGCTTAGCCCAGATCCATCAAGTTCACAGCTTGTGAATTATTAGCATAAGGGCTCATGCACACGACCATATGTATTTTCAGTCTGCCAAAAATACGGATGACATCAGTATGCATTTTGCGGAACAGAACAGCTGGCCCCTAATAGAACAGTACTATCCTTGTCCGTAATCCGTAATGTTAAGTTTTTTTGCGGAATGGACATACAGATACAGAATCGCTTTGATAAAGGAATCTTTTATTTTGCTTGCGTTAAAATCTCATCCATTAGTTACAAAATTAAGTTTTGTAACTAATGGATGAGATTTTACTGCAAGCAAAATAAAAGATTCCTTTATCGAAGTGACGCTGGATTCCTTGAACCTTTTTTGCATTTGTGCTACCCGGGCCTGACTTGGGTTTTCCATGTTCACGGGTGAAGGAGGGGCAGGTGAGAGCTGCTAAACTTTCCATTTCTCTACAGATACAGAATGTACACTGAGTCATTTCCATTCTTTTGCGGCCCCATTGATGTAAATGGTTCCGCATACTGGCCGCAAAAAAACAACAACGAACGGACATGGAAACAAAATACATTTGTGTGCATGAGCCCTAAGGCCTCTTTGACACGAGCGTCGCGTGTGAGGGCCGCATAGGATGCGGGGTGCGTTGCGGGAAAATGCACAACTTTTCCACGCAAAGCGTTTTAATGCGTTTTGCACATGCGTGAGAAAAATCTGCCCAGACCCGAACCCTGACGACTTCACAGAAGTTCGGGTTTGGGATCGGTTTTGTGTAAATTTTATTATTTTGCCTTATAACATGGTTATAAGGGAAAATAATAGCATTCTTAATACAGAATGCTAAATAAATTATGGATGACGGGGTTAAAAAAAAATTATATAAAAATTTAACTCCCCTCATCCACTTGTTCGTGCAGCCCGGCTTGTCTTCTTTCTTCTTTAAGGATCTGGGAGAAAAGGGCCTCATGCATTGCACCCGTGCGGAAAACTCGCCCGTGTGAAAGGGGCCTAAGACTAGTTTCACACTAGCTCGTCTAGCCTGCTGGATCTCTCTGTATTCCGGCATTGCCAGAAGCTGCACTGTCTGGCCCCATTAACTATAACGAGGTCTGGCGGCATTGGAACTCACTCCACTCCTTATACTACTCTGCAGGTCCCTTCCTGGCTCTCTGTAATGTGCCGATCCCTAACGCATTACCTAAAACGTTGCACTTATTCTTTATAAATCGCAAGCGTTGAACATACCAAAGCACGTGAAATAAAATCGCCGGAAGTGGACTCAACTTTTGGCATGCTGTTCTGCTTCTTTACCTATGGTTGAAAATTGGATGGGTGAGTGGTTTGAAGACGCACCCAGTAACGTATCCAAAGAGGGGTTCTGCCTGGTACCTTTTTAACCCCTTCAGGACCGGGCCATCTTAAATTTTTCGTTTTTTACTCCTAGTCTTCCCAGAGCCATAACTTCCTTTTTTTATTTTTCCATGGACATAGCCATATGAGGCCGTGTGTGTGTGTGTGTGTGTGTGTGTGTGTGTTTTTTTTTTTTTTTGTGCTTTTACTTTAATGGCACCATTTACTGTTGCAAACATTGTAGTGGGAAGCTGGAAAAAAAATTCAAATGGGGTGGAATTAGAAAAAAACGCAACACCATTCACAATGGGTTTTGTGTTTAGCGTTTTATCAGTAAACTCTATAGCTGTATAGAGGAAAGACCAATAAAAAAATGAAAAATCCAAATCCCATAGTGATGTATAAAATTACATTTCAACCACCCAAACTTATGGATATTTTCAGAACAAAAATTTATATGTAGACTATAGGCTTTACATTAAATTCAATGTACACTTTTGGAGGCTTTTTTTTTTTTATGAATGCATTTTACCCATTTTTGGCTAAATAAATTTTTTTCATTTTGGCCTTTATTAAAAATATGTAGCCGTTCTGTCAAAAAGGGTTACGGTAAGTGGTTTTCTAGCTGTGTGACTGGTACTCTAAATATCTCTGGTGTCTCTAAGCTATTAAGAGGTTATAAACCCTTATTTAAGCCACATTCTTATCAGAAAGATGAGGAATGAGCTATAATGGGTGTTAGGAGGTCAGAGATAAGGAGACCATCAGCTCCTGGTCTGATGGAGAAGACAGAAAATCCAAGGGGTGCTACTAGAGCATCTCTGTACACAAAAATAATAAAGACCAATTAACAAAAATATTTTTAGCTCAAAATGAGTACAATGCAGTAATTAAAAAAAAAACTGTGCTCAAAGTTGTACATAGTCTTTTCAAAGCGGTTGTCCAGGCATACTTTCCCGCCAGATCTCAGATGCAGCTGCATGCTCGGCAGTTGAACCGTCGAGCCAATCGCCTGACAAGCACTGAAGGAAGCCCTATTTTGATTCATTGGACCTGTGGATGATTCTTGCTGGACAATCCCTTTAAGCAGTGACCATTCGGATAATGTGCCACTAACAAAAGTAAAAGCTGCCCCTAGATTGGATTAATTTGACTGTCTCCTAATATCTAGGTGTAAAAGAGAATTTTAGACGTAGCCTGCAAAGAAAGTCCAATCATATAAAGGGTCATTATAAAAACTTCTTGTGACATTTCCCTCATGGTAGGACTTTTATGTTGGCATTTTACATGATATTTTGGTTAGGATACAGATAGAAGCACAACACGGCGGCAAGCTATCCGTGTGCCATTGAAATGTTCTAGGTCATGGACATGTACTTTTATTCCGTCCGCCTCTCGGCATATTTGCCGTGATGCCACCGGAAATCCGGCCCGTCCATTTAATTATAGTCAATGGGGCCGGAGCGGTAGTCCGGGTGCAGGCACGCACTAGCGGCAGCACGGATCCGACAGGCTGTTCACCCGCCAGAACAACCTGCCGGAGTTCCTTGACGCTAGTGTGAGGGTACTTTCACACTTGCGGCAGAGGATTCCGGCAATCCAGACGCAAACAGATGCATTTGTGAGACTGATGCGTCTTTCCGGTTGTGATCTGGAAAAACTGATCCGGTATTTATTTATTTTTTCCATTTTTAAAGGGTCTGTTTTGCTGGAACACTTGGGGCCGGATCCGGCATTAATGCATTTCAATGGAAATTAAAGCGTGCTGCGGTATTTTCTCTGTCCAAAAACGTAAGAGGGACTGAACTGATGCATCCTGCAACTGATGCTCTCCTTTCAGAATGCATTAGGATAAAACCGATCAGTTTTTTTCCAGTATTGATCCCCGAGGCCCGAACTCAATACCGTAAAACAAAAACGCTAGTGTGAAAGTATCCTGAAACTAGCCTAAGAATCATGGAGGAGAACGCTTTGGTGTGTGCCAGTGAATGCACTGCCAGGAAAAGTGACCATGTCTGCAGTTCAGTCTGGTGGATGGGCTGATCCGTGTTCCTGTGCTTGGCCTTTCATGGGTTCTTGGAAAGGTTAAACAATGCAGTCTCTGCCGGGTTGAGTTTCAGATAGCAGATTTAGCAAGGTGACTGTGATCGGGTATCGCTTCTTATTCATAAGGACCTTGAAGTTGGTAATCAACTTGTGTATGCCAGTAACTTTCCTGCTGACGTGAGACAACTTTGAATAAATGACTGGTAAAAAGGCTGTTTTGCATAGGATCTCTGGATATAATATCTTCATTTATATTGGTGCAGTATTCTTGCTTAGTTATAGGTCCTGTCCTAGGACTTGCTTTGCCTTTTTTCTCAGAAATTAGGTTCCAAATCATAACCTAAACATCACCGAGCTCTGCTCCTCTACCGCGATCATACCATGCTCTCAGGCTGAAGCTCTGTCTCACAAAAACAAGCTGTAAAGACACATTAGGAATGCGTAAAATTTTGGACCTAGAATAAAACAACAATGTTAAAGTTGTTTTCCTGGACTTAAATATTGATAACCTATCCTTAGGTCTAACCAGTGTAGGTTTGACCCCCAACATACCCAACCTTCGGCTGTTTGAAGGGGCTAAGGTACATTGATGACCTCTGCAGCCTCTTCTTAGTACGTGAAGCAGAGCGCCAAACATTATATAGTGGCTGTGCTTAGTATTGCAGCTGAATTAGATTAATTTGAATAGGACTGAGCTCCACAAAGGCCTTGTGTCGAACAAATCTGACATCACGTGCCAAAGAAGAGGCTCACAGAAATTCTGTAGCCCCTTCAAACTGCAGATTTGCCAGCGTGTTGGGACTCGGGACAACCAGCTATGAGATAATGAAGTCCTATCCTGAGGAAAGCTAATTGCAGAGGTTGTCCCATCTGAAGTTTTCATGGCATAGCCACAGAATATGTCATAAATGTCTGATAGTTGGTTCTCTGGAAACTGGCAACTTTCTCAAGAATGGGCACCTGTTGCGTGCTGCTGGGACAGGAGAGGACACCACGCATGCATCGCTCTCTTCATTCACTGATATGGAACCTAGCCAAGCACGCTTTCTGTGATTTTTAGGAAGTCCCATACCAGTGAATGTGAGCTGCACATGTGTGGTCTCCTCCGTTTCCAGAGAGGAGGCATAGGCTCCTATCAGACTTTCATGACACAATATGCGCGCATGCCGTAAATGTCCAGATGGGACAGCCCATTTAATGAGTGGACATTTACCGTAATATACCATTAGCCATAGGCCGCATGCACACGACCGTGGTGTGTTTTGCGGTCCGCAAATCGTGGATCCGAAAAAGACGGATGATGTCCGTTCGCATTCCGCAATTTGCGGAACGGCACCGACATCCTTCAATATAAATGCCTATTCTTGTCCGCAAAGTGCGGACAAGAATAGGACATGTTATATATATATTATTTTTTTTTTTTTTTTTTTTTTTTTTTTAGCGGGGCCACGGAACGGAGCAACGGATGTGGACAGCACGCGGAGTGCTGTCTGCATCTTTTGCAGCCCCATTGAAGTGAATAGGTCTGCATCCGAGCCGCCAAAACAATGGCCGTGTGCATGAGGCCATAGTTTCATTCAAGGCACAGTGTGTAGTGGTAGCCCCTAACTAGTCTAACCCTATTGACTGGGTTTGGGCGACCCAATAAGATTTCTGGATAAGCTAAATCTATTGCAGTTTACTTTAGTCTGTGGTTAGCTGCTTGTACTCGGTGGCTTTGAGAAAACACCTTTCTATCCGCATTCCTCCTGATCTTTCCTGGTTCTTATACAGCACTTCCTTGTTCTAGAGTCGGCACAGACAGGACGGGGATATTCTTTCCATGTATAATATTCTGTTTATTTCACTTGGACTCTGAAGCTGAATTCTACAGGTTCTACACATTCCTATGGTCACAGTCAATAAATAGTGTTAGGCTGCTTTCACACTAGCGTTCGCTGGTCCGTTCGTGAGCTCCGTTTGAAGGGGCTCACGAGCGGACCCGAACGCAGCCGTCCAGCCCTGATGCAGTCTGAATGGAGCGGATCCGCTCAGACTGCATCAGTCTGGCGGCGTTCAGCCTCCGCTCCGCTCGCCTCCGCACGGACAGGCGGACAGCTGAACGCTGCTTGCAGCGTTCGGGTGTCCGCCTGGCCGTGCGGAGGCGTGCGGATCCGCCCAGACTTACAATGTAAGTCAATGGGGACGGATCCGTTTGAAGATGTCACCCTGTGGCTCAATCTTCAGGCGGATCCGTCCCCCATTGACTTTACATTGAAAGTCTGGACGGATCCGTCCGAGGCTATTTTCACACTTAGCTTTTTTTAGCTAATATAATGCAGACGGATCCGTTCTGAACGGAGCCTCCGTCTGCATTATTATGAGCGGATCCGCCCGAACGCTAGTGTGAAAGTAGCCTAGATTGTAGGGCTCTGATGATCAGTGGAAAACATTGGCAAAATCAGAGTAATTGAAGATGTTACCTCTGCTCCTAGTCCTGCAAGGAGAATTTTGCAGTCCAACTTGAATTCAGTGGTGAACCATTGATCAAGATGTGAAATTGTCTTTACTATGACTGGTGGGAGAAAGAGGTTGAAAGGAGCCCAAATGCGTAAGCATGAAGTCCACAGAACTCAATGTATATGGAGGGGGTGGGAGGAATGGCTGTCAGAAAAAGGAGTGTTTGGTCCAAATGTATTGATGTTATATGACCCCTTATGTCGGGGTCCACCACTATGTCCGTTAGTACCTGGGTGGTAAATGCATTTACGGTCAATAAATTAGATATGCAGCGATCTCCTCCATAGTTTGTGGAGGAGAGTTTGCTAATGCCATTGCTCTTCCCTATACTGACTTGTTTGCTGGCAGGAGATCGTGTTTACACAGCACAATCTGCTGCCTGTAAATGATCATTTTTGCATGCGCACAAAGGATCGGATTACTCGATGAACGAGTGTTTTGCGGTACATTTGCACTGCCCGATCATCTCTAACGAGCATTTCTATGAATCTGTGCGATTCTCGGCCCGTGTAAAGGGCCCTACACTAAGCAAACGTAAGGAGTTTTCAATTCGCTCACCTCATCTACAGTGGCCCCCTTCTCCTAGTTAGCTGAGGTCACCTGACCTGTGATGTCAGCTTCTCTCCCTGCCCTGATGGCGTTTGGTGCACAAGCCTGATGGAGCAGGTCTGCTTCTGTGCACAGAACCCTTAGGCCTCTTTCACACGGGCGTCGTTTTTTTTGCCCGGATAAGAGCCGGGTGCGTTGCGGGAAAATGCGTGATTTTTTTTCTGCGCGAGTGCAAAACATTGTCATGCGTTGCACTCGCGTGAGAAAAATCGCGCATGTTTGGTACCCAAACCCGAACTTCTTCATAGAAGTTCGGGCTTGGGATTGATGTTCTGAAGACTGTATTATTTCCCCTTATAACATGGTTATAAGGGAAAATAATAGTATTCTGAATACAGAATGCATAGTAAACCAGCGCTAGAGGGGTTAAAAAAAATTAAATAAATAATTTAACTCACCTTAGTCCACTTGCTCGCGAAGCTGGCATCTCCTTGTGTCTCCGCTGCTGATGATCAGGACCTGGGGTGAGCTGCTCCATTAAATACAGGTTAAGGACCTTCGATGACGTCACTCCGGTCATCACATGGTACGTCACATGATCTTTTACCATGGTGATTCACCATGGTAAAAGACCATGTGATGACCGGAGTGACGTCATCGAAGGTCCTTAACCTGTATTTAATGGAGCAGCTCACCCCAGGTCCTGATCATCAGCAGCGGAGACACAAGGAGATGCCGGGCTTCGCGAGCAAGTGGACTAAGGTGAGTTAAATTATTTATTATTATTTTTTAACCCCTCTAGCGCTGTTTTACTATGCATTCTGTATTCAGAATGCTATTATTTTCCCTTATAACCATGTTATAAGGGAAAATAATAATGATCGGGTCTCCATCCCGATGGTCTCCTAGCAACCATGCGTGCAAATCGCACGGCATCCGTACTTGCTTGCGGATGCCATCCGATTTTCACACACCCTATTCACTTCTATGGGGCCTGCGTCACGTCAAAATCGGAAAATATAGAGCATGCTGCGATTTCAACTGAACGCACAAGTGATGCGTTAAAAACATCGCTCATGTGCACAGCCCCATAGAAATGAATGGGTCAGGATTTAGTGCGGGTGCCATACGTTCGCCGCACGGATCGCACCCGCACGGAAAACTCGCCCGTGTGAAAGGGGCCTTAATGCAAAAGCTGTGCTGGATGGAGAAACAAGCCACGGGGAAGGGGGAAGATCCTATGGGTGAGCTTTATCAAAGTGGTGTAAAGTAGAACTGGCTTAGTTGCCCATAGCAACCAATCAGATTCCATTTTTGATTTTGAAATCTGATTGGTTGCTATGGGCAACTAAGCCAGTTCTTCTTTACACCAGTTTTATAAATCTCCCTCTGTGTATCGGCAGTGTCATTGTACGGTACAGCTGGTGCTTGTATTCCTACGCATATAACAGGAGTATCCCAGCAGCAATTTTATTCACTATCTTTACAGTGCAGGGGGAGGGGAAAGGCAGTCTTTGACACCCCCAGGTGGTGTTGTACACACGCCCCAACAGCTCTGCAACTGCATGCAAACAGATGGCCAGAACAGAACTAGGTACATGAGTGTGTATATTGCTGGCATCAGATTTATAGTGTTTTTTTTTTTACAACTTTGACGACCCCTTTAAGGCTATATTCACATTGTGTTTCTGTTCTCTGTTTAACTTGCACTGGAGAAGCTCCCGGCATATACACTAAATGGAGGCTCATTTGTTTAACAGAGAGGTCATGAGCTTCAATCTCTTTTATTTTTTTTATTTTTTTTTTTATGACTCCTTAAACAGATATAATTATAGACTATAGGTGGTGGGTGCCATCCGATTAAGGCCTTATGGCTATGTACAGACCAAATGTTTGTACACACTTTCTCATTCAAAGAGTATCTTTATTTTCATGACTATGAAAATTGTAGATTCACACTGAAGGCATCAAAACTATGAATTAACACGTGGAATTATATACATAACAAAAAAGTGTGAAACAACAGAAAATATGTCATATTCTAGGTTCTTCAAAGTAGCCACCTTTTGCTTTGATTACTGTTTTGTACACTCTTGGCATTCTCTTGATGAGCTTCAATAGGTAGTCACCTGAAATGATCTTCCAACAGTCTTGAAGGAGTTCCCAGAGATGCTTAGCACTTGTTGGCCCTTTTGCCCTCACTCTGCGGTCCAGTTCACCCCAAACCATCTCGATTGGGTTCTGGTCCGGTGACTGTGGAGGCCAGGTCATCTGGCGCAGCACCCCATCACTCTCCTTCATGGTCAAATAGCCCTTACACAGCCTGGAGGTGTGCTTGGGGTCATTGTCCTGTTGAAAAATAAATGATGGTCCAACTAAACGCAAAGTGGATGGAATAGCATGCCGCTGCAAGATGCTGTGGTAGCCATGCTGGTTCAGTATGCCTTCAATTCTGAATAAATCCCCAACAGTGTCAGCAGCAAAGCACCATCACACCTCCTCCTCCATGCTTTACGGTGGGAACCAGGCATGTAGAGTCCATCCGTTCACCCTTTCTGCATCGCACAAAGACACGGTGGTTGGAACCAAAGATCTCAAATTTGGACTCATCAGACCAAAGCACAGATTTCCACTGGTCTAATGTCCATTCCTTGTGTTCTTTAGCCCAAACAAGTCTCTTCTGCTTGTTGCCTGTCCTTAGCAGTGGTTTCCTAGCAGATATTCAACCATGAAGGCCTGATTCACACAGTCTCCTCTTAACGCTGGGTTCACCTGAGCGTTCTGAAAGGAGCGCTCTGTATGCGCGATTGTACCGGCGTTTGCAATCGCACATACAGAGACAAGCGAACGCCCATTGTCGCGCGTTCTCGAAAGTCTATGTACGGGAATGCGCGACAAGACGCCCCAAATAAGCTCATGCACTTCTTGGGGCGTCGGTAAAACACCCAGGTGAGAACCATTCCCATAGGGAAGCATTGGTTTCTCCTTGTTGAGCGTTTTACAGCGCGTAGGAACGCGCTGTAAAAACGCTCAGGTGTGAACCCAGCCTTACAGTTGTTCTAGAGATGTGTCTGCTGCTAGAACTCTGTGTTCCATTGACCTGGTCTCTAATCTGAGCTGCTGTTAACCTGAGATTTCTGAGGCTGGTGACTCGGATGAACTTATCCTCCGCAGCAGAGGTGACTCTTGGTCTTCCTTTCCTGGGGCGGTCCGCATGTGAGCCAGTTTCTTTGTAGCGCTTGATGGTTTTTGTGACTGCACTTGGGGAGACTTTCAAAGTTTTCCCAATTTTTTGGACTGCCCTTCATTTCTTAAAGTAATGATGGCCACGCGTTTTTCTTTACTTAGCTGCTTTTTTCTTGCCATAATACAAATTCTAACAGTCTATTCAGTAGGACTATCAGCTGTGTATCCACCTGACTTCTCCACAACGCAACTGATGATCCCAACCCCATTTATAAGGCAAGAAATCCCACTTATTAAACCTGACAGGGCACACCTGTGAAGTGAAAACAATTTCAGATGACTACCTCTTGAAGCTCATCAAGAGAATGCCAAGATTGTGCAAAGCAGTAATCAAAGCAAAAGGTGGCTACTTTGAAGAACCTAGAATATGACATATTTTCAGTTGTTTCACACTTTTTTGTTATGTATATAATTCCACATGTGTTAATTCATAGTTTTGATGCCTTCAGTGTTAATCTACAATTTTCATAGTCATGAAAATAAAGAAAACTCTTTGAATGAGAAGGGTGTATCCAAACCTTTGGTCTGTACTGTATGCTAAATAGATGCCATATAGGCTGCCATGGTCTAAAACATATATAATTTTATTTTATTTTTTTAAGTTGACCCTACAAGATGCTATTCATGCTTTAAAAACCGTATAAAGCAGTATACCGACATACCATCCAGAAAGAGGCCAGAAGGACTCTTTTAGCCTGTAGGTCTGAAGCTACCCTGACGTACACACTAAGCATAAAACACCAACCTTAGACCTCGTTCACATTTCCATGTCCATTTGACGTCCGTGAAAATATCTGTCAGTGTTTGGTCCGTGTATCCATTTTTTTTTTTTTTTTTCCTCAGTACTGCTTGCCTCCGTGATTATTTATATATATATATATATATATATATATATATATATATATATATATATATATATATATATATATATATATATATATATAAATTTTTTTTTTTTTTTTTTTTTTTTTTCACTGACCCTCGGTCAATAAAGAATACTGATGTGTGAATAAATAGATTAAGGGTCCATTCACACGTCCGCATCCATTCCGCAGTTTTGCGGACCCATTAATTTTCAGTGGCGCCGCCAAATATGCGGACTGTGTGCTGTCCGCGTCCGCACTTCCGTTCCGCTGCCCCGCTAAAAAAAGAGAACGTGTCCTATTCTTGTCCACAGCCATGGACAAGGAAATGCATTTCTTTCATAGTGCCTGCCATGTGCAGTCCGCAAAATGCGGAACGCACATGGCCGGGTCTGTGTTTTGCGGATCCGCAATATGCGGACTGCAAAACTGTTGCGGACTTGTGACTGGACCCTTGCACGACTGTTGGTGTGCCGTTCCCGTATTGTGGACCACACTTGTGAATCCGCAATACACAGGCACCATTCCGTTGTCATTCCGTATCACGGATGCGGACCCATTAATTTCAATGGTCCGCAAATCCTGAGATGCGGAACACGCCGCACCGCAAAAAGATAGAACATGCTCTATCTTTTTGCGGAACGGAGGAATCACGGACTCATTCAAGTGGATGCGTCTGCCATCCCATGCGCTTGCCCCACAGAAGGTGCCCGTGCATTGCGGACCGCAATTTGCGGTCCACAGCACGGGCTTCACGCGGTCGTGTGAACGAGCCCTTAAGCCTAGTTTACACCTCAGTGTGCCAAAACCATGGGGGAAAGCTACGCAGAGATGAGGTATAAGGGAAATATCTGCACCTTGATTTGCTTTGCAATGACTGATGACAGACCGTGAATTGTAAACTAGGCCTAAAATCAATGGGTTACGTGTGCTGTCCACAGGAAATGCCGACAGTACATGTCACCTTATAGGGATTGTCGACCAGATACCCATGCTCTGCCTGTATAATTCAGCCTGGGTGTCTCCCTGCGCCGGACAGAAAAATGCAGCATGCTGGCAATATCCGGCTATGGAAGCCTGACCGGTGAGTGATCAGTTGTACCCAAGTCAGGCATAAAACTGGGGGAGGTTTATCGAAACCGGTGTAAAGGAAAACTCGCTTAGTTGCCCATAGCAACCAATCAGATTCCACCTTTCATTTTCCAATATGGCGTCTGATTGGTTGGCTATGGGCAACTAAGTCAGTTTTCCTTTACACCGGTTTTGATAAAGCTCCCCAATATGTGTGTGAACCCGGGCCAACGTTGTGAGAATGTCCTGATGATTTTACATGGGGAGCATTGTGTGAGGGGCATGTGGCTGGCCCACTGGCACTATTGGTATGAGTCTGTGAAGAAATAAGTGCCAGGCAGCAGACTGTGAGTAATGTAGTGATTCTAGCACATCTTGGCACTCGGGATGTCACTTGTGCTGACGCCGTGTTTTCGGAGGTTTTGTTTGGTTTTGTGGTCAAGCAGTACTGAAGTCTTTCATAGACAGCAATGTGGTCATGGCGGTTCTCGTTACTCGCCACTCACCCGCCATGCTGTAATACATGACTGGAGGACTCTGAATATTTCACTTCAGTATTAGCTTAGCAAGTTTTAGTTCATTAATGCTCAATTATGGTATAATCATTTTTTAAATATATAATTTATTTCTCACTGCTTTACAATCTTCAACAACTGTGCTTGCTGTCAGTGGGAACATTGGGGGGATTTCTTTAAACAAATTCATAAATCTACCATCTTTTTGTCCATGGCAACCAACCACAGCCCAACTTTCATTTGTTTTAAGGACACTTTTCTTGTAGACCATTACATGAATTTCATATCTTCCTGCTGAAAACGATGGTCCTAAGGGTGTGTTCACATGATGGATTTTGAAACGCTAACTGCTAAATTCAGCATTGTTGTTATTATTATTATTATTTTTATTTTTTTTGGTCTTTACGTCAGTACAAAACTGTATTTTCAGATTGTAGTTTTTGGTGTGGATCCACGCAAAAAAAGGTGTGAACACGTACGGAGCAGTGTTTTGATGCTTCTCGTTGATGTCTATGGGGGGTTCAGTGTGGATTCCTCCCCTTGGTAAGGAATGCTGCAGCTTTTTTCCACATGAAGTGCTGGTTCCCATTGTCCATTGGAATTAATGGGAGGCTGTTTTTAAGGCTTTTTTTTTTTTTTTGGTCAGCGATCTGTCCATTCCGCAAAAAGATAGAGCAAGTTTTATCTTTTTGCGGTGCGGAGGCATGGAACAGAACCCCAGAAAGCACTCCGTAGTGTTCCGTTCCGGATTTGCGGAGCCATTGAAGTGAATGGGTCCGCATCCATGATGCACACGGAACGGTGCCTGTGTATTACGGATCGGCAAATGCGGTCCGCAATACGGCAACGGGCAGCACCCGTTCGTGTGAATGAGCCCTTACTCTGTGCTGTTCTCATTTTCTGTACACTGACACAATGCAGCAAACTGTCAGGACAGGAGGAGATCGCTCCTGGTTTGTCTGCAGGTAAACAGTTAGACTCGGACTACAGAAACGCGTTGCACGGCCACCAATGGCACCAAAAGTGAATGGGGCTGCATTGCAACTCGTGGGTTGGATTTCTTGAGCCTGTAGCGTCACGGTCATGACATCCCACGGCTCGCAGTGCGATTCCAGTCACTTTCGGTATGCTGTGGTCTTAGCATAGTGGAGGGGATATTTTATGGGCTTCGGGGCTAAGATAGCTGCGTAGCCCTACCCGTAATATCCTTTGTCTCACAACTAGGATCTATTCATGTTTAAAAAGAAAATAAAGTGCAAATTAAATGACAATTTCATTTTCAGCGTGCAGTCTACCGCTCGGGCCATAGTCTACAGCGCCAGTGTTTGTGTAATGCCTTCCTTTCCTCTTGACTGGCTGAGGGAGCTAGACCTTAGGCCTAGTTCACACGACCGTATGGCTTTTATAGTTTTTTGCGGTCCGTTTTTCACGGATCCGTTGTTCCGTTTTTGAGTTCCGTTGTGTTTCCGTTCCGTTGTTCCGTTCCGTTTTTCCGTATGCCATGTACAGTTTACAGTAATTACATAGGAAAAATTGGGCTGGCCATAACATTTTCAATAGATGGTTCAGAAAAAACGGAACGGAAACGGAAGACATACGGATGCATTTCCGTATGTGTTCCGTTTTTTTTGCGGATCCATTGACTTGAATGGAGCCACGACCCGTGATTTACGGCCAAATATAGGACAAGCTCTATCTTTCAACGGAACGGAAAAACGGAAACGGAAGGCATACGGAACACATTCCGTTTTTTTTGCGGAACCATTGAAATGAATGGTTCCGTATACGGACCGTATACGGAACACAAAAAAACGGCCCGTACACCCGCAAAAAAAACGTTCGTGTGAACTAGGCCTTAATCTGGCAGCACTCTCGTGTTGTAATGTGGTACCGATCCCTCCATCTGCTCTGATTGGCTGACAGAGTGACCTGAATGCCAGTGTCGAAGATGTCCTGAGTCCCCGTGTCCTCTTGAGGTCCTTTTGATTGACTCCCAATAGTGTCCCGAGTGCTGTCCTCCACATAATGACTATAAAAAACTGAACGCGAACCATTAGAAAACTACATGTAAGATGGTGTCATGTTAAACAGACGTCACCATTTTGGCAAAATGACTTGTTTTGTTCTCTTTGAAGCCGCACCGTGTGAGTTTCCACAAACTGTGTGAGTCTGCGATAAAAGCAGCATGCGCTGTCCGTCTTGTAGTTTCTCACTTCATTTAAAGCTTATGTGAATTAGGACTGATAAGTATTAACTCCTTTGTGTATACCCTATTATGGACATTACGGAGGGGGTACTAAAACATTCATTGTGTTTTCTAACCTATGCCTGTAAGTGTCAGTTTCTCACATTTACGGATGTCTAGCTGCTGATATGTTATCGACAGCTGTATTAACGATTGACCGCACTTTAACCCCCAGTGTGCCTAGCAGGAGAGGTTGAAGCTTAAGCATCCTCTGCTTTCCCTTCTGATTTGCAATAGTCCCCAGCTGGACAGTCTAACTTGGGCCTCATTCACACTACGTACTTTAAGGCCTCTTTCACACGGGCGTCAGTTTTTTTGCCCGGATAAGAGCTGGGTGCGTTGCGGGAAAATGCGCGATTTTCCTGCGCGAGTGCAAAACATTGTCATGCGTTGCACTCGCGTGAGCAAAATCGCCCATGTTTGGTACCCAAACCCGAACTTCTTCATAGAAGTTCGGGCTTGGGATTGATGTTCTGAAGATTGTATTATTTTCCCTTATAACATGGTTATAAGGGAAAATAATAGCATTCTGAATACAGAATGCATAGTAAACCAGCGCTAGAGGGGTTAAAAAAATAAATAAAAATTTAACTCTCCTTAGTCCACTTGATCGCGAAGCTGGCATCTCCTTGTGTCTCCTCTGCGCTGAGCGGCTGAACAGGACCTGGGGTGAGCTGCTCCATTAAATACAGGTTAAGGACCTTCGATGACGTCACTCCGGTCATCACATGGTACGTCACATGATCTTTTACCATGGTGATTCACCATGGTAAAATACCATGTGATGACCGGAGTGACGTCATCGAAGGTCCTTAACCGATATTTAATGGAGCAGCTCACCCCAGGTCCTGTTCAGCCGCTCAGCGCAGAGGAGACACAAGGAGATGCCAGCTTCGCGATCAAGTGGACTAAGGTGAGTTAAATTATTTTTTATTTTTTTTTAACCCCTCTAGCGCTGGTTTACTATGCATTCTGTATTCAGAATGCTATTATTTTCCCTTATAACCATGTTATAAGGGAAAATAATAATGATCGGGTCTCCATCCCGATCGTCTCCTAGCAACCGTGCGTGCAAATCGCACGACATCCGTACTTGCTTGCGGATGCCATCCGATTTTCACACACCCCATTCATTTCTATGGGGCCTGCGTCACGTCGAAATCGGACAATATAGAGCATGCTGCGATTTCAACTGAACGCACAAGTGATGCGTTAAAAACAACGCTCATGTGCACAGCCCCATAGAAATGAATGGGTCAGGATTTAGTGCGGGTGCCATACGTTCGCCACACGGATCGCACCCGCACGGAAAACTCGCCCGTGTGAAAGGGGCCTAATATATAACATTTTTTGCAAAAAAATAAATAAAAATTCCAATCCAACCTATTGTTATATTTTTTATTTAATACTGTTGGTCTCCGATTCTCTTTTGTGGCTGTTATAGTAGTTTGTGCAGTCCGCTCAGCTGTAGTAACCCATCCTGGCCACTACACCGAGAATGGAGCTGTGCTTTCGGCTCTGTTTACTCTGTTCTGGCGCCTTCCGCCTACAGCTGGTTGGCGGGGGGTGATCTGACTGTTGGGCCCACACTGATCTGATATTGGTGACCTAAGTATATGTCATCAATATCTGTAACCCTGAAAACCACTTGAAGGTGCCTACACGTTAGATGGCCAGCCAGCTAATGTGTATATAGCAGTGATCCAACTGTGGGGGGAGGGGAGGGAGGTCAGGCATATTAGATCTCAACATTGCCGATCCTGGGTTCTCATGGGAGGTAATCTGTCCGCAGAGGAGTCTGGGAGCCGCTTATTCTCCTGTGAGAACACATGCATACTGGGCTGAACCGAGCATGTATGTGGGTTTGGAGGGAATATCTGTCAGACGAATAATTATTTGGCTGACTGCTTTCTGACGTTTCTTGACGCCTTTAAAGGGGCTGTCCATCTTTTACTAAGTGATGGCTGAACCTCACTAGCTGATTGGCTGAACTCTGACATCTCACACCCCTGCTGTTCTCTGTCGGGACTACACGCCACCATGACCTGTGTAGTGGACAGCGCAGCAGTGCTGTAGTAACGCGTTTCCTCCACTGTAGTAACATGACAATCAGCAAGTTATAGCCTGTATAGTTGTATCTCTATATCTTGGGACCAATTTTCTAAATATTCCAATTAAATGTTAAGTTTTAATTTTGACCACTTATTACACAATTCTTCTGTTTGACTCAGGTGGTCGTCCATAATTATCTAAATTTGTTATTTGAAGTTATAGCCTGTCCTTAAAAAGCTGGACAACCACTTTAAGCTTGGTCTTCCACCTATGTACTGACAGTTTTAAAAGTGCTAAATATATTTGACTTCAAATTTGCCAAATCTTTCTTCCAGGCATCCAGCCCAGGCCAGTCGGATTGACGGATTACCGTGGAGGACATCCTTTGCCGCACAGAGGTCCTTAGTGGAAACCATTTGCGAATGGGATGAATCCGCCTTTGCTGAGCCCTCGTTGTCGTCAGCTGAGAGAATAGCCGTATCCAGAGGGGAGCTTCGCTAGTTATGTTTCCATTTTTACAACACCCCATTTGAGTTTGCTTGTCTTTAAAAAAGAATTCAAAGTGGAGTACCGTAAACTTGATATGGATGGCAAAAAGAAAGACAAGGACAAACCTGATGAGAGGATGGCCCGGCCCAGTGGCCGGTCGGGTCATGGCACACGTGCTGGTTCCTCAAACTCTGGAGTTTTGATGGTTGGACCCAATTTTAGAGTGGGAAAAAAGATTGGCTGTGGAAATTTTGGAGAGCTGCGATTAGGTAAGTGTCATTAATGCACCTGGAGGATGAGTCACCCATCACACGTTAGGTCTATTATATTACAAATCTCAGACTTGTAAATCTTATGACAAATGAGAAATAATGATATATGCACTGGAAATCAGCCTGACGGTACATTACTTAATAATAATAATGTTTTATCGCTTGCACCTGGCATTGGCTCTTTGGAACTTATTGCTTTACAGTTTGTGTTTTTTTTTTTTTTGCACATCATGAATAAGGGGGTTGTCCCACTTTGGTGCCATATTGTAGCAATATACCACCAATGTCCAATAGCTGCGGGTTCAACCTCTGTGATCTGCCCCTATCTCTAGAATAGGGCCCCCAAAGCGAAGGAGAGTGCACTCTCTATATATTCATTTTATGGGAGTTCTAAAAAGCTGGGCACGCTTGCTCGGCTATTTACGGAACTCGCATAGAATGGAGAGTGCAGTGCAAGCACGGCCACCTCTCCTATCATCTCTATGGAAGTTACGGAAATGGCCGAGCTGGCGCCGAACTATTTTCTGCATTCCCATAGAAAAGAATGGAAGGTGGCTGCACTTGTGCAGTGTGCGCTTGTTCACTTTGGGGGCCCAGTTCTAGACATAGATGAGGGTCCACCACCCAACTCCTTTTTTTTTTTTTTTTTTCCCCTTTCTTCCTCCCCCCCCCTCCCCCCCCCCCCCCCCCCCCCCCCAGTCCAGCTCGGGCAGTGGGAAAGGAAAAGTAGCTAACTGGAGGGGGTAGGCCTGCTTTAGATGCTGCTATCTCCGGATTGGCATTAGCTAGAAACGTGCAACTGGTCTTGTTTGAAAGCTGACATTCCAGAAAGGCTTTCATACAAGACAGCTAAAGTCTAAGCAACAGGAGAAATCACTGTTAGAAATCGAGTCGGGGATAAACGCGGGTAAAACCTGTTTTTACTTTCAATTTCAGCTGCATTCACAGAATCCCAATTTCCATCAGTGATATCTTCCCCTATACTGAACTGTCATTCTGGTATTGTTTGAAAGCTTGGAATGTCAGCTTTCAAACAAGACCAGTTACATGGTTCTAGCTGCCACCATTCAGGAGATATCACCATCTAAAGCAGTCCTTCCCCTCCTTAGGTGGTTGTGGATATCAAGTATATTGGCTGTGATCAGTCCACCTTCATTAGAGTACGCTTTATGTTCCTTCTTGCAATATAATAGCTTTTTCTAAATCATTGTATTAGGGAGTTTTGCTGTTAACCCACAGCACAGACTGGCTGAGGTTTGCCCAGGATTTTGGTACTGATGGCCTATCCTGTGGATAGGCCATTAATATATTTTGGCGGTGGGGCTGGGGTTCAGACACTGCACTCCCATAGCTGTTAGCTCAGTAAAGTCTTCACTGGAGTGGAACTACACAGGTCCATCAATTGTATAGTGGATGGAGCTGGTAACTGCAGCACTGGTCCCATTGAAGGGGTGCATTCAATGGGACCAATTAGTATCATAATTACGCAGAACCCCTTTAACTAGACAGGATCCTGTCCTGCTTTCTAGGCTTCTGATCGTCAGAGTGGGGCCCAAGGCATAGGATCTTATGACGCTGGCTGTCTCGCGTTAGACGGTAGCCTTGGAAGCAGAGCTGTCTAGTTAACCATTTCCCGACCGCCCACCATAAATTTACAGTTGAAGTTAGTTATTTAAATATGGCAAATGCAGCAGGCGCCAATGCTGCTGTTTGCCTGCTATTTTAAACAGCAGACACCTAGGGCTGATGTCTGCGACCAACGATTAACGCCGATCGCAGACATTTGTCCCTTCAGATGCAGTGGTCAAATGTGACCATGGAATCTGAGAGCCAAAAACCCCATTCAAGTGAATAGGGTCGCGATCCGTATGCGGCTGCCCCATCATAGGTGCCCTTGCATTGCGGACCGCAGCACACTTTGGGTGTAAGAGGCCTAAGTCTTCTAGATACACAGCATAGTCTGCTGCCCTACACTACATCTTAATATATGAAAAGTGCTTTTTAGTTCCTGCTCAGAACATCAGCACAGACATTTCATCCTGCAGATATCATGAGGTGCCTGTGAGGTAAAAAAAGCACCGAATATTATAATACATGGCAGCCGTGTCCCTCTTATGTTATTAGAACAGGACAGAAGAGCAAAGCCACCCTCTTCAGCAGCTCAGATTAGGCTACTTTCACACTAGCGTTTTGCTGGATCCGGCAACTTTCGTTACTGCCATAAAGTGGTTGGATCATTGCTAGACCTCATTGCAGTCAGTGGGGATCCGGCAGGCGGCTCTGTGCTGGAATAGCCTGCTGAAATCATGGAGGGGTCTGAAATTCACATTGTAGGTGCATTCCCACTCTGAGAGACAGAATAAAAAAAAAAGTAAAGAAGGAAACGTGTAACCTCTGTAATTGCAAACAAAGGCTTCTGTATCAAATATTAAGGCTCCATTGACACGTCCATAATAATGGGTCCGCAAATTGCGGAATAGGTGCGGACCCATTTATTCTCTAGTGGGCACACTATGTTCTCTCCGCATCCGCATTTCCTGAGCGCGCCGTCAATCTTCCGGTCTACTGCTCCGGAAAAAAATAGAACATGTCCTATTTTTGTCCGCAATTGCGGACAAGAATAGGCTTTTTATGGGGGTGCTGGCAGGGTGTATTGCGGATCCGCAATGCACTACGGATGTGTGAATGACCCCAACACTGATTTTCTCAGGTGTTCAAATACTTCTGTTCAGCAGTGCAAGACAAATTCTTACAAAATCATACAATGTGATTTCCTGAATTCTTTTTATTATGTCTGAGTGGGAATGCACCTACAATGTGAATTTCAGACCCCTCCATGATTTCTAAGTGAGAGAACTTGCAATGTATATATACAGTGGATTTAAAAAGTCTACACACCCCTGTTAAAATGTCAGGTTTCTGTGATGTAAAAAAAATGAGAGAAAGATAAATCATTTCAGAACTTTTTCCACCTTTTTAATGTGACCTATAAACCGCACCACTCAATTGAAAATCAAACTGAAATCTTTTTAGGTAGAGGAAAGAAAAGTGTGCACACCCTTAAACTAATACTTTTGTTGAAGCACCTTTTGATTTTATTACAGCACTCAGTCTTTTTGGGTATGAGTCTATCAGCATGGCACATTTTGACTTGGCAAGATTTGCCCACTTTGCAAAAACACTCTAAATCTGTCAGATTGCGAGGGCATCTCCTGTGCACAGCCCTCTTCAGATCCCCCCACAGATTTTCAATAGCATTCAGGTCTGTGCTCTGGCTGGCCCATTCCAAAATGTTATTCTTCTTCTGGTGAAGCCATTCCTTTGTTGATTTGGATGTATGCTTTGGGTTGTTGTCATGCTGAAAGATGAAGTTCCTCTTCATGTTCAGCTTTCCAGCAGAAGCCTGAAGGTTTTGTGCCAATATTGACTGGTATTTTGAACTGTTCATAATTCCCTCTAGCTTAAAGGGGTTGTCCGGGTTTAGAGCTGAACCCGGACATACCTCCATTTCCCTTCCCCCGGCAGCCCCCCTGACATGAGCATCGGAGCAGTTCATGCTCAGATGCTCTCCTTTGCCCTGCGCTAAATTGCGCAGGGCAAATGCATTTTTTTGGGAGATCCGTTGACCTACCGGGGCTCTCCATGGGGCTGCCAGGAACCCCGGTGACGTCACCGGCAATGATGGACGGGATTTAGCGCTGCCCTAGCCAGTAAAAACTGCTAGGGCAGCGCTAAAGCCTGGCCATCAGAGCCGGTGACGTCACCGAACACACTGCCAGGCGGAAGTTTCCGCCCGGCCGTGTGTTTTTGAAAACAAAAGAGCCCTTGCCCTGCGTGATTTAGCGCAGGGCAAGGGAGCGCATCGGAGCATGAGATGCTGTGATGCTAGCCTCAGGGGGGCTGCCTGGGTGAAAATAAGGGTATGTCCGGGTTCCACTCTGAACCAGGACAACCCCTTTAACTAAGGCCCCAGTTCCAGATGAAGAAAAACAGCCACAAAGCATGATGCTGCCACCACCATGCTTCACTGTGGGTATGGTGTTCTTTTGGTGATGTGCATTTATTTTTATTTTTTTCCGCCAAACATATCTTTATGGCCAAAATGTCCAACCTTGGTTCCATCAGACCATAACACCTTTTCCCACATGCTTTTGGGAGACTTCAGATGTGTTTTTGCAAAATGTCGCCTTTGATGTTTTTCTTCATGAGAAGAGGATATCATCTTGCCAATCTACCCCATAGCCCAGACATATGAAGAATACGGGAGATTGTTGTCACATGTACCACACAGCCAGTACTTGCCAGATATTCTTGCAGCTCCTTTAATGTTGCTGTAGGCCTCTTGGTAGCCTCCAGACCAGTTTTCTTCTCGTCTTTTCATCAATTTTGAAGGGACGTCCAGTTTTTGGTAATGTCACTGTTGTGCCATATTTTCTCCACTTGATGAGGACTGTCTTCACAGTGTTCCATGGTACATCTAATGCCTTGGAAATTCTTTGGTACCCTTCTCCTAACTGATACCTTTTAACAATGAGAACCCTCTGATGCTTTGGAAGCTCTCTGTGGACCATGGCTTTTGCTGTGAGAAAATTTCAGGAAAGACCAACTAGAGCAGCTGAACTTTATTTGCGGTTAATCAGAGGCACTTTAAATGATGGCAGGTGTATGCTGACCCCTATTTAACAGGATTTTGAATGCAATTGCTTAATTCTGAACACAGCTACATCCCCAGTTATAAGAGGGTGTGCACACTTATGCAACCACATTTTTTTTAAAGTTTTTTTTTTTTTTCCTTCCACCTAAAAGATTTCAGTTTGTTTTTTAATTGGGTTGTACAGTTTATAGGTCACATTAAAGGTGGAAACAGTTCTGAAATGATTTATCTGTCTCATTTTTTTACATCACAGAAACCTGACATTCAGGGGTGTGTAGATTTTTTTTATTTATTTTTTATTTCCATTGTATATCTATCCGAAATACTGCCACTATGTGGTTGGTTGACCTCTCAGTCATTCACCTCCCTGACTGCTTCATTAATGATCCGGCAGAGCACTCACAGCGATCAATGAGAGAGGTGTGATCTGTATGATTAGTGGAGGCAGGAGGGCGCACAGCCATCTCCATGCTGAAGGAAGCGATCTTCTTCAGTCTCCACTGTGCACTGCACTCGGCAGGGAGCTCCTGCTACACTATCCTGCGCATTTGTGCAAAGAGGCTTATGCTGTATTCTTCGTCCACATTGAAGCGCTGTACTGCTTAGCGGCTCATGTGCCAAGCGGTTCCTGCTCCTCAAGCACAAGGATGTGGATTCCACCAGTTTCTACGAAGGTAGGCCAGTGGGGCAACACGCAAAGGGACCTCCACGTTGGTTTGTCCTGGGTATTTTGTACAGGTGAAACTTGAAAGATTTGAATATCCTGCAAAGTTCATTTATTTCAGTAATGCAACTTAAAAGGTGAAACTAACATATGACAGAGACTCATTACATGCAAAGCAACATATTTCAAGCCTTTTTTGTTAGAATTTGGATGATTAAGGCTTACAGTTTATGAAAACCCCAAAGTCCCAATTTTTAGGTACCCTTTGCTCAGGGGGTAGGGATTAATTAGCTGACTAGAGTGTGACACTTTGAGCCGAGAATATTGAACCTTTTTCACAATATTCTAATTTTAAGTTGCATTAGTGAAATAAATGAACTTTTGCACGATATTCAAATTTTTCTAGTTTTACCTGTATATTCAAAATAGCTGATGCCTTTGCATTATAATATTATTCCTAATTCTGATAAGTAGTTTTTGTGAGCATTTCTATATAGAAATTTCTGTCGTTGTCCTGGAACAAAACTCTGCCCTTACGTGGATGCATTTTCTATTGCAGTCACCGTTTTTTGCAGTCTGTTGAAGTGATTGGCACCATAACCACGCCCAACGGCTGCACAGGATCGCAAGGCACATTATGCCTGCGGTCCAGTCCAAACTCCTCAGGCATAATTGTGCCTTGCGATCCCGTGCATCCGATCGCCTGCGGCGGTGGCTACGGTGCTATTCACGTCAATGGATCATCACGCCCCCTCCTGTCCCACAACATAGTGAGCCGGCCGCTATGTAGTGCATTCTGGACAGAATCGTCTGTTGTGAACGAGGACTAAATTTGGCCATTTCACACCACAAAGACTAGAGCGTAAGCCGGCCACCTCCCTGCATTGAATTATGGTTTTGATTTAAAATTATTTTTTATATCAGAACAAGTAGATTGTCATGAGGGACAAGTAGATTGAGCCCCCGCTTTAGTCCTTCGACAAGTATTTTTTTATTTCCACACCCCTGTTTAATGTTCAGATGTTTTATATGTAAAATTGTGAAAGGGGCCAATTTAAACATTTTTTTTTTTTATAACCATATCGTTAGCCCCTTTAGGGGCTAGAACCTGGGATCTTTTGATCCCTTGTCCTAATCACCCTAATAGAGATCTATAAGGGTAAATAGGACTTCACACTCTCCTTTCTGCCCTATACATAGTACACAAAGCAGCAGGGAGCTTACCATGGCAGCCAGGGCTTCAGCAGTGACTTGGCTGCCATGGTGACCGATCGGAGCCCCACGATTTCATTCCGATCGGAAGAGCTGCCACTGGGAGGGGAGCCTGTGGCCACTGCGCCACCAATGAATATAATGAACACATTAATTTAAATGTAGGCAGTGGGTGCCCGCGGCGGTATCGCATACCTGGCACCCACCTTCTATGACATGGTGCTGCGATCCCCGGCAATTAACCCCTCAGGTGCGACACCTAAATTAATGTGTTAATTATATTTATTGGTGGCGCAGTGGCAACAGTCCCTCCCCCTCCTCCACAATACCAAACTCCCATTGGTGGCACAGAGGGGAGGGAGGGATTGCCTCTTTCTCCACTGTGCTGAGGGGAACATGGCACGCGCTGAGTTTTTTAGCGCATGTCATGTTCTCTAACAGATACTAGACTGCGCAACCTAGTATCGTTAAATAGTAAGATTGGGTATCGAAACTTCGATACCCTGTGCAACTCTAAGCATTAGTAAACCTCCAGGAGGCAAACTGGTTTACAAAGTGTCACCAGTCTTAGAGGAGATTTATTAAGACCATTGTGTTGTACACTGGTCTTGATATCATCTGCGGCACCAGAGGACACGCCTTATTTGACGATTTATCTGGTGTATTCAGAATGTATTATTTTCCCTTATAACATGGTTATAAGGGAAAATAATAGCAATCTACAGAACACCGATCCCAAGCCCGAACTTCTGTGACAATGTTTTGCACTCGCGTGGAAAAGTTGCGCATGTTCACGCACCCGCCTCTTATCCGGGCTAAAAATATGATGCCCGTGTGAAAGAGGCCTAAGGGTGCTTTCACACTAGCGTTTTTATTTTCCGGCATACAGTTCCGTTCAGGATGTCTTCAGTTTAGTCGTTTTGACTTTTCAGGACGGAGATGATACCGCTGCATGCTATGGTTTTATCTCTGGCCAAAAATCCGTAACACTTGCCTGGCATTTTTTTTTCCATAGGAATTTATTAGTGCCAGATACGGCATTCAAAATACCGCAATGCTGGATCTGTCCATGCGCAGACTGAAAAAAATAAATAAAATAAATGTATGCCGTATCCGTTTTTCAGGATGACACCGGAAAGGCGGATCCGGCATTTTTTCAAGCATTTGTAAGACGGATCAGGATCCTGATCAGTCTTACAAATGCCATCAGTTGGCATACGTTTTGACGGATTCCTCTGCCGCAAGTGTGAAAGTACCCCAAGGCAAAATCCATCAGAAAAACAACCTTGTGTGGGCATTTTTTTTTTATTTTTTGGTGCTACATTTTGTTTCTGTAGAGAAGTCTATTGAAAAAAAAAAGGCCATACCAACAACCTCCAAAAACATTAAAGAATGTGCAAAAGCAACAAAAAGCACCACAGAAAACTCATCTTTTGCAGTGCATACCATAATTCACTGTTGATTTACAGCTAAAATCTGTTTTGCTGAGGGGGAGAAAAAAAAACTGCCAAAAATCTTCACTTTTGATTTTCAAATCTGCAGCATGTCAATTATTTTGTACAATTTTTTTTTTTTTTTTTTTTTTTTTTTTTTTTTGGGTGCAGATTTCGCCCTTTGCTATACCACATCAAATCCACACCAAAAACCGCAAGTACGGCATGCTGTACTTAGTGCGGAAACGCACATAAAACCCCGCTGAACTCTAACTGCGCCCGTGTGCAGGTACCCTTATAATTTCCTTGCGGTTGTTCTCCGTGCCTGCTGGCATCTTACATAAAGCTAGGCTGACTTCATTTCCAGTGTGTAATAACTGCTTTGAAGAATCCTTCCATTTCGGTTTGTGTATGTAGCAGCTTTCTGGAAGTGATCCAGGATTTTTTCAGCATTCCCAGGACAATACTGGTATTTTTCACTGATTGAAATAATTGTCCACTAATGGGATTTTCTGTTGCTGGGTGACTTTGGTGACTCAATTAGCTGCAGTCTCGAGACTTCTGCGTGGGGTCCATGTGCTCATTGCTGCTGGGGTGTCTGGTTGTTCCTGGATGCACTGCTCGCCATATCTCCTGCCAGATATTGGGATAGTAGGTATAAAATAGTTAAACCCCAAGCCTATTACAAGCATGAAAGCACACGGTCACAGAACTGGAAGCTGAATGATATTTTCTTGTTACTACTGCTATTATTATCATCTTTGGCTTCAGTTCTGAAGGCATTATGAACTATCGGGATCCAACTTGACTTGGCGTTTGCATTAGGCTAGCTTCACACTAGAGTTAAAACTATCGTATACTACTGGATACTGCCTTTCCCTGCCAGAGCCCTTTGACTATAATGCAACCTGGGAGGGATCTGGCCGTTTTTCGTCTTGAGTGCCAGGATTCGTACGGAGAAAAACTGGTGCTTGCATACAGCGTTTTTTGGAGGAGATTTTGAAGCACATTTTCCTGCAGGTTCTTCAGCCAGATCTAGAAGTGGATCCAGCAGGAGGGAAAAGTACAAGTCTTTCCTTTATATTTCTAATGCCTTTCGAATTCACTCACCGTTTTAAAATTTGCATAGGAGCCCAACAATGAAATTTACGGCGTTCCCGTAACTGTTACATGCCGAATGTCATTGGTGCCTTATGGATCACACTAACTTATAATGGGCCCATCAGGTCTCTGTTATTTATGACGGTTCAGAACCTCCAATTCACATGTGAACATGTTGTCTTTTTGATGTGCCTTTATTTGATGCCAAAAACGGTGTCCTTGATGTGGTGAATGTCACCCATGTAATCGTAGCCTGATACTCGGCATCAGTTTATGGATAGGTCTTGTGGCAATGTATCAGTTCATCGGATGCCTTTGAAATTACAGTAGATACATGACATTTGCATCCAGATAGCCAATGTTCTGTTGAGGCAGTTAGTGCCGGAAGGGGGTAACCTCAACTTGGACATAAATGGCATGTCTACAGTATATGCCATAAGTGTCCTGGACGCACACCTAGGTGGAGAACTGGGGTCTCCTCGTCTGCCTTCAGGTGGAGAGCAAATGTAGAGGTAGCCAAGCATGCCCTGTAGATATACTATAAATGCCTGTGGGGCCCATTCTTGGTTGTGTGAGCTTTTCCACTAGTCATCATTTTATAGATGTCTTTGATCTGAGGTTTCCTTTGGCTGGTGTCCATGAAGAATATCTACTGCATATATAAGGTGGACTTTTATTTGTCTGTTGGTCGTTGACACATCCTGTGTGGCGGGAAGTAGCAGAATGCCTGAGGAGACTATACATACGGTTTTTGTAGGTTTTATATGGCCAGCTAAAATCGCAGTTTTAACAATGGCTGTTCACTTAACCAGTGCCAGTTTTTGACTTGGTCATTGTGTGGCTTTTTGGCAAATCTCTTGAATAAAAGGCATTAGTCGGGGCCTCATTACTGTTTTATGTGGACTTTGTATTCTGGCACATTGCTCGCTTGTTTCTCACTGCTCTGCTGTAAACCCGTCCTGGCAACTTCTAACATTCCTGTTTTTGTTCTTCTCTTCAAGGGAAAAATCTGTACACAAATGAGTACGTGGCGATTAAACTGGTAAGTGTATTTTTCATTCTTTTTTTTTTATGTAATCTTGGCCTTTGGGCTCATGGATATTTTGGCTCTATTTTACCATAACGGCAGATTTCTGGTGCAGTTAGCTTTGCATTTCTTTGTGCCCAAAAAACTTGTGTACTTGCTTTGTGCCAGATGTATTATGTATTTTTGACACTTTTTGTGCTTCACTTGAAGACTAGACTTGTTGTGACAACATGCACTGACATTTTTGGCATAAAATGTTTGCACACAGTCAGCTAACCAATAGGTAAAGATAGACAAAAGTGTCTAAAATGGTCCTAACGTGGCATAGCTTTAGATTGCCTAATCTAAGTGTACGCTGTCTAAATATTACACCGGACTAGTAAGTCTCCCAATATGTGTACTACTTTCTGTCATTTGTAGATTTCCTTCAGCTAAACAGGTTGATCCTAACTAGTGTAGACTGCTACGGTGACGATAAATTAGCACCAAGACACCTAGCCATTTTGCAAACCCCTACTCTGCTATATGCAGCTTATTTGGTGGCTACCTAACCACTCTTACAAGTTAAAGGGGTTGTGGCTAGTTTAAAAAATATTCCCTGCCCAGGGCATAGGGGTTAACTGTCTAATTGATGACGTCTGACTGCTGGGAGACCCACTAATTGGGTCCTAGAATGGACTGGTCAATCATGGGCTCTGCCGCTCCATTCACTGTTTATTGGACTGTCTGAGACCGCCGAGTATAGTGTTCATCAGTCCTATAGAGAACGAATGGAGCAGCAGTGTGAGTGTTTGACCTGCCACTCCAGTTCAGGTGGGAGAACAGGACCCCATTCTCAGGAATGTTGGGGGTCTCAGTGGTTGGACCTGCTCAATCAGTTAGTTATCCTCTATCCTGTGGGTAAGGGGTCATTTTTAAACTTGACACAAACCCTTTAAAAGGGTTGGCCCATTTCGTACTTTGCGGGCATTTCAATAGGATATGCCACTAATGTCTGATAGATGCAGGTCCCAGAGGTGGGACTCCAAAGTGAACAAGGGTGCACCATACAAGCGCGGCCACCCTCCATTCACATCTATGAGAGTGCTCATAGTGACATATCCTAGAGAGATGGGCCAACCTCTTTAAGGCCTGGAACCGAACTTTGGTATATTAAAAGGGGTATTCTGGTTTCAGCCAATGATTTTCTTTTTATTATTATTTTATTTTTTTTTGCATATTGCAAAGCCTACTGTTTAACCATCTACTTTGTACATGCATTCACCAGGGTTTGCAGGATCTCTGCTTGCTGTAATTCAGGTACATCCTTCACTGTTAACCCTGAAAGGATGGAAACCTGTCCTGGTCATGTGCTGGACCCAGGTGTATGGCTTGTTACTGTACAATCGTGTCTTGCAACGAGCTGCGCACCTGGGTGATTAATGAAACTGTAGAAGAAAAATGGTCTGTTGCCCATGGCAACCAATCGCAGTACGGCTTCCCTTTTTATGTTTTGCAGTGATTGGTCGTTATGTTTTTCTTTAAGACCACTTCATACGTTTACAGCACACAGCATACTTTTTATGGTCTTTTCAATTGCACCTCTTGTTACCTCCTTAGTGACCATCCATACTCCTTTTTACGGCGATCACTAAGGGGCCTTAGGCTGGGCCGCCTTTTTTACGGCTGCCCAGTCTAAGCACTGCATGGGTCCCCCGTGCAGCAGGGAACTGGCTCTTACAGGAGAGCTGCGACCCTGCTCTAACAGCCCTGACCGGCAGGAGTGCCGATCCGGGCTGTTTAACCCGTTACATGTGGCGGGCGCATGTAAAGTGCTGAGAGAGGGAGCGGACTCCCTCTGTCTCCCATCGGCACCCCGCAAATGCGATTGGGGGTTGTCGATGTGTGTGAAGGCTCCCTGGGGTCTGATGTAGGTCCCAGACCAGCCTTAAGTAATTTCCAACAGGCTGGCGTAGCCTGCTGGTCTATGTCAGAATAGCATTGCCATTAAAATAAAATGCACTATAGGGATAGTGCATTGCATTTTAAAAGCAATCAAAAAGCTGTCTGTTATAGTCTAGAGATAGTCTGTTATAGACTATTAAGTGGTAAAAAAAACAAAAACTAATTTATTCAATAAAATACGCTTTTCAATGAAAAAAAATTATTTATATATACACACATATAATTTATTTTTTTCTTTTCATTCAATATATTCCTCCCCATATGTTCGGTATTGCCGTGAATGTAATGACCCGGACTACGTAAATAGTTTAATTATCCCCTACGGTGAACGCCGTAAAAAGATAAAGACAGAATTGCTAATTTATTCTTAGTTGCCACCGAAAAAGCGTAATAACAAGCGATTAAAAAGCGCCATTTACTCCAAAATGATAACAATGAAAAATACAGGTCGTCCCCCAAAAATCGAGCCCTCACTCAACTCCATATAAAGAAAAATAAAAAAGTTATGGGTCTTGGGAAGTGGCAATGCAAAAAACTTTTTTTCTTTGAAAAAACAAAACAAAAAAAACAATAGATGTATTTGGTATCTGCATGCAGTACTTTTGTCTCCGCTCCAAAATCATCTTCAGAGCGTAAACCTAACGGACCCCATTATAGTCTATGGGGTCTGTAGGCTCCGCTCGCCTCAGTTTTGTGCCCGATCCGTCCTTTAAGTTCTCCTGCTCCTATAACTGAGCAGGAGAACGGAAAGGCTGAGCGCTGGTGTGAACGAGGCCTAACTCGTTCTAATCCTGCTTGTAATGATACCACCTCTGTCTATAGATAAGACTGGATCCTCCTTCACAATATGTGATTGTCAGAGCTTCTCTCTTCTTCCCTTGTACAGTGACCTCTGCACAGGTCACAGAGCATGCCCAGAAGACTCTCCCATAGAGGTCAGCGGGGTCCCCTCCTGACTATTGTGTCTATGGCCCATAGGGCTGCCATAAAGCAATTATTTAAATGCTTACTAAATGCTGTTAAGAACAGCAAGATGGCGGCCCCCATAATCATGTTCAGAACATAGAATAATTAAATCTGCAATTAGAAAATAAAGACAAGGGTGTGTGTCACTATCTGGTTTTAGCTGGCAGATAACATTTTTGGCGACACGTTCCCCTTAAAGGGAGCCTGTCACCGGGATTTTGGGTATAGAGCTGAGGACATGGGTTGCAAGATGGCCGCTAGCACATCCGCAATACCCAGTCCCCATAGCTCTGTGTGCTTTTATTGTGTATAAAAACCTATTTGATACATATGCAAATTAACCCGAGATGAGTAAGAGCTTGAAAATATGACTCTTCTCTGGTCACACAAGTGAGATATGACTCTTTTTTTATGTTAATTTGCATATGTATCAAATCTTTTTTTTTTTAAGCAAATAAAAGCACACATAGCTATGGGGACTGGGTATTGCGGATGTGCTAGCGGCCATCTAGCAACCCATGTCCTCAGCTCTCTACACTAAATTCAGGTGACAGGTTCCCTTTAAAGGGTCTGGCCTACTAAGGTCTTGCTGTGAAGTGCCCCGAGCCCTCTTTTTATATGCATGCGATATCATTTCAATATTTAATAGGTTTATTCTTTCCCAGGAACCTATGAAATCCAGGGCACCGCAGCTACATTTGGAATATCGGTTCTACAAGCAGTTGGGGTCTGTTGGTAAGTCTTTTTTTTCCCAGTTCATATAATACGTCTTTCCTGGCACAAAAGCCTTGAACATAAAACTAGATTTCAGGTGAAGAGTGAGGCTGGTCAGATTGGCCTGGCAAATGATAAAGCTGTATATTGTATGACAGTCCTGACAGAGGCGGTGCGCGCTACTGTGCAGTTCCCACGAGTATGGTCTCTATGGTATCTGTGTTCTATGCGTCTCTATGGATACTACTTACTGTCAAGGCTTCTGGAAGAACTGGCAAATTGCTGCATGTTACAGATTTCTGTTCAGCCGAATGTACGATGCATCTTTAATTCTGCTGATAGTACTAATCTGATGGAAGTTTATCGCACAGTACTTTTATTCAGAACACTGTATCCCTATGCTTTGAATTGTAAGGAGAGGCTGTTTGATTTTTGGTATATTTTATCCTATCATACCTGTCCTATCTGTTCGTCTGATTCAACAATTTGCGGATATGCTAAGTAAGCATCTAACGGATAATCAGTTTGCCTCTAGGGAACCTGTCCCCATGAAATACAGTGCAATCTGCAGGCTGCCTGGTATAGAGCAGGAGGAGCTGAGCAGATTGTATAGTTTTTTTTTTTTGTTTTGGTCAGGGGGGAATTCACGATAACGTTTAATTTATACATTTAAACCTCTGCTCTTTCTATACATAAGACCACCCCCATGTACAGCCATCAGTGACTGACAGTTATGTCTGTATACACACTTGCACAGAGAATGCTATCAATCACTGATAACACCTGAGCAGACTGGTATGTCGTTTTGTGGGAAAAGGTTCAGTAGAATTTGTAGTCCTTTACTGCTACTTGTTCTTTTCTTAGGAGTCCAGTGGGTGACCTTACCCATTGAGCGACCGTCATCACCGCTGTCATAGAGCGAAGACTGTCAATCACTGAGTAGGACCACCCACTGGACTCCTAATCCCAGAATGCTTAGAGGTTTACATGATATACTGGATCTTCTCTCATAAGCCTGTGTATCCATCTGCTCTGCGCCTCCTCTTCTCCTGCAGTATAGACAGCGTTTTCAACGCGATTAGTTTTTTTTTAAATGTACCGTCTTAAAGGGGTTGGTCAGCCATTAATATTGATGACCCATCATCGGGATAGGTCGCCAATATCTGAACTGCAGGGGGCACCCCCGCTGGTCGGCTATGAGACATCAAGTTTCAGTCTGGTTCATGAGAATTTGCTGTACAGGAAAAAGTCAGTGGGAAAGATTACTCCTTCATTTTGATGTTTTAAAAAAATCTTCATCTGGTTAGCTGCAGTCAAGGAACAATCCTTATAACTGAATTAATAGGTATTCCCTACTAATCAACACTTCAAAGTAAGCGTTGACGTCGCTCGCCGGTCATAAGCGGTGACGTCGCTCGCCGGTCATAAGCGGTGACGTCGCTCGCCGGTCATAAGCGGTGACGTCGCTCGCCGGTCATAAGCGGTGACGTCGCTGCACCCATATTATGTTTTATGTAGGCTGCATTGTGAATAAAGTGTATTCATCATGAGGCAAACCCTACAATGGTTTACTGGAAAGTGCGCCTTTTGCCAGCTGACTGGTTAATGTATGCTGCAGTGCGTTGTCTGGTACAAGCCATGCTATTTTCTAAACTGTAATGATAGTTTCTGTAACGTTTTAAGCTCTTTGTATAAGTAGAGCTGAACATGTGGCTGTGGTTCAATGGAAATTGATGACTTGGCTACATCATGCCGTCTTACAAATCTGTCTTGGACGACACGCGGAATGATGAAGTCTATGGTGGACCAAACGTCTTAATGTGCACGTTTCTGAAAAGGAATAAAGTTCCTTGTGTTAGTGTTGCAGTTAATTGGATGAGCGTGAAACCTTTAAAAAAAAAAAGTTAATTAAAAAAGTTATTTCCATACAAAAATAAAGAAATTGTTTAACTGCTTCAGGACCATCACTTTTTTGTTTTTACATTCACACAGCCGTACGAGGGATTGTTTTTTGTGGGACAGTACTTTCTTATGGCACCATTTAACATCGCGAACGATGTAATGGGAAGCTGGAATGAAAATCCAAATGGGGTGGAAAAAAACACAATTCTGCCATGGTTTTATGGATTTCATTTTTACGTTGTTTCCTATGCAGTGAAAGTGACCTTTTACTTTATACTAAGTCTCGTTATATCTCCCCCCCATAAGTTTCTTGCTATTATTATTATTATTTTTATTTTTTTTACTTGTGTTTTCTCGGTGTGCATTTTTTTTTATATATATTTCTTTTAATGCGTCTTCGTAAAGTGTTTTTTTTTTTTAAACTGAAGGAAAAGCAGCATAAACTAAAAAGCATGGTTTTGACGTATATTGTCTATCTCACTATTTGCTTTGCGCTAACTTCTTGCTACAGTGTTTATCCAAAGGCAAAACATCAGGAAAAATGTCCCCTAAAAATTCGGCAATTTTTCTAAAAATGTAAATGAATCTCTCATGTTGCCCCAGGGACTGGGTCTGACCACCCTGCAAATAGATGGGATTGGGGAGAGAGCCAACACGTGGAGTCCACAATCCATTCATCCATTGCAGAATTTCTGCTCACTGTTGCGGGTAGGTTTACATGGAGCTGAGCTGTTGCATGGATTGTGGATTTTGAGCGCTCCCTCTCTCCTTAGGGCGTTAGACTGTGCTTTTCAGGCGCTACTTCTAATAAGTACACCCTTACACTAGGTGTTAAAAAAATCCAGCAACCTGTTCTGGCATAAGTGATGGTTGTTGGCCGGGCAAAAACCTCTACCTGCAAAAGTATTTTTTCCGTCCGAAAGCATCTGGATCCCTGGTTTGTAGTCAGTGGGGATCTGGCTGTTCCTGGCATTATCCAGCTATGCCAGATATTCATAACGCTACTGTGAACTTACCCTTAGGTACATCAACAAAATATTGCAAGGCAAATCCACTTTACTATCAAGACGACAGAAAGTCAATAGCACTAAAAATATCTTTCCAGGAAGGAGCCGGCTAGGATATAGGAAATATTATATATTCCACCCACCCTCCATTACTCCGTAGATGTGGTTGACCGCCTCCTGGAATGGACGTAAATGGTGAAGAGCTTCTCCAGGAGGCCTCTAAGATTTCTGGTCAAGTGGTTATAGACAATCTACGTTTTGTCACCCTTCAATTTCATAATGTTTTCGTTCACCTTTAACTTGGCATATCCTTAGCTTCCTTCTTGTGTAAATATAATGCTAGGACTACAGTGAACAATGGGTTGACTGGCTTGTTGTGTTTTTTATTTTTTATTTTACTAAAGTGTCTGAACCCTGGTAAAACAATGCCATCGATATCTGAGATGAGAGTGAGACGGCCCCTTTAATGGAAAAATACCGGTTTTCATTTAATCGCCAGCAGTTATGGTCCCTTTACACGGGACGATGTACAAACAGATTGTCGGGAAGGACCGCTAACGGAGGATACCGGCGCATTCACATGCAGTGATTTTTTTCCCCCACAGTATGGGGAGGAGTGATCGCTAACCTCATCACTCTTCCCCATACTGTCTCGTTGTTTCCCCCTTTAGGTTGTATTTACACAGCATGATCTGCCGCTGGGGAAAAAGGATTTTTTTTTGTGCTGCACAAACGTGTGTTTCGGTAGTGCATTTACACCGCCAGATCGTCGCTAACAACTGTTACTGTGAACGCTCGTTAGCGATGCTCTGTTCCATTCTTGGCCCCTTAGTTTGACTTGCTATAAATACCAGTCAGAAATAAAAAATTTGCTCTATTCGCCTTTAAATTTATTAACCTTTTGGGACGTTTCTTCTTTCTCATGCTACCCTGTAAGGTCTGCTGCTTGTGGTCTCTACTGTCCTTACTGATTGTTTCCTTTGAGGGTCTCGGAAGATCTGTCTCTCATCGAGCATTTCCTGTTTACGGTCTCCTCTCCATGTTGTAGTAGCCTGCTTACATCTGGGGGCACGTAACTGTAGCTGAATGATTGGCATGCCTTTCTGCTGCACGGTTTTTTTTTTTGGGCACATTTCTTTTTCTTTTGTTCAGCGTTCTCTATTTTGTCCGAAATGATGTATGTGTTTTTTTTTTTTTTTTTTTTTTTTAAAACCTGTTAGGCTACTTTCACACTAGCGTTAATATTTTCCGGTATTGAGATCCGTCACAGGGGCTCAATACCCGAAACAAAATGTAACTGAATGGAATGCTCCTAAATGCATTCCGTTCCGTTCTCATACCGGAGAGCATGCTGCTGTTTGCTTTCCATCCTGGGATGTGGAGCAAGACAGACCCACAAGGCAAGTCAATGGGGACGGATCCGTTTTCTCTAACACAATAGAAAACTGTTCCGTCCCCCATTGACTTTCAGTGCTGTACATGATGGATCCGTCTTGGCGATGTTAAAGATAATACAACCAGATCCATTCATAGCGGATGCAGATGGTTGTATTATCAGTAACTAAAGCGCTTTTGATGAACCCTGCCGGATCCAGCAAAAACGCTAGCGTGAAAGTCGCCTTATTAAGCTGCAGTTTTTTTTGCAGAATATATAGATGGATATGGACGTATCTATCAAATCCAGATGACGGCGATACCCAAATTTTTTATTATTATTTACCACTTTTTCATGGCATATTTCTCTGCCCGTGTGGTAATTGGAGTTGAGAGTCAGAAAGAAAAAAAAAATTCTCATATTCACCTCACTGATTCCCCAAACTCTTCCTGTGTCCCCTACCTTTCTGTACCTCCTGGTCACTCTCATCACAGATATTATGACAAATCAGCCAATCAGTGCACAGAACGAGCAGCGACGCTTCTCAGGGCGATCTGCACCCGTCACTTGCACCAGCAGCTTGCGGATTACGGATCCACAAAGTATATAGGATCCGTACTCCACATTCTTCAGGGGCAGAGCAGAGCCGATGCAAGCAGCAGCCTTCTGTACTCTGCGTGAAGGACCCTTTAAGCCAGTGATGGCTAGCCTCTGGCACTCCAGCTGTGGTGAACCTACGACTCCCAGCATGCTCCACAGAAATGGATGGAGTTCTGAGAATGGCCAAGCAAGTGTGCATCTTGGGAGTTGTAGTTTTACCACAGCTGGAGGTTAGCCATCACAGCTTTAAGCCATTCTGACATTTTCAAAGGCGGCTTTACTGGCCGGATTACCCCTTTAATGGCCTAGGCTGCAGCTATTTGCTGTTGACCCTTTAAGAAAAGGATATTTGCATCTTTGTTGTCAAAGGGCTCATGCACACGACCATATGCCCTCCGAGACATATGGTCCGGGAGCGCACAGCATCATGGGTTACTCTGATACTTTGCGCATCGGGCTGCGTGCGGGGCTAATGCGCACAGCATCATAGTACCCGATGTATGCCGCTCCAGGACATATGGCCCGCTCGGAGGGCATACGGTTGTGTGCATGAGCCCAAAAGATGATGAAACAAAATCTCCGGGTCCATACCAAAAGAGGAACATTGAGCCCCCATGCCCCAGGGGAACCAACACGCTCAGGCTTCTGCTGAACGTTACGGTGGCTTTATTTTGCCACCAGCACTTTAGGTATGTTTTTCCACATATTTCAGTAACCTTATCCTTGCGCTTTTATCTCTGACACTGTTGGAGAAGGGGTTACCCAGTTCCAAGCAGCTAGTCATATGATATGTCCAGCACTATCCAAAAGGTTTACATGATGCCCTCATGTGAATTGCTTCCCTGGTGCCCGCTGTTCTCCTCATAGTGGGGTGGAGTTTGGTTCTAATTAGTCATGTTATGATATGGAATAATGAGGCATTTTTAAGTGGCATTAATCTATTGCAGGGATGCTCAACCTGCGGCCCTCCAGCTGTTGCAAAACTACAACTCCCAGCATGCCTGGACAACCTACAGCTTTCAGGGTATGCTGGGAGTTGTAGTTTTGCAACAGCTGGAGGGCCGCAAGTTGAGCATCCCTGATCTATTGTATTCCCTACTATTAATAAATATTCATAGATAATTAAGGAAGGTTTTTTTACTCGTATTTATTGGAGGCGACTGTATTACCGTATAGAAGTGAATTTCCCCGGTCTCCACATTCACATGATTTGTGTGGCAGATTCCGCGTGTCCTATTTCTTCTGCATATAATCTAAGGAAATTGGCAAGGAAATGATTTGTAAGGCAGAAAGGTGCACACGGATTACTGGAGCTGGCTTTCATTGTGTCAGCCGGAGCTTCACAAGGACATCTGTATTGTGGGATGTGGTATATTGTCGGAGTATTGTTACTGTTTCCTCTACATATAGCACAGCTGCAGCCAGTAGTATGTTCATGTGGGAGCCACCGATCCATCTTACTGGGATTGCATTAGCGTGATCTCTCTCAGAAAGCCTCACACCTGAATCCAAGCAAGTTTTGTCCAATAGGAAAAGACACATTTAAAGTGTTACTCCTATCTGGACATTAAAGGGGTTGTCTCACTTCAGCAAGTGGCATTTATTATGGAAAGTTAACACAATGCACTTCCTAATATATTGTGATTGTCCATATTGCCTCATTTGCGGGCTTCATTCAGTTTTCCATCACATTATAGGCTTCTCGTTTCCATAGTTACGACCACCCTGCAATCAACCAGTGGTGGTCGTGTTTGCCCACTATAGGAAAAAGTGACTGCCTATGTGAGCTCCCATGGTCCTAGTCACCAGAAAGATCAGCACTTTTTTTTTCCGCATAGTGTGCAAGCACGACCACTGCTGCTGGATTACAGGGTGGTCGCAACCATGGAAACGAGCAGTGCACAGTATGATGGAAAAATGAATCAAGCCAGCAAAGGAAGCATATAAAATAATGATACATTAGTGCCTATTAACTGTTTACATGATAACTGCCATTTGCTGAAGTGAGACAACCCCTTTAAGACCTATCCACCTCTGGGAGCTGTCTTAAATGAGTTCTGACTTGTGACCACACATGTGGGACTTCTTAAAATACTATCACTGCCGAAAGGAAAATTGAAATATAAAACACTTAATCTTAATTAATTATCACTTAAAGAGGACCTTTCATCTGGCCAAAAATTGTGAACTAAGTGTTGTGATCTATACAGTGGCGCCCAGAGATCTCACTGCACTTACTATTATCCCCGCTCCGTTCTCCTGCTATGCCCTCTGGTATGTTCGGTCACTTGGTTATAGTAGGAGGACACTGCCCTTGTTCTCCTGGGCGTCTCCTTCTCCCAGGCTGTAGCGCTGGCCAATCGCAACACAGAGCTCACAGCCTGGGAGGTTTTTTCTCTCCCAGGCTGTGAGCTCTGCTCTGCGATTGGCCAGCGCTGCAGCCTAGGAGAAGGAGACGCCCAGGAGAACAAGGGCAGTCTCCTCCTACTAGAACCAAGTCCCCTAAGTCTCCACCTACCATAACTAAGTAACCGAACATACCGGAGGGCATAGCGGGAGAACAGACCGGTGCCCAGGGATAATAGTAAGTGCAGTGAGATCCCTGGGCGCCGCTGTACAGATCATGACACTTAGTTCACATTTTTTTGCCAGATGAAAGGTCCTCTTTAAAACAAAGTAACGAACAGGAAGAATTGCCCCTCAATCAGGAAAATATGTAAAAATACTAGTGGCAACTGGGGTGTCGCTGGGGGTATTCATTGTCATCGGGGTGTATAATAACTAACACAATCCCACCGAACATACCCTCCGTAATTTTCAGACCAGCCCCTATTGTCACAAACAACTTCTCACAATTGACTGTGCTCTGTAAAATGTAGCAAACTGTGAAGTACTTAAGATTACCAGTATACTGTAGCGCTCATTAACTGGTATCTGCACAGTTGCTACTATGTGATATCAAATCAGCTGTGGGTGCTGCTGGAGTGGAAGGCACAAGCATAGGGTGTGAACTAATTAAATGTAATCCGCAAGTGGCCTAGTAGTAACCCACTAGCGATATCGGTCTCATCACACCTATGTCCTTATCATGTATTCATAAACTCCAGTAGCAACTGGTTTAATGTTGCGCCTTCTTTTACAGTCTAAAACTATCTAGCATATAAGATGCATATAAACATGTGAAGATAGAAGACTGCACTACACAAGGATAGTCCAATTCTTACTTTATTGCTCCATAACGGAATAAAAACAAATTGGGCGGTAGGGGTACAGGACCCCACACAGTCACCATGAGGCGACGGCCGTTTCGAGGTAAATCACGCTTCCTCGGGCTGTGTACATGTCATCTCTATCACGCGCTCACTCTACACATTTTGCCAGTTTGGCTCATCAAGAGCTATCTCAATGTAAGGTGCAGACAAACAAACATATAGCAAGCCGACAACCTTGTGTAGTGAGGTGGTCTGCATTGCCGCTAGGGTGGCCATAACACGGCTGCCGATCTCCACTAGTTATAAGGAGGAGGCTCCTCACCTCAATCGGATCCAGCCTCCAAGCCAGCCAGTAGGTGGGCCGGGGGTGCGGCATTACAGTCACTCCCTCCCGCCTACCTGACAGGCTTCTTTTCAGGGGCGATCGCGCTAGGAGTGTAAACACACTCTGAATATACAGCGACTACAAGGCGGTTTGTTAGAAAGAAAGGAAGGACGATTGGAAAGGCAGGCATAGGTTTAGAAATAGACGGTATCCGCAACCCGTATTGGCCAGAGCTTACCAACATTCTCTAGCGGTTAATCGGAACTCCTTGCTAGAACCCAAGAAGAATATGTCAGGAGATGGGCAAATGTGCATCGTTGCAACTTATGATGATGCGTATGAGACTAGGGTTGGGCGATATCAAAAATGTCCCCACGATAACAATGTTAAGAAATTTATCACGATAACGATGTATATCGCGATAAATACTCATTTAAAAGTAAAAACGCTTGGCCACAAGGAGACATTATACTGTATGGGGGAAGCCACAAGGAGACGTTATACTGTATGGGGCACTGTATGGGGGCAGCCACAAGGAGACGTTATACTGTATGGGGGCAGCCACAAGGAGACGTTATACTGTATGGGGGCAGCCACAAGGAGACGTTATACTGTATGGGGGCAGCCACAAGGAGACGTTATACTGTATGGGGGCAGCCACAAGGAGACGTTATACTGTATGGGGGCAGCCACAAGGAGACGTTATACTGTATGGGGGCAGCCACAAGGAGACGTTATACTGTATGGGGGCAGCCACAAGGAGACGTTGCACTGTATGGGGGCAGCCACAAGTAGATGTTATACTGTATGGGGGCAGCCACAAGGAGATGTTATACTGTATGGGGGCAGCCACAAGGAGACGTTATACTGTATGGGGGCAGCCACAAGGAGACGTTATACTGTATGGGGGCAGCCAGGACTATTATGGGGGCAGCCACAAGGAGACGTTATACTGTATGGGGGCAGCCACAAGGAGACGTTATACTGTATGGGGGCAGCCACAAGGAGACGTTATACTGTATGGGGGCAGCCACAAGGAGATGTTGCACTGTATGGGGGCAGCCACAAGGAGATGTTATACTGTATGGGGGCAGCCACAAGGAGACGTTATACTGTATGGGTCAGCCATATCCTATTATTGTCCGCATTACGGACAAGGATAGTCCTGTTCTATAAAGGGGCAGCTGTTCCGTTCCGCAAAATACGGAATGCATACCGATGTCATCCGTATTTTTTGCGGATCTGTTTTTGTGGACCTTTAAAATGCATACGGTCATGTGCAAGAGGCCTTAGGTGAAGTAATCAAGTCCACCTGCTAAAGGAGTTCCTTTCTTCCATCTCAGAACAGAAGACTTAAGGAGCAAAAACCCACCCAGATCATACACCACAAGTCAGCATTTCACTATATTTAGTACTGTGCTTAACTACATGAAAGGCCAGAGTTCAGCGACAGAATTATGTTGCCGAACTGGTTTGTTGTTTTGTAATTGTTCTACGCAAGAGAAAACTGACGTGCTTGAGCAGAAAACCGCTCGGCAACAACGCTTTTTTATTGGGTTGCAGTAAATATTTTTAAGTCTATTACAAATCACCGCGGCTGAAGTAGTGTTTCTCAGTGGCTTGATGTGTGGTATTTGAAAGGATTCTGTAGAAGAAACTTCAGAATGTAGGGCGTTCACTCTGTGAATTGGCACAGTACACTGGTTGTTATTTCTGGGTTTAAAGTGCAAGCAAAACTAAGAAACCTGTAATATGCTATTATAAAAATGCCTCTTTTTCTACTTATCAGGCTCCTCTCTATCCGGCACCGATCATTGATTCTTTTAGCTGATAGAGAAGCTGCAGTTTCTAAGGAGTGTTCTGTTTCCCTCCCATGCTGGATTCGCAGCTACACTTTTCAGTACTGCTGTACTATGTTCACTTATATGCTGCTTCTGAGGGTGTGCTACAGAGAGATAGGAGAGCAGAGCCTCCTAGTGTCTGTGTGCTTTGTATGGCCGACATAGCAGGTAGTTTCCACAAACTAGCTCAGGGACAACCAAGAAGTACAGCTGGAGGCTGCAGACGGGGGAAACAGGTGAAAATGCCAGATTCAAATAATTTAATGGCCAGAAATAGTGCTACACCTCTTGTATACCTCCATAACCTCTCCTGAAAATCCATTAGAAATGAGAGGTACTCATTAAAGGGGTTTTCCAGCCGTTAATATTGACCACCTATTGTTAGGATAGGTCATCAATATCTGATCCGCTGGGGTCCGACACCCCTGCTGATCAGTTGTTTTGAATAGGAGGTATCCTGACGATAGGTCATCAATATTAACGGCTGGACAGCTCCTTTATCCATTCCTTAAAGGAGTTATGCAGGTTGTTTAAACTGATCTATCCTCTGATCATCAGCATCTGATCGGGTGGGGGTCCGACACCCAGGACCCCCGCTGATCAGCTGTTTGAGAAGGCAGCGGCGCCAGCAGTAATGCCGGGGCCTTCTTCCTGTTTACCACAGGCCCAGTAATGTCACGAGTAGTATCAACTGGCCTGGGCGGAGCTAAGCTCTGTTCACTTGAATGGAGCTTAGCCGTGCCCAGGCCATTGATACTAGTCGTGACGTCACTGGACCTGTGGTAAATGGTGATAAGGCTGCGGCGCTCCTGGAGCGCCGCTGCCTTCTCAAACAGCTGATCAATAGCGGTCCTGGGTGTCAGACCCCCGCCAATCAGATGCTGATTTATCCAGAGGATAGATCATCAGTTTAAACAAACTGCAGAACCACTTTAAGGCCTCATGCACACAGCCGTTGTTTTGGTCCAAAACGGCGGCCTCTGATGCGGACCCATTCACTTCAACGGGGCCGCAAAATATGCAGACAGCACTCCGTGTGCTGTCTGTATACGGTGCTACGTTCCGTGGCCCCGCAAAAAAAAAAAATATAACCTGTCCTATCCTTGTCAATGCTTTGTGGACAAGAATAGGCATTTATATTGAAGGCTGTCCGTGCTGTTCCGTGTTTTGCGGATCTGCGATTTGCGGGCTGCAAAACGCACCACGGTTGTGTGCATGAGGCCTAAAGGAGTTTTTCAGTTTTATTGAAGAAAAAAAGGGCTTCTGTCAGCAGAAATGTAATACAAATATTTTGTTTCTGTGTCTGTTCCGTGTGGATAGGAGGCAGACCCATTCATTTTAATGGGTCCGCAAAAAATGTGCTGTCCGCATCAGTATGTCCGTTCCGTAGCCCAGCAAAAGAAATATACCGTAACATGTCCTATTCCTGTCTGTTTTAGGCATTGTTACAATGGATCCGCAAAAAAAAAAAAAAAAAAGATGGCATCCTTTTTTTGCAGACCCGCAAAACCCATACGGTCGTGTGCATGTAGCCCTAACCTGGCTTATTTTAACGATTGTGCTAATGTCCTCTGAATAGCCTAGTCTAGTTTTAATACACGCCCCCATTACTGCAGAAAAATTAGCCTCTAGGAGCAGGGGAAGCGTTGGTCCTGCTCCTCGGGGCTCTGTTGTCCCACCTCTGTTCATGACCTCCTAGACTTGATTGACAGGCAAGACAGCGTTCACTTGCCGTTTAGTATTCGGCTCCGTACACATAACTACAAAAAAGTTATAATGGTCAGAATATGAAAAGCAAATTTATTTTTTATTTTTTTTATATATTTTTTTCAGTAGTAAAACACAGCAAAATCTATACATTTGTTGTATCTCAGTAATATTTCTGGCCTGTAGAATGAAAGTAACAGGTCAGTTTTACCGTATATGGAACAACTTAAAAACAAAACACAGTGAGGGGTTGTATCTGGCAAGGCAGGTATTTTCCTCCCAGCATGTGCGGCTGGGCTGGATTCCAGCCAGGTGAGGTCAAATACCGGACCAGAGTTTAAGTGCCGGTCCGGGTTTTGGCAGCACCTGGCTGTCCTTAAATAGTCAGCTGGGCTCAGCAGAGATGTGTCTGTTTTTGGGATCTGAGGCTTTGTGCCGTGCTGGCCGCACGCTGGGGAAACAGGCCCCCTAAAGCCTGCTGTGGACTACTGGAGGCAGAACTGCCAGCAAGGTGACTTGTGTTATATGAACTTTCCATTGTATGTGGATTAACACCAAGACTGCAAAGTTGCGTGCTGTTTTGTGCAATTGCCTCAAGTGTGAATAAACACTGACGTTTTGAGTTAAGAACTTGTATTTTGCCTCTGTACTGCGCCCGCTTACCCTATTTACCAGAGCGAAACCCCACACTACTGATAAAAATAAATCCTACTCGCCCTCTCCCCACCACCCAGTACTGGCCGTCTGGCTCTATTCAGTGATGTTCCATTACCAGCCTGTAAACCTTTGGATGGATGGGGTCACGTGCGTACCTACAGCCTATGGCCTCAGTGGTGATATGGCACCGCCGGAGGACATGTGATAGTCCACACCGGCACTCATGACCCTGACAAACCAGAATGGAGCTTCGGGAGATTAGTTTTTGTTTTGTTCAATAGGTACAACATCCTGTTAGGGGACAGTTTATGTCCAGAAGGCTGAACCCCTTTGAGACTGGAGAATGGAGTGGTAGTGAGGTGCAGTTGTCACATGCCTTGCCAGCCGTGCTCCAAGGTCATCCTGTTACTTGTCATCTTTCCACAAGTGGAGATTGACAGGGTTTCTCTCCATCCATAGCTCCATTTGTAACCTTTGTGTAATGTTGGCAGTGCATGTAACCGATCTCCTCCTTCCTGCTGCCAAGCATTTCAGACATGGTTAACTAAATGGGAGTGTTGTTTCCACATTTTGACTTGCTTCAATTACATGCCTTACATGTGGTGTCTCAATAACATATGCCATAGCTGAAGCATTTCAGCTATTTGGCCCATTGCCACCTCTATACCAAACTACCTTTTTCTCCTACATTTTTGTGAGCTAGTTCCCCTTGTTTATGTGTTTTAGCTCCAAGAAGCAGACTTTCTTATTGCTCCAGTCCCGTGAAAGAACAGCAGCGGTGCCATCCTCAAGTACAAGAAGAATACAAACTCCAGTTTACGCGGTGCAATAGAATTCATTTAATTTGCAATGCGGCATATCCTATACGTGACGTTTCGGCCACAATCACAGGAACGCCTGCTGGTCTGTGTACCGCCACATACCAGCAGGCGTTCCTGCAATTTCCATATATGCCCGCCATCCGAGCAGTCTTTCTAGCGGCACCAGTCTGATGAAGGCCGGATTGTGGCCGAAACGTCACGTATATGATATGCCGAATTGCAAATTAAATTAATTCTATTGCACCGCGTAAACTGGAGTTTGTATTCTTCTTGACGGAACGGGGTGGACACATAAGAGTGCCACAAAGTTTTTTTTCTTCAATATTAGTAAGTACAACTAATGTATCTTTGGATCTATCAATGTAGATGAGAAAGTTAGAACCCAAACAACTAGACACTAGAAGATGAAATGAACCTTATGTAAGCGGGGGCTATTGCAAAATGTTCAGAGAGTCGACCTTACTGTCTTTTGCCATTGTGAGGACATCACGTTTTATGCTTTTGTTTGATGTATACATTACAAAAAAAGATACAAAAATGCAGCACACCACGTTGTTGTATCCTGCACAGTCCAGGTAAAAAAAAAAAAAAAAAAAAAGTGTGTATAGTTGTGGAGATATATAGATATATATATAATTTTTTTTTTTTTTTTACAATGGAACGCTATGGTGAACGGAAGCCACTGTATGTCATCAGTCTGAGGCATATGTTTAACATATGTTTTTTGTGTATGTTAAACAAATGGGGAAGAACGTGATGTGAACCCACTCTAAGGTACAGACACGCACAAAAACAGGGCTGTACTTAAATGGGTCAGAACCAGACGGGCTATGCTAGTGAGTCAGAGACTATCACTGGCACTGATGAATTGCCAGGAAGGGGTTTAAATCCCTGAACGGACCAGGCAAGAGTCGGTATCCCACTATGTAAATGGTTAGGAATCAACAGATTTCTCACAGGATGACCACCTATAAATGTAACTTTTTATTATACTGCTATTAAACTGAAAAGTCTTCTATTGTTAGAGATACTTTCAACGCAACAAAACCAACCACCCTAAAGACGGAATGGCCGCCCTAAGGGCAATCCCCTTTCAGGAACCTCCTATAATTGCATAGGCAGGCCCTGGCCGGTAAGAGGCCACCCCCCAAATAATGGCAGTACGGGCATACACAGTGTGTTTAACAAACCTGGCCCTAATATCGCTTGTGGCGCTGATAGTCACCATGGGTGTTGTGTGCTGTGATTCAGTATCGCCTGTGCAGTGCACTCGGTAACAACTGTTTGTCACCAGATAGATAGCGATACTGGATCTTAAATACTTACTGCAACGATAGGTCGTTACCTATCCTTGTAGGAGGTACGTGCCGCAGTATCCCAGACAGGTGTGTTTGGGACATTTGGCACATCCCCTTAAATTCTTAGCTTGTTGCATGATTACTTCATAGGAATTTCATAAAGTCAGTCTAAGGCCACTGGGATGTTCTAGCGGTATGATGCTGATGAAAAGCCTGATGGTATTATTTTTTACAGTGCTGCAGAAAACATGATATTGCCATTTATGAACTAGTCAATGCTGGAATCAGAGTGTCAGCCGTTAGGGCCACATACTCCACAGACGTGGTAGCCTCAGACTGGGTTTGCAGACTTTTGACTGTTGTGTAACAGACTGTATGCTGCTAAAGGAGGAGAAAAAGCAGTGCTGTTACGGTATTGCAATTTAAGCCATTCCATGATGTTTGTCAATGGGGTTATTGTATGTTCTGTACTTTGTCGTGGTGTAACCATCTTATTTTTTCCCCCCATGGTCTCAAATGAAGTACCTGTATTCTATTACAACTCCTGTAAAATAGTTTTAGTTGTAGCACATTTCTCGGACATGGTCATCAATCCAGTGTAATTGCAGGCGAAATGATGTCTGCTGTAACCCGCCCGGTCTTCTCAGTGAGTGGTACATTCAGTTCTCTCCTGCCGTGTGGAGCAGTTTAGATATCAGAGTGCTCGAGTACTAAATTTTGTCTTAATAAAGAGCAGGCAAATTAGATTTGGGACTGACTTCTCCTGACGCTAGTAGATTTGCAGTGTCCTTCTGTGTGTGCTTTTTTTTTATATTTACAAACAATGACATTCAAGGCCCTTCGTTAGGCTACTTTCACACTAGCGTTCGATCGGATCCGTTCTGAATGGATCCGATCATAATAATGCAGACGGAGGCTCCGTTCAGAACGGATCCGTCTGCATTATTTTAGCATATAACAGCTAAGTGTGAAAATAGCCTCGTACGGATCCGTCCAGACTTTCAATGTAAAGTCAATGGGGGACGGATCCGCCTGAAGATTGAGCCAAATTGTGGCATCTTCAAACGGATCCGTCCCCATTGACTTACATTGTAAGTCTGGACGGATCCGCACGCCTCCGCACGGCCAGGCGGACACCCGAACGCTGCAAGCAGCGTTCAGCTGTCCGCCTGTCCGTGCGGAGGCGAGCGGAGCGGAGGCTGAACGCCGCCAGACTGATGCAGTCTGAGCGGATCCGCTCCATTCAGACTGCATCAGGGCTGGACGGCTGCGTTCGGGTCTGCTCGTGAGCTCCGTTTGAAGGGGCTCACAAGCGGACCGACGAACGCTAGTGTGAAAGTAGCCTTAGTGTGCAGGATCTGGGATTGTGCAGTATTCCACCAAGGACAAGTGTGACCCTTTGCCATTAGGTTTGACTGTTGCACTACTCCTACTATCCAGATTACTTAAAGTACACATTAAAGAGGTTTTCTTGGGGAATAACTTATTTTTTAAGTAAACGGATGGAAGGAGTTAAAAAATAATCGTGAATCGCCTCACCGATTCCCCCCCTTCCTCCCCCACTACATGTTCCTGGCTGGAGTCACGGGAAATGGTTTGGACTGTCTACTAGGCCAATCGCTAGTCGCAGTGTTGACCATCTCAGCCAGTGATTGGCCTAGTGAGGAGTCAAAGCCATTTCCTGTGTGCAGGAAGTGGGGAGCACCGGGACCCAAATAGTGGGAGATCGGTGCGGTTACTAAGGGTTATTTTTTTAATCCATCCCATCCCCCAGCTCTCCTTTTTCCAGTATTGATCTTGTGTTTCTCTTGGCAAATGTTGTTGTCATGCATCATGGAAGGTAGTGTCCCATGAGAATCCCCTGATCTCATAATGAACGGAAATCATCGATCCTTCCATGAAAATCTGAACACTTGAAATGTTGTACTTTCTAATCACAAGGAGATTAGTTTTGCTATTTTCATTAGTTTAGTCACTCACTAAAGCTGGCCATACATTTGAGGTCCTGATTGGCCACCTTGGGATCACTCGTATGAACAATCCAATCATCTAAACAGCCCTACCAATAATTTTTTTTTTTTTTTTTTTTTTTCCAATAAAAACAGGCTCCCCAGGGCTTTAGCACAATGGCAAGAGATCGGCTGAATTCAGCCGATCATGCCATCAACGTGCTGTTTCGGCCGATGAACGGCCAATTTTTCCAGCACAGCGGATTGTATTTTCGGCAGACGAGAGTTACTCACCTGTTTCTTCTTCGCTGTGCCACAGCCTCAGTCCTCTTCCCACTGTTTGTTTACCAGGCCGCAGTGGTGACTTGCAGGTAGGCAGCATGTGACCACTGCATCTAGTCACTGTCATCATCAGTTTCCTGCCTTAGGCTGGGTTCACACCGGCGTCACGTTTTGGCTCAGTATGCGTCCTGGGTGCATTGAGGCAAACCCGCACAAGTAGGTACCCAATTGCAGTCAGTTTTGACTGCGATTGCGTTCCGTTGTTCAGTTTTTTTTTTATCACGCGGGTGCAATGCGTTTTGCACGCGTGTGATAAAAAACTGAAAGTGGTACAGAGACCCGAACTTCTTCACTGAAGTTTGGGTTCGGTGTTGTGTAGATGTAATTATTTTCCCTTATAACATGGTTATAAGGGAAAATAATAGCATTCTGAATACAGAATGCTTAGTATAAGGTCAATTGAGGGTTAAAAAAAAATAATATTTAACTCGCCTCCTCCAATTGATCGTGTAGCTGCCGATCTCCTGTTCTTTCTTCAGGACCTGTCAAAGAACCTGTGGTGACGTCACTGAGCTCATCACATGGTCCATCATCACTATGATTGGACCATGTGATGCAACATCACCACAGGTCCTTTAGCCGGCAGCTCATGATTAAAGAAGTAAGAAGACATCGGCAACTACGCGATCAAGTGGAGGAGGTGAGTAAATTTATTTTAATTTTTTAACCCTCAATTGACCTACTAAGCATTCTGTATTAAAGAATGCTGTTATTTTCCCTTATAACCATGTTATAACTACAGTGAATAGACTGTCATCTTAGCGTCTATGCGTGAAAATCGCACCGCATCCGCACTTGCTTGCGATTTTCACGCAGCCCCATATACTTCTATGGGGCCTGCGTCGCGTGAAAATCGCACAATATAGAGCATTCTGCGATTTTCACGCAATTCACAAGTGATGCGTGAAAATCACTGCTTATGTGCACAGCCCCATAGAAATGAATGGGTCCGGATTCAGTGCGGGTGCAATGCGTTCACATTGCACCCGGGCGGAAATCTCGCCCGTGTGAACCCAGCCTTATACCGTTGAGGACATTTGGTTGGCTTCAGTGGTCACTTATACCTCCTACATTACTGCAGTTTTTTGTGCAAACAGTGGTAGGAGGACCATAACTGTGGCACAGGAGGATGATTGTTTGTTTTAAAGCCCGAGTAAAAAAAAAAAAAAAGTGCATAATGGTTGTGGTTTTTTTTTTTCCACAATCATAACTGTGATGTTCAGGCTTCCCTAATATTTTTTTCAGCCATATTGTTCAGTGTTTCAGCTGCACAGCTAAATGCATTTTGCTCATAAGCAGCAGGCATGTCCTTCTATTGAAGTCCACTATGTTTGTTTTCAACCCCAGACCTTATAGAACAGATAAGGCTACTTTCACACTAGCCTTTTTTGCTGATCCGTCATGGATCTGCAAAAATGCTTCTGTTACAATAATCCAACCGCATGCATCATTCATGAATGGCTCTGTTTTTTTTACCATTGAAAGTCAATGGGGGACGGATCCGTTTTCTATTGTGTCAGAGAAAACTGATCTGTCCCCTTTGACTTACATTGTGTGCCAGGACGAATCAGTTTGGCTTCACTTCGTCAAGCGGACAGAAAAACGCTGCAAGCAGCGTTTTGGTGTCCGCCTCCAGAGCGGAATGGAGGCTGAACGGAAGCAAACTGATGCATTCTGAACGTATCCTTCTCCATTCAGAATGCGTTAGGGCAAAACTGATCCGTTTTGAACCGCTTGTGAGAGTCCTGAGCGGATCCCACAAGCTGAAAGCCAAAACGCAAGTGTGAAAGTAGCCTAAGGGAAAAACACAACTTGGGGTGCCTTCACATGGCAGATTTTGTGGCAGAATTTTCTACGACTGAAAATCCTTTCTATTAATTTGAATGAGGTGGAAAGCACATAGATCACAGCGAGTTTTCTGCGCGGGTGCATTGCGTGAAGTGAACGCATAGCACCCACAATGAATCCTGATCCATGTATTTCAATGGGTTTGTGCATATAAGCGTTATTTTTCCGCACATCATTTCTGTGTTGCATGAGAATCGCAGCATGTTCTATATTCTGCGTTTTTCGCGTAGCCCTGGTCCCATAGAAGTGAATGGGGCTTCTATATTCTGCGTTTTTCGCGTAGCCCTGGTCCCATAGAAGTGAATGGGGCTTCAGCAAAAAACACATTGTAATTGCAGACAAAACTGACTGAAGTTGCTTGCGAAATGGTGCGAGCTTCACTGAGCGCATCCTGGCACAATCCGTATTGTTCGTGTGAATGAGGTCTTACAGACACGGGAGGCTTCTGTGATGTTCAGGAGCCGTGTAGAAGCAGTTCTTTTATCAGGCTCATGATTTCAGCCAGCTCTGACACGCCGTCTTGTGTGTCCCTCTTACCAGGGAGCGGACTGCAACTTCGGAGGAAGTGAGAGCCCCAGTGGCCATGACTTTACAGCTTGTCATGTGGTTGCAGGCATACTTTTTTTTTATTTTTTTATTTTTATTTTTTTATATGAAGTCATTTAGAAATTTGCTAGTTACACCATTGTGTTAAAAAAAATATATATATTTTAATAAGTCACAGATCTGACCAGTCAACTGTCAGTGAAGTCAGGCTGTCAACCATAGGTAATGACTTAGTAGCGTCACAGCAGAAACCAAAATTACTCCATAAAATGTAACCTTTAATAGTATTCATAATAATGAAAAAATAACCCCAATAAAAACCCTACAATATCCCTACTCTTCTCCTGCCTGATAGGCGGAACTGCTGCCCTGACAAGGGCGATCCCTCTGTGGTCTTAGCTTTCCCTCTATTACCGTGATACCACCCGGGTCCAAGAAGGCAGGGGGTCGCCAAATATAGCTCCGAGAAATTTTCAGGTTTCAGAGGCCGGACTCCAACCTAGCAGAATGTTATGGTATACTGCTAGTAATATGGCAATAGCCCTTTTTAAGCATACTTTTCGTTTTTTAGTCTTGACATTTTAGATATTAGAGTTATTGAGATGCAACATTTAGCAAAAAAAAAAATACAAATAAGTCCTACCCTTGGGATAACAGTGTATAGCGGTAAACCAGTGTAAGCAGATTTACTGCCAGCTGTATGATGAGCTCTCAGTGCCCTGTGCCATCGGACTAGCGCTTCTGGGATAGAGATTAGTGACCGGGTAATTGTATAATGTACTGCATGTGTGAATGAAATCTAGGAGCTCTGCCTTTGAAGAAGAATTGACTATGTAGTCGGCAAATGATAAATCGAGCAAAGCGCCTATATAATCATCAGTGAAGACTGCGGCAAAACCGGGATGGGCAGAGTACTCTGGAAGCCACATATGGAACCAGAAGCTAATGCTCTAGTAATAAACTTCCATAGGCTCCGAGCTCTGGATGAAAGGTTCTGATGACTGAAAAAGAAGGTGGTTTCATTATAGCTTCCTTACTTTCACGATCAATTCTGATATATGTGGTTCCATGAGGGCCACAGGCTGGATTTTAATAATGCATCGCCTGCTACTCCCTCTGTACAAGTGCTGTAAGACATAACCTGAGATATAAATGATTTAGTATCGACTCCCTGGATGAGCATCATTCATATCGGCTAGAAGGGTACATAAGGACATTCCGCTGCAGCAATACTATTTAGAAGGCCTTGTTGGCCATATTAAGGGGAACCCATCAAGAGGACATAGCGTCTCAAGCTGCCACCAACCAGTTATCCAGGTAATAAGCTGGCAGTGATGCCCTTGTATATCGTGGCCGATGCAGCATAATGTAGACTGAAAACAGTGCCACCTATATTCAAATGACTTCATTTGAGGCCTCTATGGCAGATTCTGCCAAAAAGAGCTGACATCTGAACAGGCCCCATTATAGCGAATTGTGTCTGTTCTGCTCCATTCATTTCAATGATGTGCCAAATCCGGCAGTTCTGCTATTCTCTATGTGCTTCTCCTCTAATAAATAGTGCAGACATGTCTACCAAGTTCTACATGCAGATGTGAAAGCAGCCTAACCGTGTAGCCCCACAGTGGGGTCAGGAAGTGCATCCACAATACGGACATGCGAATCGAGCCTTTCCTGCTGACGTTATATATAATGTGATCAGGTCTTGGTAGAATCTTGAATCCACAACGGCAGATTCGTAGAATAGTTTTTCCCCGACCATCGGCAGTGTTAAGACCTCATGTAGCGCTCGTCATGTACGGAGACCCTTCTATCAGGTTGTAATTCTTCAGTCTCTTATTAGGAAATATGTCATAGATAGATAAATCCTTTTTTGTCCGTACTCCATAGGATGAATCCAGCTAAGGCCTCATGCACACGACCTTTGTGTGTTGCGGTCTGCAAAACACGGATGGCGTCCGTGTGCATTCCGCAATTTGCAGAACGGCGTGGATAGCCTTTAATATAACTGCCTATTCTTGTCCGTAAAGCGCGGACAAGAATAGGACAGGTTATATTTATTTTGCGGACCACAGAACAGAGCAACTGATGCGGAAAGCGCATCTTTTCCGGCCCCATTGAAGTGAATGGGTCCGCGTCCGAGCTGCCAAAACTGTGACTCTGATGCAGACCAAAACTATGGTGTACATGAGGCCTAAGGCCTCGTGCATCCGCGGCCGTTGTGCCGTTTTCAGTATTTTTTTCGTGGACCCATTGACTTTCAATGGGTCCGTGGAAAAAAATCGGAAAATGCACTGTTTGGCAGCCGCATCCGTGATCCGTGTTTCCTGGCCGTAAATAAAAATATGACCTGTCCTATTTTTTTTTTTTTTTCACGGCCAATGGTTCACGGACCCATTCAAGTCAATGGGTCCGTGAAAAAACACTGATGCACACAAGATTGTCGTCCGTGTCCGTTTTTTCCTATCATTTCAATGGCAAACTTGACTTAGATTTTTTTTTTTTTTCATTTTTTATGTCCGCGCATCCTCCAAAAATCAAAAAATACCCACGGACGAAAAACAGTCACGGATCACGGACCTATGGACCCTGTTTTTGCGGACCTTAAAAAAAAAACAAAAAAAAAAAACGGTCGTGTGCATGAGGCCTTAATCTGCTATATTAAACTGTATTCATGAAAACACGGCTAAGCTTTTGCTGGTTTTATGTCTGAACTGAAAAGGGATCTGAACAATTTCCGACCTGTGCAAGTGATATACTACACCGTATGTCGCTGAATGTTCCTGATGTGTGCCTTTTGGATCGTTTACTACTGCCATTGTACTTGTGTGGAAACGCTTAAAAGGGTTGTCCTACAAAATACATTTTTTTTACGTTAAATCCAGCCCATTATTACACCTTTTTATATATTTACTCATTTATGTTTCTATCCCCCCAATATTCCAGGAATAATGTTAGTATTGCGCCACCTGCTGTTTCTGTTGAACATCTTGTGTCCACCTAAGTAAATGTGCTAAAGTGGACGCACATGCTCAGTCTTTCTTTTGCTCCTGAAGGTATGCAGAGGGATCCCAGGTGCGGTTAGCTGGATACTTTTAAAGTACAGAGTCCTTTTTGTTTCTCAGGTGAGCTGCTGAGCAAGTGCAGTTCTAGTAATGCGGTCTCACTCGGCATCAGCTCTGAGAAGCAGCCGCTCACCACACCAGGGATCCCGCCACATACCTGAAGGACGCAGCATGTGGGAATTACAGGCTTTTATTTATTTTATATCAGTGTGAATACAGAAATGTTTGGAATAATTACCTGTCTGTATACAGCAGACTTCACAAGGGCCACATTCACGTGGCTAATCTTTCATATGGTTTGAAATCTGCCTCCCATTATTTTCAGTGGGAGTCCTAACCATAGTTTATATGGACGCATACATTTCCACTGAGGATTTAAAATGTGTTGTGGGGGAAAAAAATTGACCTGTGAATTCTTTAGACGCAGAGCGCGTGGTGTAAGCCACATGCCGATTACCTACTACTGGAATGGGGCTAGTCAGTGTGTAGACCCACAGCAGTTCACATGGCGAATACAGGTCAAGCTTGGGTTTCTTCATTGGAAGGGTGCATCAGGTTTTGGGGTGTGGGTTCCGAACGCCTGCCGTTTATCCGCAGTTTTCAGTGCAGATGTTATAATATGTCTCTTTTGTCTCCATTAGATGGTGTACCTCAGGTTTATTACTTTGGTCCTTGCGGTAAATACAATGCCATGGTGCTAGAACTACTGGGGCCAAGTTTGGAAGACTTATTCGACTTGTGTGATAGAACGTTTTCCTTGAAAACCGTTCTGATGATAGCCATACAGCTGGTAAGTAAGATGTGCTTTTATCTCTCTGATAATGTTTGCAAGTACCTAGAATAATTTTTCAAACCATTGGTTTGCTTTAAGCTTTAGAAACCTGTAAAGGGTGCACAGTGCAGCCCAGACGCTTGGAGATTAGCGCTAATTGCCAGGCTGCAGCTATACTTGCCGTGGTCTCTGTCAAAGTGCCGCGGTATGTTGGCGCTATATAAGCAAGAGAAATGCAGGTGCAGCCCAGCGAATAGTGGTGAGCCACATGCAGATACCGCAGCCGGGCTGCAATGTGTGTGAGCACCCCGAAGTATAAATTTAGCTTCATTTGGGATCAGTACATAATAAGTAATCAGTGGTCTACAGTTATCTACATCTATCAGGCATAATACATTGTTAATACCATTGCCGGCTGAACTGAATAACATTGACAATCTCATTACTATAACAGGGGTGGGATGAACAGTCAGTTCTTAGAAGCTGATGTGTTGTTGGCATTACCCTTGACGCAGAATAGGCGCTGCAGCATCAGAAACACTTTATGGCTCGTTGATGTGCATCTGATTAATCAAGTTTGTACGTTAAACAATTTTTTGAAAAAAAAAATAGAATTCCTGGTGATTTTCTCTTTTTTTTTTTTTTTTTCTTTCCTCTATCTGTATTAAAAATAAAATCTTTAAAGGGAATGTCATAAGAAGATGACCTATTTAAATAATGTTTTTGCGTTAACCTCTTTAAAAAATAAAATAAAAAATATATATAAATGTATATCTAAGACTTAAGAAAAAATAAAATATAAAAACTTCAGAGAGTGGCGGACCCACAATGGGGTTCATACTCGCCTGGTCCCTGACGCTGGGTTCCAGCTTCCTTGCTCCCTGGCCGTCTCTGCAGCTCTGCAATGCACTGGCATCAACATGCTGACGACCGCCATGTGACCGCTACAGCCAATCAGTGGCTGCAGCCGTGACCTGTCACCTCTTGGAACCCGTCAACAGGATGTTTATTGCCAGAGCATCATGGAGGTGGGGGCACTCGCTGAGGTTTTATAAGTCTTGGATAACCCCTTAAAGGGACCCTGTCATCAGCTTTATGCTGACCTCACTGAGGACTCATAATAGGTTCTGTGGAGATCACATTTCCGGTCATCTCATCACAGGCAGGATCACATTGACAGATGACACATCTGTGTAGATAAGGGAGCCGTTACACGGCCCAATCCCCGGGCAGTGCGATCCCTGATGAGAGCACCCCCACCCCATACACATAATGATGCCTGCACAGGTCACAAAACATGCCTAATAAATGTTCCTATAGAAATCATCTCCACACTATTGGTTCCTATGGTTGTAGGCGCTGTAAAGCATTTCTCTAAAGGCTGTTAATAGCCGCTTTGGAAAGATGGCCGCCCTCTTTTTCATGTTCAGGAAATAGATATAAAATATTTCAATACGAATATCAGAATCGAAAAATGAATATATATCGGTGTCTGGTTTTAATTGGTAAAATTTTTTTTTTTATTTGATAAAAGATCTGCCGCTAATGTCTTGGTGCTTGAAGGGCACCTTCAGTGCATGTCTCTAAATTTAGAGATGTTTTGGCACGACAAGGGGACCTACACAATTGGTTTTTATGTTCTGGCTGGTTAGGGAGTAAACTGAAATTATATTCAAACGTAAATATTTATTAAAGGTTAACTGTCATGTTTTCATCAGAAAATCAATTTTAGCATATGTTACTGCAGCAGCAGCATTATGCATAAAGCCATCTTTAGTTTCTTCACATACCAGTGTTTTCCTTGAGTTTTTCCCTTAGTTACAGCTGTTTAAAAATGTACAATAGGAGGATCTTCTCAAGATGGCTTCTCTGCCAGTTCTCTGAGGCCAAAACTGCTTTCCCTCACTTCCCATACACACTTTCTGTAGCCAGCAGCTATCAAATTGGATTACTGAGAGACACTCCTCCTCACTCTGAAGCCTAATGCAGGCATGCAGTGTAAAGGACCGCCCCTCTGTCTTCCGTTTAATCTAAAAGGAAGACAGACGAGCCCTAGCAACGGTCTTTTAAGGGAGCAGTGGAAAGGGACAGAGGACATTAATGAAAGCTGTTATTATAAAGTAATTACACATCTTTTGGCAATCATTGACAGACTAACTCAGGTATACATGCCTAGCTCTAATAAACTAGCAAATAAAATAAAAAATGAGTTACACTTTAAAGAAATTGTCTGGAACTCCGTTAGGCCTCATGCACACGACCGTTGTTTTGTTCCGCATCTGAGTCGCAGTTTTTGTGGCTTGGATGCAGACCCATTCACTTCAATGGGGCCGCAAAAGATGCGGACAGCACTCCTTGTGCTGTCCGCATCCGTTGCTCCGTTCCGTGGTCCACAAAAAATATATAACCTGTCCTATTCTTGTCCATTTTGCGGACAAGAATAGGCAGTTATTTCAATGGCTGTCCGTGTCGTACCGCAATTTGCGGACTGCAAAACACACAATGGTTGTGTGCATGAGGCCCTAGGCTACTTTCACACTCGCGTTTTGGCTTTCAGTTTGTGAGATCCGTTCAGGGCTCTCACAAGCGGTCCATAACGGATCAGTTTTGCCCTAATGCATTCTGAATAGAAAAGGATCCGCTCAGAATGCATCAGTTTGCCTCCGTTCCGTCTTTTGGTTCTATTATCACCATTCATTGTGGTGGGGCTTATTTTATTGATTTAATAAATGTTATGTTTTAAAGGGTTACCACATATATTATTTTTTATCTATCCCAGGTACCTCATTTTGCAAGGTTTGATCTCCTTACACGGGGCCAATTTTCTTCCTTGCGTGTTATATACATTTTTAATGGCCTATCCTCTTGATAATTCTTCAGGATCAAATTGGTGGAGGTCCAACACCCCACAGCCCCGCCAGTCAGCTTGGGAAGAAACGATCTCCATGAACACTAACCATAGGCGCATTTAAATGATGCTATTATCTGGCCGATTATTAGAAAGAATGTTAGTCCTATTGTTTGTGCCCGATAATCTGCCCATGTAAATGGAGTGCCTATAACCCGATGAACAAGCAAACGCTCCTTCATCAGGTAGTTTCATCCTTTATGCAGCACATTAAAGGGGTTGTCTCGTCACAGACGATGTGGGAATGTCACTAGGATATGCCCCCATTGTCTTATAGGTGTGGGGGCATATCCCACTGGGACCCGCACCTATATCGAGAACAGAGTCCCAAAAGTGGTGGAGAGGGCACTGCGCATGCGCAGCCACCCTCCATTCATTTTCTACGGAGCGTCTGAAAATAGCCGAGCACTGGCTCCGCTATTTCCGTCGGGCCCATAGAAGTGAATGGGAGCGGTGGCTGGTCATGCGTGGTGCATTCATTTCTATGGGGAGCGTGCTTGGTGGTGGCCGGACTGGAGTCCTCCAGCTTCCATCTTGCGGGGCTCCGTTCCCGATATAGGTGTGGGAACCACACCTATAAGACAATGGGGGCATACCCTAGCGATATACCCCCATTGTCTGAGATGAGACAACTCCTTTAAATCATTGTTTCTGGGCTGCAGGTCATGCAGTGTGACCAGCAATCTGCTGCCTAAATTCAATGACCCTGTATGAGGACGAACAATTGCAGTAGCCATGGCTTCTCCCGATACAGTAGAGGTGATCACTGCATGTGAATGGACCTGTTACTTCCACTGAGGAAGTGATATGGCTGCATGTGGAGGGTTCACAAGCAAGAACCCATCACATTAGGCCCAGTTCACACTTCAGTTATTTGGTCAGTTATTTCCATCAGTTATTGTGAGCGAAAACCAGGTTCGGGTCAAAAACACAAAACAGGTTCAGGTCCTTCCATTACAGCTTATCTTTGAGGAGGCTTCACTACTGGTTTTGGCTCACAATTATTGACTGAAATAACTGACCAAATAACTGAAGTGTTAACTCTGCCTTATGGGTGCCTACAACAGGCCTCATTTTATGAAAGCTGTCCTTGTTGCTCTTGGCAACCAGTCGGGGCTCTGCTTCAATTTCTTATTTTGTCGTAAAAAATGAAAGCTTCACTGTGGTTGCTATGGACAACAAGGCTAGTTTTGCTTTTAGGCAGTGGCGATAAATGAGACCCAAATACAGTATAACATTGGGAACAGTTATGTTTGCGGATAACTCCCTTTAACCATGCCGCGATCTGTGTGACCATACACCACTACAGTTATACTTATAAATAATATAATTATGCTAATTTGGTTTACATTTTTAATGCATGTGCTTTTATTTCTTACAGATTTCTCGCATGGAATATGTTCACTCAAAGAACTTGATATATAGGGATGTAAAGCCTGAAAATTTTTTAATAGGTCGTCCAGGCAACAAGAACCAGCAAATAATTCACATAATAGATTTTGGCTTGGCAAAAGAATACATAGACCCAGAAACAAAGAAGCACATACCCTACCGAGAACACAAGAGCCTTACAGGAACAGCTAGATACATGAGTATAAACACGCATTTAGGAAAAGGTAGGTGCAAGAGAATGCCTGAGCCTTGCCTGTGGTGGCAAAAAAGAAAGTGTACAGTGTAGAACCAGATACCGAAAGATGCGGGACAGGTAGACCCGCTGCAAGGTTTAATGGCTGGACACAGCTACATGCTTGGGAACAGTTTTGATTTTTACCCATGCAAAGAGTGGAACACCAAAGTGGGTATTTGGGGGCATTCTTGGGGGCATTGTACTCAATTTGAGCTAAAAATATTTTTTTCAAGTGGTCTTTATTAAAAATATTGAGCAGTTTTCCTTGCACAGCTTTGAGTTTACCTAGTAACTGGTTCTGAATTTTCTCGATGCTCCGTCATGCAGGGAGCTGAGGGGCTCCTTATCTCTAATCTGACTTTATAAACAATCATTATAGCTCAATTCTTATCTTACTGATAAGCACTCATGCACACGACCCTTGTTGGCCGGTGCCAAAATTGCGGCCCACGCACCGTATCATGGATCCAGACCCATTCACTTGATTGGGCCTGAAACCCGGAAGATAGGGTGCAGAGGCATGGAGCGGAAGGCCACGAAAGCACTACTCAGTGCTTCTGTGGCATTTCGGCCCGGGCCTCCACATCGCTAAAAAATAGAACTTATAAAACGTATAAAAAAAATGCCTTCCCTAGCCAACTGTTTGCATAGACACCTAGCTGTGGTTCGCCTGATTGAAAAAATGTTTATTTTGTTGATCCGAGATTCCCTTCCCAAGTTATGATACTTAATATGCAAATGAGGCCTTTGGTGCAATGAGGCCATCACCATTGCTCTTGTTGCACCCAAGCTCCACTCATTTCTGTGGCCAGACCATCCCTCGCTTCCTTGCCACTGCCTGGCCCTGTCACTTGAAAACAGTGAAGGAGTGGCAGCCACAGAAATGAGTGAAGCTTGGGTGCAGAATAGGCCATAAACCGAGCTTAAACCCTCCATCTTTAAGAACAGGGGTCCCCAAACTCCTACCACTACTAATATTCTCATTTGCTGTCATTTGAAGTGCCCCTTTAGATAATTGACCTTTTCTTTTTGTCCTCTTGTCTGATGGCATTGCTTTGTGTATGACTAGTTGTTACAATAAGTCATCTCATCCTTGCAATGAAGACCACAAAAGCTTAGAAGCGGTAGCAGCTTTTTCTTAAAACGTTAGGGGATGTTTCCTGACCTAAAAAATGGTGACCGTAGTACACTGGCCTGACGTGAACTGCAGTAACGTGTGGCTTAGAGGTTACTGTGGCTGTGCACTAATATAAAGATGCTCATATATTTAATGAGTCTTATTCTTGAAGTGTCACAGCCCTGTAATTTAATTCACAATCTAAGGCCTCATGCTGTATTGGGGAAGGGGAAAGCACCAAATACACACAAAAGGAATAGACTACAGTCTAGGCCTCAAAAGCTAAGGAGGGGGATGGTGACCTCCTAGAAATCCTTAGGCCTTTCTCTAAAATCAGATCCTGATGGTGGAAATGCTCATACGCCGGATACCCATGCCCTGCAAAAACTGACAAGCCCTAGGATAGGTAGCAGGAGACGAGACAGCTGGTTCCTTCCCAGATGAAGAAACCCGCATCTCCCTGAGGCCTAGAACAAAAACACCAGAGAACAACAAACAGAAAAGGCAACTAGTACTTAGCTTAGAGATGTATGGAGAAGCAGGAGATCCCAGACAAGCGAGCTCTAGCAACTCCAAGGAGAAAATATCAACCGCATGGTCAGCAGTGTGAGGCGGACCTAAATAGAGCCTCATCACTAATAACAAGCAGAACCTGAGGAGAGGTGAGATCCTGCCAAACCACAACATACAGAGAAACCTGTCAGCCTCACGTGCAGCAAGTCTATCCGATCTTCTCACCTCTGTCAAAGGAGGGACCGTGAAACATGCAAGCGACTGTTGCTGCGTTTTTTTTCCGGCTCGGATGCGGACCCATTCACTTCAATAGGGCTGCAAAAGATGTGGACAACACTCTGTCTGATGTCCGCATTTGTTGCTCCGTTCCTTGGCCCCGCCCAAAAAATGTCAACAAGTCCTATACTTGTCTGTTTTGCGGAGAAGAATGGGCATTTCTATTACGAGCACCCGTTCCATTCCGGAACGCACACGGGCGGCATCTGTGTTTTGCAGACCCACAATTTATGGACTGCAAAAGACGATACGGTCGTGTGCATGAGGCCTAATAGTGGAGATTCAGAAGTATATGGCTCTGGCAGTAGACTTGTGTATTATAGTGTAAAGGGAAGTACATGCACAATCATTCAACATAAAGGCTTAAAGTGGTTTTGCCTGCACTTTACTATTGTAGACCTTCTTCAGATCAGCTGGGGGCGGACTGTCAGCTCCTCTGACAATCAGTCGCTCTGCCCACTGTGAAGCGGCTTTCCCTTGTTACTGCAGAGTTGTTCCCATTGACTTTGTACAGTAACCAAGCGCAGCCACAACACAATCTGTGGAGCGGTGTAGTTCTGACGCCGCAAATCCTGATAAGGCTACTTTTACACTTGGGTTGTTAATTCCGGTACTGAGATCCGGCAGAGGATCTCAATAAAGGAATTAAACTGATCCGTTTTGATGTTGCACATCAGGATGCATCTGTTCCGTTAGGATTACTGTTGTGTGAAATCACAACGGATCCGTCACTAAATACATTGAACAGTGAAAGTCAATGTTTATTTTTTAGGAGACTAATAAAAAAATAAAAATAAAAACATCAGTCACCATTGACTATTATTTTCAGTGCCGGGTCAATTTTTTCTTCAGTTTTTATGACCAGACACAAAACCACAGCTTGCAGAGGTTTCGGGTCCAGTCACAAAACGGAATGCTGATGGAACAGAAGGCTTCCTGAACGGATCTCTTTCCATTCAGAACGCATGAGTACTAAACGGAAGTTTGTTCTTTAGTTTTTTCTTGTATTGAGATCCTCTGCCGGATCTTAAAGGGAACCTGTCACCTGGATTTTGGGTATAGAACTGAGGACATGGGTTGCTAGATGGCCGCTAGCACATCCGCAATACCCAGTCCCCATAGCTCTGTGTGCTTTTATTGTGTAAAAAAACACGATTTGATACATATGCAAATTACCTGAGATGAGTCAGAGCTTGAAAATATGACTCTTCTGTAGTCACACAAGTAACATATGACTCTTATGTTAATTTGCATATGTATCAAATCGTTTTTTTTTACACAATAAAAGCACACAGAGCTATGGGGACTGGGTATTGCAGATGTGCTAGCAGCCCATGTCCTCAGCTGTATACCCAAAATCCCGGTGACAGGTTCCCTTTAATGTGGGAAAGTAGCCTTAGCTGACCTGGGAGGCACTGGGAGCTGAACCCTCACCAATTTGCTATTGATGACCTATCCTAAGTAAGGTCCCGGAAAGCCCCTTTAGGCCATCTTTGCAGGAAACGGATAACTTTACATTCTAGATGTGGTGCGTTGGTCTCGGTTTTCTCCGATACACCTCACAATGCAGACGTAATAGAAGATCTCTAGTGATTGTACTCTGTGCTCTTTGTGACAACTACACACATGCTGCAGACGTGCCCTGGTTGTCCCCCTGAAGTATTTATGCTCTGCATGTCAGGGCCTGGCATATAAGGCTGTGGCATCTTCTACAGTTGGCAGCGATCCTAGTAACTTAGACCTGAAGTCAATAATGAAATTGAATTCTAGAATCTCCGGGCTAGACATAAAAATAAATCTGCACAGCTTAAGTAGATCTACAGTTTGAAAGCAGGAAAGATGGAATTGATCGGTCTGGTATCTCCATTTTCCTGTTTCTATGATTACATCTGTTCAGGATTTCCAGGTTCATTAACGGATTGCTTGGCATGCTTGGAAATACTAAGCCACGGCCATTTTTCTCCTCTTTTCAGCGATCATTCACTTTACAGTTATGGAGTGTGAGAGCTTGCAGAGAATCCTTCAGACCATCTTCTTGCAGAGAATATTTCAGCCTCTTAAGTAACTCATTGCTGCCACCTGCTGGCTGAGGGATTGAAGGTTTATTAATAATTTGGGGGATTCGACGTTGGAGCGTGCGTAGTGTATGTAGGACATTTTGAGTGTTGCAGGATCATGAAAACAGCATCTCATGTGTCAGTCGATAAGATGGCCAAGACCAGCCTGATAAAAATAGCCCGAGGCATCTTTCTCCGCCTGTTTGGAAGAGTCAGTACTTGAAATGTCTGTCCCCTTTGCACAGGACTGCTATTGTATTGTCACCCACTCAAGAATGCAAAGCACCCATGCCGATTATATTATCAGTTAGCTGGAAGTAGAAGTCTAGAGACTAGATTTCGGCTGCGGGGGACACATTTAGCCGTATTGGCTCCTGTGATAGAATTCACAACTGTCAGCAAGTTGGCAGGCGGTCTGCATTCTGTCCTTGCTACTTTCTGCTATGCCTTAGCATTTATTAAAGGGGTAGAGTAGCATTGAGGACATAATGATATCTTTTAAGGGGTTGTCAATTTTTTTCGAATGATGGCCTATCCTCTGAGTATGCTGTCGCTAGCTGATCAGCAGGGGTCAGGCGCCAGCGCCACTGCGGATCGGCTGTTCTGTGTAGCTCCGTCGGCGCCAGAGTTACAGAGGACCGTCAACATTGTATTGTAGTGGACTGTACAATGTTGATGGTGATCTGTAGCTCTGGTGACGACGGAGCTCCACCGAACAGCCGATCTGCAGGGGTGCTGGGCATTGGACCCCTGCTGATCAACTAGTTATGGCCTATGCTGAAGAACATGCCATCTCTTGGGGGCAAAATAATCCTTAAAGAGGACCTGTTGCCACCCCTGACATGTCTGTTTTATTAGCTCCATGCATTCCCCATGTAATAACAATTCTGGAACATCTATTCTTATGTCTGTATGTTCTGCCATTCCTTTATTATTTCTACTAGAAGTTATGACTGAATTGATATTAGCTTTCTGTAAGGGTACAGAGGGGTGGTAACCAGTTGGGGGCGTGTACCTGCACAGTCTGACTCTATCCAATCAGTGCTGCCATTTTCAGACTGTGCAGGTACACCCCCCAACTGGTTACCGCCCCTCTGTACCCTTAGTGAAGACTAATGGCAATTATTTATAACTTATAGTAGAAATAATAGAGAAATGATACAACATAGAGCCGTAAGAATAGATGCTCCAGAATTGTTATTACATGGGGTACTCAAGAAGCTCTCTAAGCAGGCATGTCAGGAGCGGTGACAGGTCCTCTTTAAGCATTCGTACCCATTTCCACTTCTGAAATGTGACTACTCATGCCTGCCATATAAAATTCACACTGTATTTAAATTCCAGATTCCTTCTTACCTCGGGCCTGCTGTGATGGTTTATTTCTGTGCCATTAAATGGGTTTTTTCAGATTTTAATACTGATGACCTCTCCTCTGGATAGGTGGGGGTCCGACACCCGGGACCCCCACCGATCAGCTGTTTGAGAAGGCATCGGCACTCGCAGTAATGCTGCAGCCTTCTCTCACCTTTTCCTAGGCCAGTGAGGACACGTCCATCGGTCACGTGGCCTGGGTGCACCTCGGCCACATTATTATATATTTTTTTTTTTTTATGCACTTCTATAGCGCTTCTATATTCCGCAGCACTTTACAGACATTAGCGCCACTCTGTCCCCAATGGGGCTCACAATCTAAATTCCCTATCAGTATGTCTTTGGAGTGTGGGAGGAAACCGGAGTACCTGGAGGAAACCCACGCAAACACGGGGAGAACATACAAACTCCATACACAGCTCTGTGCTTGGTAAGCTGTGAGAAGCTGTGGTGCTCACGGGTGTTTTCTAAAAGCGCTGATCGGCGGGGGTCATGGGTGGCAGACTCCCACCAATCGGATACTGATGACCTATCCAGAGGATTGCTCATCAGTATTAAGATCTCGGAAAACCCTTTTAAGGGTCCATTCACACGTCCGTAGTGTATTGTGGATCCGCAATACACCCGGTCGGCACTCCCGTAGAACTGCCTATTCTTGTACGCAATTTTTTTTTTTTCGCATGCATTCCTGCCCCATACAGAATTAATGGGTCCGCAACCGTTCTGCAATTTGTGGAACGGATGCGGACCCATTCTGCGGACGTGTGAATGGACCCTTAGTTGGGGTGTCCACATTGTGAATAACATTATTTATTTTTTTTTCTTTGTTTTTAGAGCAAAGTAGAAGAGATGACTTAGAAGCGTTAGGACACATGTTTATGTATTTTCTACGAGGAAGCCTGCCTTGGCAAGGACTTAAGGTAAAGCATGGTTCCGTATGGGGAGAACATGAACTGTCCTATTAAAAGGACCCATAAATAGACATAACCTAAGGGTTAACCACATTGCATATATAGTGTATGACATGAAAACAACCATAAGGAGCCAAATACTGATGATCTATCCTCAGGATACGTCATCAATATGAGAGCAGTGAGGGTCCGACTTCAGGCACCCTCGCTGATCAGCCGTGTCGGAGGGTAGGTCATCAATATTGTACTCCCAGAAAACGGTGTTAAAGTAGTTGTATTTATAGCGTATTTCTGCCCATTATCTTATGATAATACAGCATGCTGATTACATGTGGAAAATATCACGAGTATGGGGATTGATGGTTTTTATGTCAGCAGTACATCCCCCGTTTACAGCGGGCGATGTGCTGCTGACAGTGTTTTTAGTGCCACCTATTGGCCGCATGTTCAGTGGTTAATGGGAACAGGCATTTTTTCGTTCTCTGTAGGCCCGTATAATAAGTCCCTTAGGTGGTACAGGTTCATGAAAAGCCATGTGGTACACTTTGTGTGTTTTTTTTGGTTCACGTCTTGCACATTACAACCGCAAGGTGTGAACAAGGCCTTATGGTAGAATGTTGCACTACCAAATTTGATGGCAACAATGATGGCATTTAGAGACGTCTTTCTGTAGGAGTCTTGTATTTTATAAAAACCTACTCAAATACACCTCAGTGATTGGGGGAACCACCTCTTTGGTATATATGTGTGTGATGTACATTTATACGTTAATTGAAAAAGGCTAGGATATAGCCAAAACATCACAAATTTTATTTGTGTGCTATGGAGTGGATGAATAAAGACTTGCTTGGAGGAGATGCTGGCGTCCCAAGTTGCTCTTTTTACTGTTTGGATTGGCTGGTGAGGATCCATCGGCAGACGTCTTGTTTCATTTCTGACCGCGCTGGGTAAGAGACACTGGTGCTGTTCTTACAATTGTTATTTGTACAGGAGTGGTGCCATTATATGTCGATGCGCTGCGTTGGTCGCTATCTGAAAGCCACAAGGTTATTGTGAACAGAGCCTTAGGCCTCATGCACACGACCATTGTTCTGCAAGTTTTTGCGGCTCTGGTACGGACCCATTCCCTTCTATGGCCCCGCAAAAAAAGTAAAAATAGAAAATGTCCTATTCTTGTCCTTTTTGTGGACAAGAATAGGCATTTCTACAATGGGCCCCCTGTTCCGTTCTGCAAATTGCAGAAGGCACACTGGCGGTTTCCGTGTTTTGAAGATCCGCAATTTGCGGACCGCAAAAAACGGAATGGTCGTGTGCATGAGGCCTTAGACTAAGTTCACACGGCAAAATCCACTGCATTAAAATCAGTAGCTGAAAACAGGTCATTTTTGGTTGGTAGATTTCTAATAAGATGGCGGATTTAGGGGAGTATTGCAAGCGTTTAAGCACAGTATTTGCTTGAGGATTTAGAGGCATTTTTCGGAATAGGTTTTGCCAGCGTTTTTCTTATCCAGCCCTTGGGTGGAATAATGCAGAAGCGTTTTTGGTTTGCAGAAACACCACTAAAAACGCTTCTAAAACTTTTTTTTTTTTTTTTTTTTTATATGCTTCCACCATTGACTTCTATACAGAATCCTCTAACAATCCACTTCTAAGAAGTAAGACTGGGTTCACATCTGCGGCATCCTGATTCAGCTGCCTCAAATGTCAGGTGTCGGCCGGACCTAAAACTGTTGCATGCAATGGCTTTTGTCCTGCTGAAACTGGCATTTACAGTATGCCGGAAAATCTTCAGTCAGCCGCCAAGCGAGTGTCTGCTCGTTTACCCTCTGATCGGTGGCACGGTTATATGGGCCATTTATCGGAAGCCATTATTCTTATGAACCCTTGTTCCTTAGCATTGGCCCAAAAATCATCCAGTCTATTAGGCCCATTTATGGTGTATCTTTCATTTAAGCTTTTGACTTTTCTTTATTGCAGGCAGACACATTAAAAGAAAGGTATCAGAAAATTGGAGATACAAAGCGAGCGACTCCAATTGAAGTACTCTGCGAGAATTTCCCAGGTAACTACTGCCTATGGTAGATAAGTGGCATCATGTAGAGCCTGCTGATGAACCCCTGCTGAAAACACTACAGCCTCATTAAAATGCCTTATTCATCTGTGTGTATATTGCGGCTTCCTAGGAAAGACAGATTTTATCCGATTTGCCTCTATCTGCAGCGAGCACATTTTACGGTCTGCATTTATTGTGTTGTAAATTGCCGACTAAATGACAGTACATATGCTAATACATTGCCTTGTGTGTGCGTTTCTGCATCCAGGAGATACCGCATGTATTCTAAAAGATTTGCTTAGGTGCCGGCTCTCCTTAAAGACACTAGCTGTGCATGGAGACTTACTACCCGTGCTCCATGGTATGGAGACTTATTGGCATTGTTCTGATAGCAGCCAAGCAAGTGTGCATCTTGGGAGTTGTAGTTTTACCACAGCTGGAGTGCCGGATGTTAGCCATCACAGATCTAGAGAAAATGATCCACCTCATTAGTGCCACCGTCTGGAAGTGGCTCCTTACAAGTCCAAGTCAGACTTGCGGGTTGGATGCAGGCCAATTCAGTGGGGCTGCAAAATTGCGGACAGCACACCATGTGCTGTCCACATCTGTGTGTACGTTCCGTGGCATCTGCAAAAATATAGGACATGTCCTATTCTTGTCCACATTACGGACAAGGATCGGACTGTTCTATTATGGGCCGGATGTTCCGTTTCGCGAAATGCACACGTTTGATATCCATGTTTTGTGGACCGTAAAATAGGCAATGGTCATGAGCCCTTAAACTGTATGGCATGTCATAAATACTGTTGTGCTGTAGTGGCACCATGGTAGGACTAAAGGCTCATGTCCTAATACTTGGTGTGGCACAACAAAACTCGTCATACTGGAAAGTGGCTCATGAGCTGACAAAAGGTTGGGGACCTCTGTTGGATGCTTGCCCTTCGCTGCCCCACTACTTTTATTAGGTCATTTTTAGTGTTGAGCGAACTTTTGTGTTCTCGAAGTATTCCGTTATGGTTCGTGGTAGCAGAATCCATAACGGGATACTTTGATAACCCGAACCTGAACTTTAGACGCCGAACTTAAAACAAAAGTTTGCTCAACACTAGTCATTTTAAAAATCCAGCTTTTTTCCCTCTGTTCTTTGTTTCCCCGCTCCCCTTTCATAGTTTGCGCCTAAATTATGACGAGGCGTTCACCTTGTCATAAACTAGGCACATCTCCGGAATCGTGCATCAGTCAAGTAAAACTACTCCACTCCCTGAGTGAAGTAGTTTTATGCCTGCTTTCCGGCAGAAATGTTAGTAAATTTGCTTCTGGCCCCCAGCACTCACTCACCATGCCCAGAAGTCGAACACGGGGTAAAAACATTAATTGTCACAAGGGCATTAAAAAAAATGTTGTAAAAGCGGTTTTGCTATTTTTTTTTTTTTTTTGTGCCAAAAAATTGCTACATAAATGACCCCCCATTACTTATTGAATTACTGCTACTCCTATTTTTGCTTTCACCACCACTCCCCTCCTCTCCTTGCTATGTGGGCAGTTGCACTTCTGCTTCTACCAGCTTCTGGTATAAATGCTGCTCTGCCCTCTCAGCCTTACCGGAGCTTAGGTTTCTAGTTTACCAGTTAAGGTGTGCCATCCTAATTGCCCGTGTATGTTAACTGACTCTGATGCTCAGCTGCCCTGACCTCAGGTTAGTTTAACGGAATTGCACATACTCTGCCTGCCCTGACCTCTGCCTGTTTTCCGACTACAAGTAATGCTTGACCTCTTGGTCCTTCTTACCCGTGTCTCTGATCTGTGGGTTAGATGCCAACTACATTGGGACTATTCCAAGAGGTAGCAGCCTGGTGGGTCCCATGCAACAAAGGCCACATATCATAGGGGTTAAAAAGTGAAAACCAAGGGAACGCCCTTAGGTTTAGCCCAAAGTCAAACAGTTTATATGGTACAGTAGGTCCACACCCAATACCTGTTACACCAAGGCCAAGAATGCAACTTGATCCCATTAAGTTGTCAGGAAATGCTGGGAAATTTTCCATTGAATGCTCTTGGCAGGTTTAGAGGCATGCATAGAGAAACCTTATTTCTATGTCTGATTTGGACACTTAGTCCTTGCTTATATACTTGTTCTTATGATTTTCACTCATGGTGATGCACTTTTTCCCCCCTTATTTGCAGAAGAGATGGCCACATACTTGCGATACGTAAGACGGCTAGATTTCTTCGAGAAACCAGACTACGACTACTTACGGAAATTATTTACAGACTTGTTTGACCGAAAGGGATATATGTTTGACTATGAGTATGACTGGATTGGTAAGCAGCTGGTAAGTTCTGAGTTAAGGTTGGTCTTGTCAGCCTTTAATAGAGAGACTCAATAGCTGTGTGGGGTCTAGTTCAGTCTTGATGGACCTCGCTCATCTGCTCATTGACAGCACCTTACGTACTCTATGGGTTATGCAGTCTTGAAAAAAAGAATTCTATTTTTATATCAGATGCTGAACTGAACGCATGAATTTACATAAGCGGGTGGCATGACCAGTTGAACCTGCCAGGCAAGATTGTGTTTTGCATATGATATATATATATATATATAACATATATGGGAGTCTGATTGTTCCTGTAATAAGCAGTTGCAATGGAAAGCTGCGGTTTTCCTCTATTTTCCATGAATTCACTATAGCAGGGTTCAGCAACCTTTGGCACTCCAGCTGCTGTGAAACTACAACTCCCAGCATGCAAACACGCTCTGCTATTTTTCTAATTCCCATAGAAGTGAATGGAGTATTCTGGGAGTTGTAGTTTCAGAACAGCTGGAGTGCCGCAGGCTGCTGATCCCTACAGTATAGGATGAGATTCGTATATATTGGCACACGTCACAACTAATCTTCACAAGACGATAGCCTCAGTAGGTCTCCAATTCCCCTTTAAGGGAAACTGGCAGGTTCAGACCATACACCATGGGAAAAGTAGGCCATCCATAACCAGAGGTTGCCCTGTAACTCCTCTGGCGAACTAGACCCCCAAACTGTACCAACGAGGTCCATAAGACAGCAATAGATCAGTGAATTTTTATTTCCTGATATTTGAAATGTACTCTTCCATTAAATGTGTTTTTAAGTACTTCAAGGGGTTTGTCTCACTTCAGCAATGGTGGATGTTTAATGCAAGGCACTTACTAATGTATTGTTATTCATATTGCTTTGCTGGCATTATTAATATTTCTATCACATTAAACACTGTTTCCATGGTTACGACCACCCGGGAATCCAGCAGTGGTGGTCATGCTTGCATACTATAGGAAAAAGCTCCAGCCTATGTGCGCTCCCATGGTCCTAGCCATGAGAGGCCGACGCCTTTTCCTATAGTGTGCAAGCACTACCACTGCTACTTGATTGTAGCGTGGTCATAACCTACGGAATGAGCAGTGTATGATGTGATGGAAAAATGAATCATTCCAGCAAAGGAGGCAATATGGACAATAACAATACATTAGTAAGCACCTTGTATTCACTTTCTCTACATGAGAATCGCTATTTGCTGAAGTGAAACAACCCCCTATATTGAGGAGGAGCCACAAACTATCTAACATTCGTATGTACAAATTGATCTTTTGTTCAGTAGATATTCAGCTCTTTTGAATTCTTCCTATACTTTGTTTCTTTGACTTCAGCCTACACCAGTTGGCTCCATTCATGCCGATCCAGCACTTTCATCGAACAGAGAAGCACATCAACACAGAGATAAGATGCAGCAAGCCAAAAATCAGGTAAATGTTGGAATCCTTAACCAGTTACTTACTTCATTTCTGTTGATTTTTTTTTTTTAATTTTCATAGTTCATATCGGAAAACATGTCATTCCTAATTAGAGTCCCTAATTATTGAAAAATTTGTGATATGTCTGACATATCAAAAGTTTAGATCAGTGGGGATGTCGGTCATAAATCCTTAGAACGAGGAAAGATCGCTGCCCATATCACGTCTCTCCTTCCGTCTCGAGACGGGCTGTATAGAAGTCTATGGGTTCATCTCCATTCTGTCCTCTGCAGCGAGAAGAGTGCGCGATATGTGCATGGTTCTCTCACCTTGTCCTGGGGATCAGTAGGTGTTTCGGCACCCCCACGATCTAAACTTTTGATATAGCTCTATGACATATCAAAAGTTTTTTTTGAACAGTTGGTGACCCTTTAATACATCTTGGTCATCGGTAATAGAAATAACACTGTGGCACAGGCACTACGCACTACCATCTAACATGTTACATCGAGGGCTTCTTTAGTTCACCTTCAGCCTAATATTGAGAGCTTCGTTTTAACTTCCTTCTGACCAGTCATATTGCAAATGGATTGTGATTCAGTATCTGGAGCAAAGGATGAGGATGCTATGTGCCTTTGGGGGCCAGTGTTAATCTCTCAGTCATATATTCATATGGGGAAAATCATAATTTTATCCTCTGAATTTGGATGCAACATTTCACTGGGTTTGTAGCAAAAATGGTCCACATTGAAATTCAAGAGATCACAACTGAGGCTATTTTAACGAAAACGCAACTCTTTTTTATATTATAGCACATAAAATGTGATTAAACCGATCAGCAGAGCAGAGTCTTGGTGATATTTTGGTGTCAATATGGCTTTTCCTTTTATTTATTTTTTTAGATTTTTATCCTCTAAATTGGTCATCAGTATCTGATCAGTGGGGGGTTCGACACCTAGGACCCCCACCCCGCCGATCAGATGTTTGAGAAGCCATCGGCGTTCCTGTGAATGACGCTGCCTTCTCACAGCTTCTTCTAGGTCGGTGACGACAGGTTCATCAGTCATGTGGGCTAGGAGCAGCTCGGCCCAATTGAAGTGAATGGGGCTGAGTGTGAGACAAAGCACAGCCGCTATACAATGTATGGCGCAGTGCTTGGTAAGCTGGGAAAAGGCCACAGCACTCACAGGAGCACCAGTGGGATCCTACCGATCAGGTACTAATGACCTATTAAAAGGGTTTTCCAGGACTTCCATATCAGATTTTTGGGGGTCCGGCTGGCATTCTTACTGATCAGCTGACTTAAAGGACCCTGACGCTCCAATGAGCGCTACATCTCCTTCATTGCTATACATTTGGTAGTGGCTATGCCTGCTGTTGGAGCCCAGTCCTATAAACCCCAATGGGACTGAACTGCTGAGTGCTATAGTATCAAGTACATAAACCACAAAATGTGTGACTATACCTGGTAAAGCAAATGGCAGGAATCGACACACAGCTTAGCAAAGTGAAGTCCATTCAATCCAATGGGGTGATTGGACCCCCACCTAAGGCTAGGTCAGAGATGGGCAAACTGCGGCTCTCCAGCTATTGTAAAACTACAACTCCCAGTATGCCCAGTCTGCCTACAGCTATCAGCCTACAGCAGGGCATGATGGGATTTGTAGTTTTACATCACTGGGCTAGGTCATCAATGCCAAAGTCCTAGTGGTCAGAACCTTTGGCACTCCAGCTGTGGTGAAACTACACCTCCCAGCATGCTCCACTTACTATGGGAGTTGTGAGAACAGCAAAGCAAGTGTGCATGCTGGGAGTCGTAGTTTCACCACAGCTGCCATGCTGATCCCTGTCCTAGACATCCTTTAAAATTGTAATTATCCAAGTAATTTTACATGTGGCATAATACAGGAAAACAATATGTACAGGGATTATTTTTCTCCCTTGGTGTCCTATGTTATTCCTCGTTTTCCCTTTAAAGACAGGCACCTTGATTGATTGTGTAGTGGAAAATGGCTGTAGTCGGCAGTTATTTGGTTTAGAAAAGTATGCTATTAGGGAATTCTCCATTTAGGACCCTTGTCCATTAGTCAAAGCACAGAATGGTTACATATCACGGTGAAGGTTTGGGTCAGGTCACTATTTCTGATCACTGCTTCTTTAGTGAATCTGTTTTACTTGTACAGGTTTTATCATTTGGAACCCCTTAGTGACCACTAATACGCCTTTTTACTGATGTAAACAAAGGGGGTTTTAGCTAAACAACTGGCTTTACTCAATGATTACCTGTACCCAAAATGGTGCATTAAAAACTAGAACTTGTCCAGCAAAAAATAAGACCTCATACAAGTACATTGATGAAAAAACTAAAAAGTTATAGCTCTTGGAATGCGATTTAAAAAAAGGGTGTGGTCACTAATGGGTTAAAGGGAATGCGTCATCAGAAAATGACCTATTGTTTAAATCATCTTTTTGTTATTTTTAATTTTCCATGTCAAAATCTGTATATAAAAAAATTCAAAAATCCTGTAGTTTTTGCACTTTCCATGAAGCCTAATAGGTGCCAACTACAGGAACCATCATTCACAGTAGGTAATATTTGCTCCCTCCTGACCTCTGTGCACAGGTCATACATCTAAATGTTATTAATGGATTTGAAGAATATACTATCTCCTAATAGAGGGCGCCTTAAACAGTGTGAGGAGTCTATAGGCCATGCACGCTCCTCTGTAATTCTGGGAAGAGGGTATGCAAATGAGCTATCCTATAAGTCAATGTTTAACCTTTTGAAAGTCCTTGAGACATGACTTGGATAATAATTAAAGGGGTTATCCAACCCCTATAATGCCCGGGCCCCTCATACTGGTCATACTTGCCCAGCACCCACATGGCTCCTGATGCCTGCGCGGCCGCCGCTGCATCTCCCTGTCGCGCAGATCAAAACATTCTGCGAAGGGGAGGGGCGCAGTTAGGTTAGCCCATAGCAGACAGCAACGGGAACCAGCCTCCCCAGCATCGTGGGTGACGTTGGGGAGGCTCGTTCCCATCGCGGTCTGCTATTGGTTGTAGTTTGTAAATGATGCGTTATAACATGTATGTAGTCACGGCCCTTTTCTCTGCTTGGTGGACTAATGAAGAGCGCTAGTGAGCAGAGCAGTGCTGCATCAGTGTTATAATGATCGGATAATTGTGATATAATGGGCTGAAATCTCATTACATAATGTGCAAGAGAAAGAACACTATGGCAGTATCGTGCAGTCTGGTGTGCTGTATGTGGTCTCAAAGGGTTCCTGCATCATTGGGGTAAGATGGCACTGCACAGGCCTAGATTGTATGGTTTATTGTGTTACAGGAAGTAAAATAGTACCTTCTGTACCGGTGTAGTATTCTGGGGTCGGTGCAGATCTAGACTTGGGAGGTGTATGCAGCAGGTGCAGTAAAATAGTACTTGCTGTACTGGCGTAGTATTTTGGGGTCATATGCAGATCTAGACTTGGGAGCTGTATGCAGTAGGTGCAGTAAAAAAGTACTTGCTGTATTGGTGTAGTATTTTGGGGTCATATGCAGATGTAGACTTGGGAGCTGTATCCAGCAGGTGCAGTAAAAAAGTACTTGCTGTACTGGTGTAGTATTTTGGGGTCATATGCAGATGTAGACTTGGGAGCTGGGTGCAGTAAAATAGTACTTGCTGTACCGGTGTAGTATTTTGGGGTCATATGCAGATGTAGACTTGGGAGCTGTATGCAGCAGGTGCAGTAAAATAGTACTTGCTGTACCGGTGTAGTATTTTGGGGTCATATGCAGATGTAGACTTGGGAGCTGTATGCAGCAGGTGCAGTAAAATAGTACTTGCTGTACCGGTGTAGTATTTTGGGGTCATATGCAGATGTAGACTTGGGAGGTGTATGCAGCAGGTGCAGTAAAATAGTACTTGCTGTACCGGTGTAGTATTTTGGGGTCATATGCAGATGTAGACTTGGGAGCTGTATGCAGCAGGTGCAGTAAAATAGTACTTGCTGTACCGGTGTAGTATTTTGGGGTCATATGCAGATGTAGACTTGGGAGCTGTATGCAGCAGGTGCAGTAAAATAGTACTTGCTGTACCGGTGTAGTATTTTGGGGTCATATGCAGATGTAGACTTGGGAGGTGTATGCAGCAGGTGCAGTAAAATAGTACTTGCTGTACCGGTGTAGTATTTTGGGGTCATATGCAGATGTAGACTTGGGAGCTGGGTGCAGTAAAATAGTACTTGCTGTACCGGTGTAGTATTTTGGGGTCATATGCAGATGTAGACTTGGGAGCTGTATGCAGCAGGTGCAGTAAAATAGTACTTGCTGTACCGGTGTAGTATTTTGGGGTCATATGCAGATGTAGACTTGGGAGCTGTATGCAGCAGGTGCAGTAAAATAGTACTTGCTGTACCGGTGTAGTATTTTGGGGTCATATGCAGATGTAGACTTGGGAGCTGTATGCAGCAGGTGCAGTAAAATAGTACTTGCTGTACCGGTGTAGTATTTTGGGGTCATATGCAGATGTAGACTTGGGAGGTGTATGCAGCAGGTGCAGTAAAATAGTACTTGCTGTACCGGTGTAGTATTTTGGGGTCATATGCAGATGTAGACTTGGGAGGTGTATGCAGCAGGTGCAGTAAAATAGTACTTGCTGTACCGGTGTAGTATTTTGGGGTCATATGCAGATGTAGACTTGGGAGCTGTATGCAGCAGGTGCAGTAAAATAGTACTTGCTGTACAGGTGTAGTATTTTGGGGTCATATGCAGATCTAGACTTGGGAGGTGTATGCAGCAGGTGCAGTAAAATGGTACTTATTACTGTTACACTACTTGAGGGTTCTTGAAAACTGGTACTTTTTGTACCGGCATAGTTTTCACAGGTTCTTGATTTAGATGCGCTATAATGGTACTTAGAGCCCATAGCAGCCAGAAGTCCGCTTTCATTTTCCCAGAGCACTTCAAGAAAGCGGAGCTCTGCTTTGTTGCTACGGGCAACAAAGACACTAATACTATGGACAGTTTTGATAAGACGGCCCATAATCTTCAAGGGTTCTTGCATCAGATGGGCATAGTTTTCAAAGAGGACCTGTCACCTCTCCTTGGTAACTACTTGTAATTCCCATGTAATAACAATTCTGGAGCATCTATTCTTATGACTCTATGTTATGCTGTTCCTTTATTATTCCTGCTAGAACTTTGCAAGTAAATTGCCAGCAGTCTGCAGGTAAAGATACTACTGGGTGTGACCGGGAGTAGGTGTGTCTGACTCTGTCCTGTCAGTGCAGGGATACCCCCCCAACTAGTAACACCCATCTGTACCCTTACTGCAAGCTGCTGGTAATTCATTTATAACTTCTAGTAGAAATAAAGGAACGGCACAACGTACAGACCTAAGAATATATACTCCAGAATTGTTATTACATGGGGAATGCAAGTAGTTACTAAACCAGACATGTCAGAAGAGGAGACAGGTCCTCTTTAAAAGAGTTTTCCGAGATTCTAATACTGATGACCTATCCTCGGGTTCGACACCCGGGACCCTTCTCTGTGCTTATCAAGCATAGGGCTGTACATTGTATAGCAGCTGTGCTTGGTCCATTGACTTCTATGGGACTGAGCCGCTCCTAGGCCACGTGACAGTTGACAAGTTTGGTGCCTTCTCAAACTGTTGATTAGCGGGGGTCCTGGGTGTCAGACCCCTCACCGATCAGTTACTGATAACCTATCCAGAGGACAGGTCATCAGTTCTAAAGTCTCAGAAAACCCCTTTAAGGGTTCATACATTACACGCAGAATGGTTGACGTGTGACACATCTTATTATTTACAGCTCCATTTTTTCCTTCTCAAATAGATTTTTATTAAATTGAGTTAATTTTCAGTTTTGTATGACTATAGTATTGCTATATGCACAGACACGTGCACAGTCCTCAGCTATCCCTCTTTGCGTTGCGCTCATGGCACATAAAAGCCTAACACTTCTGGACTTGACTAATTGCTCTGTTCTTTTCGGCTTCTCTAGTTTGCATGCCATATTTGCTTTGTAGTGTGCGCTGTAGTTGTAACTCTTCATATTCTGATAGAATTTGCTTGCTCTTTCATTTAATTTCACATGTTGTGATGACGCATGAGGTGTTTTAATATGTTTTGGGTTTTTCTCCCTCCTCTTCCATGCATGTTTTATGCATTGTGTAATGAGCAGTCGGCAGACCACAGGGCAGCCTGGGACTCCCAGCAGGCCAACCCCCATCACATAAGAGCCCACCTAGCAGCTGACAGACATGGTGGCTCGGTACAGGTATTTTCTGCTTCTTTGCATGACTGACTATTTGCGCGTCCCGTAACCTCCTGCGTGCCCCCAACCCCAGGACCCCGTAGCATGCTTTTTGTTTCTAGCCGGTGTTATGCCTTTTAGTGTCCCTGAATGCTTTGCTGTTCGTTATGTGGTAACACTAAACTTGACCTCATTTGGAAGACGTGGAACAAGTGTCATCATGTAACATATGCAGAGTTTTACTTTTTTTTTTTTTTTTTGAGAAGGTCAAATGGTCACTTACTAAATTCACATTTAGCTTAGAAGTATGTTATAACCATGGGGTAGGGGAGGGGGTAGTATTTCTGCTCTAAGGCATGGGTACAGGAGCTAGGTAGATCATTGTACCACTTTAAGTGGGTTATTGGTATGGCATGAACTGAGAAGCACCCAAATGGGAGCAAATTTCTTGGTGTATCGGCCCCTGGGCTTCGTTTAGTCCTGTATTAGATATTTTGAAGTGCACCAGTATGTGGACCTGGTGAGGTAAGTATGGAAGCCTGACCTTGGTTTCCTGTCCTGAATTGCATTGTAAACCCAGGTTTTATTATATTTAAGTGGTTGTCCCAAAAATGACAGCTTATCGCCTATCCACAGGATAGGTAGGTGGCGGTCCAACCGCCGGGAGATTGAGGGTCTCTTGTTCCTCACTGCCTCTGCTTCATTCAAAGTCTGGACTGCCTGACATAGCCAAGCACAGCGCCATAGAGTCTGAATGGAGCAGCAGTGCGTCCACCTGTTCTCGTGATTGGTGGTCATCCCAGCAGCCAGACAGGTATTGTCTATCCTGTTGTCATTCTGCGCCAAACCCTTTATAGGGCTTGCCTCACTTTAGCAAATGACATTTATCAAGTAGACAAAGTTAATACAAGGCACTTACTTGCCTTCTATGCTGGACTTATTTTTCCATCACAAGCACTACTCGTTTCCAGAGGTTATGGCCACAGAAATAAGGTGGCCATGACTGGAGCTGCTGAGCATGCGTGCCTATGTGCACTCCCGTGGTCCCAGCCACCAAAGAAACTGGTGCCTTTTCCTATAGTGTGTAAGGACGACCACCGCTGCTGTAGGGTGGCCATAACCATGGGTACAATCTGTGTATAATATAAATGAAAAATGAATCAAGCCAGCAAAGGAGGCAATATGGACAATTACACTACATTAGTAAGTGCCTTGTATTAACATTGTCTGCATGATAAATGCCACTTGCTGAAGTGAGACAACCCCTTTAAATGGGTTGTCCAAGTTATTTTTATTGATGACCATCCTCAGGATACCCCCGCCGATCGGCTGGTTGAAGAGAATGCGTCGCGATAGCAGTGGTGAGCAGGCATCATTACATCTATTTGCTCCCATTCACTTCTACGGGACAGCCCATTCCTATACACTTGAATAGAAACTAGCTGTCCCATAGAAGTGAATGGGATGGCTTAGGTGTAATTACAACTGCTCACTGCTGCTGTTTCAACAGCAAGCAGGTAAACAATGTGTGTGCCTTCTCTTCAACCAGCTAATCGGTGGTGGTGCTGGGTGTCGGACCCTCGCCATTCTGATATTGATGACCTATCTTGAGGATAGGTAATTAATAAAAAAAAATAACTTGGACAACCCCTTTTAAGAATTTTTAATCCTTCCACCCAATGGTTGCATTTACTGCATGTCACGCACAGCAATATGACTTTGCAAGCTGCAGCATGAAATGCATAGAATTGTTTTATGGTTGGCACCACACTGATCACTTTCTTTTTTGCGTAACATCTCTGGGATGGCAGCTTCTCAAATCTGTGTCCCTCTCATGAATTTGTATCATTACTTATCGATTACTGGTAGTGACAAGGGTGGAGGCGTTGCCTACAGTAACCAGTGCTATTTATTAAAAATTTTTATTGCAAATTAGAATATGAAAACAATGATCTGATTAGTTATATGAAACGTTTCCCCCCCCAAAATATATTAATGTTTATGTTTTTCAAACTGCTATGTTGCATGCTTGGTGCATGTATTCAGTTTCATGCTGCTGACTTATTTGAGAGAATTTAAAGGGTGTAGAATTGGGCACAATTCTCTTATTACACAATTCTCTTATTACACAGTACTCCTAATGATGTAAAAATCTTTTTTTCAATTGAGCTTTACAAAAAGTATGGAGTCCTTTTCTCTGTACAGAGCCGAGATGCTCTATTAGCAGGGTCTGAATTTTCTCTCTTTTCCATCATGCAGGGAGCTGATGGGCTCCTTATCTCTGCTCTCAGACCTTATAAACAGTCATCAAAGCTCAGTCCTTATCTTACTGATAAGAATGTGGCTTAAATAAGTGTCTATTACCTCTTTAATATATTAGAGATGAGGGTTATTAGATGACCTGCAAAAAGTGAAAGTAGGATTCACACAGCTAGAAAAACATTAACCCTTAGCGACAGGTGTTTTAATATTTTCAATGCAGACCAATAGAAAAATGATCTTTTAGGCCAAAATGAGTAAAATGCAATGGTGATACATGTTTGTCATAGGATAATCCTTTTTGGCATATGACCTTTGAAAAGGCTCTTGTTCTTGTATATGCCGAAGAGAGGTACTGAAAAAAACAAAACAAAAACAGCCATGTAGCAACAGTATATGTATAGGGAGAGAGCGAGAAATGCTCAGCTGTTTTAGTTGTGGACACAACACTCTGGAAGCAGCTGCCTTCGGTGGATCTGGAAGACGGACATTGAAGGACTGGCGTCACCCTTTCCTTGTAGTGACAGCAGACCAAATTCAGAAGTATTTGTGAATGTAAATGTACCAATCAGATTCCACCTTTCATTTTCCCAAGGAGCTGTGAAAAATGACATTTGATTGGTCAAAAAAAACTCGCCTTCTCCCTGGCTGTGACGCTCTCCGCTGCGATTGGACAGCGCTACAGCCAGGGGAGAAGGAGACGCCCATGGAGAAAGACTCAGTCTCTTCCTCATTGCTCCGATTCTATTAATTAGCATACAAGGTGGGAGAATACAACGGGGGCCACAGCAGGCGAACGGAGCTGTGCCCAGGAAAACTAGTGAGTGCCGTTAGAGCCCTATCCCCTACATATCCTGATACTTAGTTTATAATGTTTGTACCCATGAAAGGTCCTCTTTAACACGCGAGTGACAAACTGCTGTAATCAGCATGTGTCAGGAAAAAAAAAAGCTGTAAAGTCATGGCCACTAGTCTCACTTCCACCTAGTTTGCAGTCCACTGCCTGTTAAGCTAGATATGTCTCTAGCAACAGATGGTTCACAGGATATGGGTGCATGTCAGAGCTAGCTGAGCCCCTGAGCCGGATAGAAGCACTGCCTCTACACTGCTGTTGAGCAGTTAAACTCCTGTGTGTCTGCAAGTCTGATCCCCTTTCCATATCGGCTTCTGAGCTCCCTAGAAGAAAACAAATAGAATGGGAAGTGAGGTCGCTGCAGTACAGTATTGGCAGAATCCATAAAAAGGAGACACTTACTGCTTGTGAAAGAAATGCATCTAGCTGTACAGCTGAAACAGAAAATAATATTGCTAAGGAAGACACTAGGGAAGCCCATAAGTTATGATTTTACAATATTCCACAGCCATTATTCAAACGTTTTTTCAGGTAGCTTCTCTAGTAATGCATCCTTTTCTTAGTCTTATGGATGGTCCACAAGCTCTCAGCATATTTTGGCTTGTAGAATGTTCTTTGTTTCATTTTACAATGTTTACCTTGCCGAGTAACAGCTTCTACACAAGATTGTGGATTGGTTATGTATTATTGGAGCTGATGGTTGCCGTTTACATTTTTCAACTATCATTCCAAATCAAGTGTTAGAAAAAGTGTTAAAAATTTGCAATTGTAGCAGCACACAACTTTGTTGTATTGGAAATGCTTGCTTTACATAGGGAGCTTTTAGATAACGTCAGAATACCTAAGAACCAACATCCATGTTTAGCCATCTCATCTGCCGCAGCTCTTTCCAGTTATTACTGACCTCACACAGACCTTCTTTTTACTGGATGCTCTCCTGGCCATTTACATCTTGCTGCTTCCTCCATTTATACAGGCAGAGTATTTCACCTGTTCCAGTCCAGTAAACCGTTCCACCCTCCACCCTGTTGGCTGGGTTATAAAAGCTAATGCTAAGCCATTCCACATTCTGCCTCCAGTAACGTGCAGGGGGTGTGGCTTTGCATTGATAAGCCCCACCCACTTTTCACATTTCAGCACTGATATTCCTTGCACATGTCTATAGCCCATATACACTGGAAACTGGCAAGCTGACCTCTATGGTGGGGATCAGCAACCTCTGGCATGCCAGCTGTTCTGAAACTACAACTCCCAGCATCCTCCTTTCACTTCTATGAAAGATACAAAACAAGATGAGTAAGTGTGCATGTTGGGAGTTGTGGTTTCACAGCAGCTGAATTGCCAAAGGTTGCTGATTCCTGCTCTATGAGGATGCCTTCTGAATGAATTGCCTGACAGCTCCTCCTAAGGATGGATCCAGCATGACCACCAGACAGCTGAGCCTGCAGACTAGTGATGACCCGTCACAGGAGCGTAGCTTGTTCCTCCAGCAAGCAGGCTTCAGTGACAGGCAAAGAAGGTGATGTCACAGGTCACGTGACACTCGGTGAAATATAAGAAAGGGGCCTCTGTAGAAATAGTTAATCAATTGAAAATCCATTACATAGAAACATATAAGGAATAAAAGAATGACTTGGACACCCCTTTAAGTAGTCAGGACTTGTACATTCCTAGCCAAATGGCACTGGTAATGGAACAACTGAGCACATCCTCGTCTTCTCGTTCCACTGTTTTGTGTTGGTTTTTTAACCTAATTGTGTCTCCTTTTTAGAAGTTGTGTTTGTAAAATTTTGTGAATACCAATCTGTTGGCTTTTTCAAAAACCCTCTGACTGTGTTTCGATGCACGTAATACGAATTTTCTTAGATTATTTAATGCGGAGCATTCGAGGATTATACCCATAATGCACATCCAGAACCCCATTTTTACGTTGTCTCTTGTCTTTTACAGGTTGTAAGTTCAACAAATGGTGAGCTGAACACAGACGACCCAACCGCCGGGCATTCGAACGCCCCCATCACAGCCCCAGCAGAAGTCGAAGTCCTAGATGAAACAAAGTATGTCCTGCGCTGTGCTGGTCGCTGCACACACTGCGTGTTTCTCTCGGTTGCTGTCAAATAAAATGATAAATCATACAATTTCCTTTGAGATGTATTTGAGATCGGTAGTTAGCAACGTCTTGCTAGTTATTCCCTGCAGCCTCGTTTCGTTTAAATTAAGGGAAAGGTTTATTTTTTTCTTTTCACGGTGAAAAGGCCATTATGACATTTTCTTACCTGTGATTAGAGTGGTCATACATGAGCAACATAGAAACCTTTCTTTACTGTGTTATATCATCTGAATGTTTTATGATGACTCAAACCCGAAGATTGTTAGTACCGTACATACAGTGCTTTCAGTGAGATTGATTTAGACATCAATGTAGTTCTCAAAAGAATATTAGCCAGCGTCTTCCGGAATATTGGAAAGGGAGTAATGCATGTAGTATGTTTAAAGGCGTTTTCCAAGACTTTTTAACTGATGGCTTGGGGTCCATTCACGCGTCAGTAGTGCATTGCACATCCGTCCGGCACACCCATAGACATGCCTATTAAGAATAGGACATGTTCTATTTTTTTCCGGAGCTGCGGAACGCCGGGCTCCGGAAATGCAGATGCGGGGAGCACATAGTGCATAGTGCACATAGTGGCACTCCTGTTAGTGCGCCGCCTTCTCCCTGCTCACCAACAACAGCGCCATCCATTGCATAGTGGCTGTGCTTGGTATTGCAACTCTGCTCCATCCACTTGAATGGGGCTGAGCTGCTCCTAGGCCATGTGACCGATGAACTGGCCTAAAGAAAGCTGTTTGAGAAGGCAAAGGCTTATTACTAGGATATGCCATGCCATTAACCCTTAGGCCCCTTTCACACGGGCGAGTTTTCCGTGCGGGTGCGATGCGTGCGGTGAACGCATTGCACCCGCACTGAATCCTGACCCATTCATTTCTATGGGGCTGTGCACACTAGCGGTGATTTTCACGCATCACTTGTGCCTCTTATCCGGGCAAAAAACATGACGCCCGTGTGAAAGAGGCCTTAGGAAACAGGAGGTTTTTGCGTTTTTTCATTTTTCTTCCCTGCCTTCCCAGAGCCATAACTTTTTTATTTGTCCTATTCACATATCCATATGAGGGCTTCTTTTTTTTATTTATTTTTTTTTTATTACGAGACAAGTTGTACTTTCTAATGTAACCATTTAATATGGCATAATACGTTTTTGGCAAGTGCACACGGTCTGCCTCTCTAAAAAGTACATTCATACTTACCTGGTCCTCCGTGCCACCTCTGCTGTGTCCATGTACTGGTCCCCACAGTGTTAACATTCGGTGCAGCTGGAGTATGGTCATATGCTCCACTGCAGCCAATCACTGGCTTCAACGATGATGTGCTGCTTGTGGCCAGGTCACCACTAAAGCGAGTCATTGGTTGCATCAGAACATTTGGCCATGCCCATGCTATGCTGGACAACCATAGTCCTCTCAGCTTGTTCTTTGTACAGAGGCATTAGCAGCTACCCGCTGTGCTGCTGTAGTTCCCTATACAATGGATAGCTTTGAGCTCCGCTCTGCAGCGAGAATTTGTGAAGTTGCAGCAGTGCTGAACCAACGCTGCTGCTCCTTCATTCTGAGGATTGCAGTGATCCCAGCAGTCAGGCCTTCAGTGATAGCATTTCCTATCTATATCCTATTACCTACCATGCAGTTAGGGGTTGGCACTGAAAAAAAGACCATCACACATTATATCTTTGCACTGTCCCTGAATGCTACACAAAAACCAACTTTCAGAATTCTGGACAGCTTTCTCACTTGGAGTTGGACAGTCATAAGCTTAGCGCAGATTTAGAATTTAGTTTGTGCCAGGTAAGCGGTGTTAAAAAGTTGCAAACTGTGTGTTTGCAACTTTTGAAATGCAACTTTTGAAAAATAGTCGCAAGTTGAGTTTTTTACGCTGCCCTCACCACTTTTCCAAACAAATTTATCAAATGAAACCAGAAATCTAGGACTGCTCCAAGCTGTTAGGAGCACGGACTGCCAGAGCATGCGTTTAGCTTATGTTACATTTTCATGGTGACCGGTTCCCTTTCAGAAGGTTTGAGGGTGTTCCATCTGTGTAACTATATATTCGCAACGGTTACTGCAACCTAAATGTATTACTTTTACTCACGGCAAAATAAATTTTTTGGACAGTTTTGTTGATGTTAGGCTATTTTCACACTTGCGGTAGTGTGATCCGGCGGGCAGTTCCGTCATCAGAACTGCCCGCCCAATCCGCCGATCTGAATGTGACTGAAAGCATTTGTGAGACGCATCCGGCTGCGGATCCGTCTCACAAATGCATTGCAAGAACGGATCCGTCTCTCCGCTTGTCATGCGAACAGACTGATCCGTCTTGTATTTTATTTCACATGCGCAGGCCGGAAGGACTGATCCGGCATTCTGATATTTTGGCCCTAATACATTCCTATGGGGAAAAATTCTGGCAAGTCTTCAGTTTTTTTTGCCGGAGATAAAACCGTAGCATGCTACGGTTTTATCTTTTGCCTGATCAGTCAAAATGAAAACATCCTGAACGGATTGCTCTCCATTCAGAATGCATGGGGATATGCCTGATCAGTTCTTTTCCGGTATAGAGCCCCTGTGACGGAACTCAATGCCGGAAAAGAACAACGCTAGTGTGAAAGTAGCCTTAGTCAGTCTCATCAATCTGCGTTTCTTTTGATGGCCGTATCCACTTCTTTATGATGTCCGTTTAGCGTGTATGCCAGGAATTCTCCTGATGTACGCGCAAAACGTGTCCATAGGGTTTATTTGCCAGATGGAAGCCAAAAGATTGTCCTTTCGGTCTCCGTCTGGCTGATGTGTTCGTATACTGCATGAAATCCATTATGGAATAGCATAGTAGACTGTACAATGACATCCTGGAAGGTGCTTTCTCTTGTGAACCTTCTCTGTATTTGGTATGACAAATGGTTGTGAGTTTGTCAAGTGACATCTGTTCTGAAGAGGCTTGTCACTTGACAAATGATCTTTGTAGCATGAGCTTGCGGATTTGTAGGCAGAATGTCCTTGCTTGTGTGTATAGTAAAAGCTGGTAGAGGTCCCACTGTGGCATATCACATTTGAGAACGTATGGTTAGGTATAGTCACTTACCCACCGATGAACATTTTCTCCGATTTACAATGTTCTCAATTTCAAGTATGTGTGAAATGGCTCCAAGGAGGCTAAGATCTTAGAGTCTGAGTGCTTAGGGGAAATCATTAAAGGGCTAGGCTACTTTATGCTTATTATTGACCCCAGTATGTTTGTGAGATGCTTATGAAAATTTTTAGAAATCCTGTTCTACACACCCTTTCCCTTTGGCTCAACCCCTCCTTAAAAGGAAGATGGACGGTGATCCAGGGCTTTGTCCTGATTGCCACATCTGGAGTTGGGAAGGATTTTTATTTTTATTTTTTTCCTCCTCTGGGTTAATAATATATTAGGATTACAGGTTGGACTTGATGGACTTTTGTCTTTTTCCAACCTTAACAAGTAAGCAACTATGGTTATATGGCACTTGCTCATATACCCTTTGCTGAAATTCTGCACCATTTTCTAGATTTCATAAGGTATGTCCCCTTGTTTATAATGTCTTTTGTGCTGTCCACAGTGAGGTTGTGTCCATGGCCGCTGATGGAGGGTCATGTGGTCCAGCAAATCACCTCCATGTGATGTCTCCTCCATTCTAATACACTGCACCTGCCATCTGCACTACTGTTGGGAGTTCTGTGAAGTGTGCTTGAATGGAGGAGATATCACATGGAGGTGATTTGCCTGGTCACATCACCCTCCATCAACGGCCATCTTATGGACAGCACAAAAGACTCTGTATACAAGGGATTATACCTTATTAAATCTAGAAAACGGTGCTGAATTTCTGCAAAGGACTATATTAGAAACTGCCATATAATTATCTCACAAACATATTGGTCAACACGAACCAGAAAGTGGCCAAGCCCTTTAAACTGTGTAAACGGAGTAAGTATCTGTTACATAGAACATATGATAACAAGCAGACTGTTGTTGTACTTGTTGAGGTGCTATGTGGCTCCATGTCTGATTTTTCTCCTTTTTCCCTTGTGTTCTCCCCGTGCCTAGCTGCCAGAAAGTGTTGAACATGTGGTGAGTTGTCCATATGCAGAGGCGGGCAGAACAGGCTCCATTAAAATAACACTGTTGTCACAAATCCATTGCGACGCATTCCTAGACTTACACCATTACTGCCTTAACATCTCATTTTAATATTTATACCGTTCTGTTCCATGTGTCGGGAGCTGTTTTGCCTGCCGCCGTTTGTGTTTGTGTCAGTGGAGTAGACTCTTGTGCACAATTGCCTGCTACACGTTAGGCTTCGTTCACATCACCATTCAGCATTTCCGTTCTCCGGGGCAGGAAAACGGAAAGGACGGATTCGGCACATAACTGAGCCGAACGGAGCGCACAGGCCCCATAGACTGTAATGGGGTCCGTTAGGTTTCCGCTCAGAAGAAGATATTTGAAGCCGAGACAAAAGTCCTGCGCGCACAACTTTTGTCTCCACTCCAACATCTTCTTCTGCGTGGAAACCTAACGGACCCCATTATAGTCTATGCCAGTGCTTCCCAACCAGTGTGCCTCCAGCTGTTGCAAAACTACAACTCCCAGAATCCCCGCACAGCCAAAGGCTGTCCAGGCATGCTGGGAGTTGTAGTTTTGCAACAGCTGGAGGCACACTGGTTGGGAAACACTGGTCTATGCGGCCCGTGGGCTCTGTTCGGCTCAGTTATGTGCCGAATCCATCCTTTCCATTTTCCTGCCCCTAAACGGGGCAGGAGAACGGAAAGGATGAACTGTGATGTGAACGAAGCCTAATGAATGCTCTTCTATTGCAACCTTCTCTCTGTTGCTTCTTTGATCTGCCACCCAAGTTATTTTGTAGTTCAAAATGACCACGTTCCTAATTCTACATGTACAATTTTTGGCTTTCCTTAATTTTTATATAATTGTTTATATAAAGTAGAGCTTTTATGTCTAGGTTTTTTTGGTAGTGCATGCCAGCATGCCTTTTCTTGAAAAAAAATTTTTTTAGCACAGTCTTATAAGGATATTTCTTCCTATCCAGTTCACCAATGGTTGGCCATATGTATAGATGCTGACACAGACATTTCTCCAATGTCTGATGTTCAGGAAAACCTAGATATACCAGGATGACTTTTTCCTGTCCAGGACGTCTTCTCTAATCTGGTCTTGCAACCTGTCTGCTAGTCTCTAAATATTATGTACGAATGGCCGACAGAATGCGGGTATTAGCAAAGGAGGTTCTTGTAGCTGAAAACGCCAGGCAAAATATCTCGCCATGCTGTGCTTTTTTATTCTTTTAAAAGGCCTCCTTATACCCAATTGAGTTTCTTATCCGTCACGTCCATAATTTTTGTTGTTCTGCTCCTGCATCAGAGCAGAACAGTGAAAATGGATAGGTAGATATCTAGCACTGATCTGAGCAAGTCCCTTACCTTCTAGTTATCCTGAATCATTAGTGAGCCTTCTCGTTTGTCACTTATTGACTTATCCCATTGCAGAACATGGCGCTTGTGCTGTTTAACCTCAGTCATTTCAACACCTGATGTCCCCTGGTGGAGATGACTGGTGCACTTGCATGTTCTGCTCCTTGTAGCGTCCTGGCATCCATTTTTAGGCCTCGTTCACAATTCAGTAAATCACGAACATGTGCTGTCCATATTCTCCATGGACAGCGTGTTTGTTGACACATCAGTGGTTTTCTACTGACTGTGGGCCAATGGAGAAAAAGTCACGGGAGCTTGCACTACTGAGACCAATGCAGACCAAGCACTCCCATTGAAGACTACGGGTCCGTGAAAAAAAAAAAAAAAAAACTACTCCTAAGAGACCATTTCTTCACAGAAATTTTGGGTGCTAGTTGCAAGGAGGATCCTTACTATTATATATGCTATCTACCTTTTTCTTTTTTACTCATATATCATTTATATTTATTTAACGCTTGCTAAAGATTATAATTTAGACTAGGTAACCAGGTATAAATCCGTACTCTGAGGCGCTGGGGGCGGGCAGATTTGTGTGCAGTCTAGAAGTGCCCAGTATTTTCTAAAGCAGCATTTTTACGCTGTAATTATCTTGTGTAGCAGATCAAAACGGCTTTGGCTTTGCCTCCTGTTCTTGCTCCCACTTTTTCTATTCAAAAGCAATGCTCTCAACTTTCTTTTTTGTAAGCGATCTAGTAATGATCTGTGCTCCCCAGGCAACCTTAATGGAGCATATTTTAATGAAAGCAGTTTTAAAGCTTCCATTTTGAATATAGGCCACCTCTAATATACATGTTGGAAAGGAATCGAGTAATACTGTGGCTCCCAAGTCTGTGATCATTGTGAGCACTGCCTTTCTATTGACCTCGATTTCAGCTGCCATATTTAGGTCAGAAGAGCCGGGCTGAGGCAGGTTGTGCGCGCGTCTGTTACACAACGCTTCTAGCATCTGTTGCTCTTCGACAGCTGAATTGTTTTCCTGTAGAATGATGCTGAAATCCATAGCCACTGAATTCTCAGACGTGGATTGCATGCTACATCTATACAATAGAGATTAAAATTTTCCTCCAAGTTGAGAGACCTGCTAAGGATGGTCACTTCAGCACTCGCTACCACTGTCGTCCTCACATTGGTGTCTTATTGTGTTACATCAGGCATGCTCAACCTGCGGCCCTCCAGCTGTTGTAAAACTACAACTCCCACAATGCCCTGCTGTAGGCTGATGGCTGTTCGGGCATGCTGGGAGTTGTAGTTTTGCAACAGCTGGAGGGCCACAGGTTGAGCATGCCTGCGTTACATTGAATAGCTTTCTTCAAAATGTGGCGGGCGATGCAAGCAACAGCAATCACAGGGTGTATAATGAACTGCTAGAGATATGAATACAGTGTCTTTAATGCATGTAATAACAGGTTCCATGACATTCTCAATTATCCAAACATTGCAAGGCGTACATGCTGGGGCACAGTATTTACAGTACCAGCAAAGCGGGTGAGACTTCTGAAAGCTTGTCCACATTCTGCAGAAAAGACCTGCAGTGTTATCTGACTGGGGCCGCTGGTTTTCACTCCGTAGCATGTCAAAAGGTTGAAAGCACCAAAAGACCCACTGTGATTCCTGCAGCAGTGCCCCCCCAAAATACATTTTTTGTGGTGGCCAGTTTGGAGAAAGCCACTGCTGAGTTTCCATGATGGAAATTCACCTGTGGATTTACTCTAAATGTGTAAAAGTTGTATATTGGTAAGGCTCTGCTTCCACTAGTGTCATGGCCTCAACAAATCCTGATGGGACCCAGTTGACTTTTAATGGGGCACGTCAGGTTTTCTTGGGCTTCCAGTTTTTTTTTGATGGAAAGAAGAACACCAAAGACTTTGCTATTCTTGCTGACGGAAAATGCTGGCAACCATAACTGCGCTATAAAATAAGGCTCTGCCTGGTACTGCTATGATATAATCATTTTAAAGTGGTTGTCCAGGTTCAGAGCTGAACCCAGACATACCCACATTTTCACCCCTCCGGTTCCTGCGATATGAGCATCGGAGCATCTCATGATGGCAGTTTCTTTAAAAAGAAAATTGCCATAATTGGTTAAAAAAAATTCAAAAACTTGCACAAAAAAAAACTGATAGTCTGGAACCTTAGGGAGAGATTGCCCACTTTCCACTTCACGACTACCCCTTCAGGTCACCTCCTAGTGTAGGACAGCATGGTGACTTCTGCAGCAACCACAGGGTGTATACCAAGAACCTCTGTGCCAAAATGACAAGGGACTGAATTAAAAGTGTCTGTTTTTTTATTTTTTTATATTGTAGTCACCTGAGGTGTGTGTCTGGAGTACATGGGTCTGCATTCACCCTAGTTGTATTCATTGAACTACGTCTTTGTGGTGCATGGCAAGTCCAGTTGATATGACTCCAGCATCGTAACCCATAACTCAGTACTGTCTGCCTGTTTTGTATATTAATTGCCTTTTAATGTTTTTTAGGTGCTGTTGCTTTTTCAAGAGGAGGAAAAGGAAAACGATTCAACGTCACAAATGACTCTGGAGAAGGGCAGACCATGGGGAATTACTCACTTGTTCATCTGCTGTCCTGTGATTACAGAAGTCATCTCCACAACGACCACATGTTGTTTTCTTCTTCTTCCTCATCCGTCTTTCCCCTTTACAAAATATCATCATGTTCCCATGCTTCTGTTTGATTGTCTTACATTTTCTTATGTCTGACCTTTTAGAAGCTTTAAAGTTTTTTGTCATGTTAGCATTATTTCAATGGACCAATGAAGTGGTACAGATGTGAATACCTGCCTTCAGCCAAATGTAGTCACACCACCCCTGGGAACTGTTAATAGTTGGATAACTCAGCAAGAGGCCGTTTTACATGCAAATAGTGGATAAGGATTGTTTGCTAAAGCTTTAACATAACACACTAAAAGTCTTACCCTTGAAGATTTGCAGTTTGATATTGGCAAAGATTTACAGTATTACTGAAATGGTACTGCATGAATCGCTGATCGCCATTACCTTTCTCTCCGTCATGTGACTGGTACATCCGATGGCCAGAGGTACCGAGGACGAACCTGTCTGGACGGGACTGGGGATAAGAGCCGCGCTCAAAGCAGTCGGATACAGACTTCTAAGGAAAATATAAATTGGTTTCATGTTGTACCTCTTGCAGTGATAGAGAGAAGTAGAAGCCACCAAAGACAGCAGTCCTACATGTTGGGTAAAGGGTGTGCTTCTTGGTAATGTCTAGCAAACTGATATGTTCTTTGTCGAGAAACTATTGAACTGATGTAAGAAACTTAACACTACATGGAGGAGAGGGGGTTAAGAATTACTGAATTATACATAGTCGTAGCTGGAGAGCACTTTGTTACTGCTTGATGAAGGAGAGCTTATTACTCCGTTAATAGAAATCTCTGGATCAGTCATGTGGTTGGAGTGAAAACCATTTTACTCTGGCACGAAGCAGCTACCCTGATGGATGCTTCACTGCCTGCCATATGCCGACAAGTTAGTTGGTGCTTTCAGAATTGTTCTCACCTTGACCCAATTTTGCAGTTGTCATAGAGCATGCGGAAAGCATTAGCGGGACACTTCAGTCTCCATTTTTTTTTATGGAAGAAGTGTCTGCATAATGGGGAAATGGCGTGTTTTTTTTTTTTTTTTTTTTTATAAATACTCTTATGGGTGTCATAATAATCTCAAAATTGTTACAAAGTCCAGCAGTACTGTTCTGACGCAGAACTTTGTCGCTTCTGAGTGCTGAAGCCATGATGTTTCTTTTTTGTTAAGCTGGTAAAATAGGCCGACTTTTTCGTGAGATTTTTTGAAGGGAAGTGGCTAGAACAAATATTTTGACCAACTCTGGTTAATTTATGTATAAAAATATATAAACAAACAAAAAAAATAAGAAAAATCCAAAAGTCACCTAGATGGAACCTGTATTTTTTTTCTTGTCTTTCCATGCACGCCCTATGGCTAATTTATTTATTTTTTAAGTCTTGGTTTGTGGTAACATTAAGCAATGTGTATTGCAGATAAATAAATGCACATCTTTGAGTTCATTATTGCATTTACAGGGATTTTAATTGTAACTTTGTAATTTATTTTGGTTAACAACCAAGAGTGCAGTGCTTACTTTTGATGGTTTATGCGCTCACATAAAACGCAGAAAATTACTGATCTGATGGTTGTTTATTTTCACTGTCGCTGTAATTTTCTTTTTTTTCTTTTTTTTTACATTGGTCAAATACATGAATTCAACCCTCCGTCAACTACAATATCCATACTGCAATTCTCAGTCTGCCTTGTTTGTGTTGTCTTAATCTCAAGAATGATATATAAATATATATATATAAATACATATATATTTTTTTTCGTTATGAAAGATGAGAGTTGTGGCCATTCTAATGTGAAATCACTTCTGTCTCTACAGTATTTGACCAAATTTTGTTGCACCATATTGTAAATACATGCAGCAACTTGTGTTTCCTATGATTCATCTGTTTCTTATGTTTCTTAGTAGATCTTTCTTTTGTGTGGAGAGAAGAAGCTTTTTTTGGCCTGTACAGTGTTTATATGATCTGAGCGCATCACACATAACAAGGAAATGTGTATATTAATCCAATTGTGGACTTCAGATATTTAAATACAAAACCCTTTATTTGCTGCAATGACCAGTGTGTAGACATTTTGCTTTTTAGCAATATTTAAGTGCTCCATTTACTGCCGAAAAAAGAGGAATTTCTCTTTGGCAGCACAAAACTGGTCAATAATAGGTAATGCAGGTATGTTCAGGTTAAGCCAACAATGTTTTGCATTTATATGCTTTTTCCCTGTCTATACTAATGAAGTCAACATTGCCTGAATGTTAAAATAATAAAATACATCCCTGTTTAAAAAAAGTATGTAACTGAAGAAATAAAAAATAAAGGTAGTTTTTTTAACTTGCTGTTATTTTTTTTTATTTTCTTATAAGAAATGTACACATGTTGTCTTTATCATGACAGATCCGTAAATGCCATTTGCTCCTCTTACTGAATTTTTTGTACTATATTGACTGAATTTATTAAAGCAGTTTCCAGTCTTTTTTAAATTGACAGTATAGTGTCAGGAGTGTGACTTTTGGGACCCCCACCGATCCTGAGAAGCCCTGGGTGCTGTGAGAGCCCCAGAGTATACTCTGATGGTTATGTTTTCATGTAAACTTTTCTGTAGTATTACCATTTTCGTACAGATGTTGGTGTAATTTCTAAAACATTGGGGGGACATTTCACACCAAAAGCGGTGGAAAGGTGTGCAGGTGACTTTTTTTCCTGCTCACCCCACTTTTCTAAGTTGGCATGAAAGGGAAGGGAGCGGGCCAACTGGCTTGCTCATGTATCTTATTACTCGCTGTTTTTTTTGCATCGAAAATGGCTTAAATCTACACCACCAGAAGGGGCTGAAGATAAGCACTTCAGGTAAATGTGCTTGAAGACTGTTTCTGCTTCACAAGACTGTAGGTCTGCTTAGATATGAATGAGGTGAGCTTCAATACCAGACAGCCCATGGACAAGAGTGCATGGGCCTGGTCCCTTTTGCAGGCCTGCAGTCTAAGCTTTAAAGCAAGATGATTCTGGTTTTAAAGCTTAGCTTGTCGGCTTTTAAATAAAAACAGGCCCATATTTCTAGCTGCTACCTAGCCCGAGATATGAAGAGTTAAAATGTAGAGTCTAAAATTTGTTATGTCACTAAAGGATTAAAATTGCACTTGTATCCCCTTTTTCTAATTTTAATGTGACTGTTGAGGGTTAAAGGTGTTTTTTGAGACTTTATACTGATGACCTATCCTCTAGATAGGTCATCAATATCTGATTGGTGGGGGTCCGATCAGCTGTTTTTGAGAAGGCACCGTGCCTTGTCGCAGCTTTTCGTAGGCCAGTTTTAACACGTTCATGCGTCACGTGGCCTAGGGGCAGCTAAGCCCCATAGAAGTGATTGGTGCTCAGCGCAGTACCAAGCACAGCTGCTATACATTGTATGGCACTATGTTCAGTAAGCACAGAGAAGTCCACGACACTCGCAAGACCACCAGTGCCTTCTCAGCTAATCGGCGGGGGTCGGATCCCTAGTGATCAGATCCTGATGACCTATCCAGAGGATAAGTCTTCAGTATTAAAATCTTGGAAAACCCTTATTATAAGAAGTGCACTGGTGTAAAATACACCAAAGTTATAATGATTTTCAAGGCTCTTAAGAAATTTAGCATATCTTACATGCACCAGAACTAATATACGCCAGCTATAAGCTGGTGTAGATTTGCTCTAATTTATGTGAGGTTCTGGCCAAAATTGTAGTAAATCTTTGTTGGGCTGCAAGAGGCCACAACCCTCGCACTAAACCCAGACAACTTTTTTTTTTTTTTTTTTCTTTAAAACTGTTGCAGTAAAATGCCACTTAGCACAAACATTTGAGACTTAACCCCTTAGGCCCTCCACGCGGGTGCAATGCATTATGTGAACGCATTGCACCCGCACTGAATCTGGACCCATTTATTTCTATGGGGCTATGCACACGAGCGGTGATTTTCACGCATCACTTGTGCGTTGCGTGAAAATCGCAGCATGTTCTATATTGTGCGTTTTCCTCGCAACGCAGGCCCCATAGAAGTGAATGGGGCTGCGTGAAAATCAAGCAAGTGCGGATGCGGTGCGATTTTTCACGCACGGTTGCTAGGAGACGATCGGGATGGAGACCCGATCATTTATAATTTCCCTGAATACAGAATGCATAGTACAATAGGGCTGGAGGGGTTAAAAAAATAATAATTTAACTCGACTTGATCGCGCAGCCGGCATCTCTTCTATCTGTCTTCTGTGCTGTGTGCAGAAACAGGACCTGTGGTGACGTCACTCTGGTCATCTTTTACCATGGTGCTGGATCATGTTATGACCGGAGTGACGTCACCACAGGTCCTATGACTGCAATCAGCAAAGAAAGAGTCAGAAAAGATGACAGCTGCGCGAGCAAGTGGATTAAGGTGAGTTAAATTATGATTATTTTTTTTTAACCCCTCCAGCGCTATTGTACTATGCATTCAGAATGCTATTATTTTCCCTTATACCATGTTATAAGGGAAAATAATACAATCTACAGAACCCCGATCCCAAACCTGAACTTCTGTGAAGAAGTTCGGGTTTGGGTACCAAACATGCTGATTTTTCTCACGCGCGTGCAAAACGCATTACAATGTTTCGCATTTGCGTGGAAAAATCGCGCATGTTCCTGCAACGCACCTGCACCTTTTCCCACAACGCCCGTGTGAGAGAGGCCTTAAGGACGAGAATGCTCATCCTAAATTGCCGGTACTTTGTGCCCCAGGACGAGCATTCTCGTCCTGCGGTCCTTACTTTCCCCTTCATGTGCAGTGCCGCGATCAGCAGCAAGGATCCGGCTGTTAATGATAGCCGGATCCCTGCTGCATCCTCCAGCATCGGTGATGACGTTGATGCTGGTGGATTAACCCCTCATATGCAGCGGTCAGCTCTGACCGCGGCATATGGGAGGCTTGCGCTGCCTCTCCTTCTAACATCGGGTCCCTGCGCTGCGGTTGCCCAATGATTGCTATGGCAGCCCCAAGCTATTCAAAGGCCTTGGGGCCCAGCATCTACGGAGGCCTATGAGGCCCAGCCCCCAGTCTGGGTCTCATAGGCAAACTATGTAATACACTGATAGTCAATGCAGTACAATACAGATGTATTGTGCTGCATTGAAACAGGGATCAGACCCTGTAATGTTAAAGTCCCATAGTGGGACAAAAATGAGTGAAATTAGTAAAAAATTGAAAAAATAAATAAAAAACAGACCTATTAGGTATCGCCACGTGCGTAACAACCTGCTCTATAAAAAATATCACATGACCCGTCTGGCCAACACCGTAAAAAAATAAATAAATAAAATCATAAAAACTGTGCTAAAAAAAAAAAGCCACCTTTCATCACAAAAAGTGATGACCAAATGATCAAAAAGTATGTGCCCCAAAATAGTACCAATCAAACCGTCATCTCATCCCACAAAAAATGAGACCCTACCTAAGACAATCTCCCAAAAAAATAAAAAAAGATATGGCTTTCAGAAAATGGAGACATGATTGTGTTTCCTTCCAAAATGCTTTTATTATGTAAAACTGACATATTTGGTATTGTCGTGTCCATAACAACCTGCTCTATAAAAATAACACCTGATCTAACCTGTCAGGTGAACACCGTAAAAAAAATTAAACTGCCAGAGCAGCCATTTTTTGGTTACATTGCTTCACAAAAAGCGTAATATACCGCAATCGAAAGTCCTATATACCACAAAATAGTACCAAGAAAAGTGACCCTATTCCTATAATTTCCAAAATGGGGTCACTTTTTTGGAGTTTCTACTCTAGGGGTGCATCAAGGGGTCTTTAAATATCATACAGCAACTTAAAATTATCCTAGTGAAATCTGCCCTCCAAAATCCACATGGCGCTCCTTTGCTTGTGCGCACTGCCGTGTGCCAGTGGGCCGGTTTACGACCACATGGGGGGGGGGGTGTTTCTGTAAACCGCAGAATCGGGGTGATAAATATTGAGTTTTATTTGGCTGTTAACCTTTTTTAAAATGGAAAAACTGCCAAAAAAGTGAAATTTAAAAATGTATTTTTTCCTTTTAATTCTTGTGGAATACCTAAAGGGTTAACAAAGTTTGTAAAAATCAGTTTTGAATAGCTTGAGGGGTGTCGTTTCTACAATGGGGTCATTTATGGGTGGCTTCCACTATGTAAGCCTCACAAAGTGACTTTAAAATTGAAGTGGTCCTTAAAAAAGTGGGTTTCAGAAATCTTCCTAAAAAATTAACATTTCTAAGCCTTATAAGATCCTAAAAAATAAAATTACATTTCCCATATGTCCACTTTCAGATTTGCATCATTTTGTAAATGTAAAGTAATTTCTATGATGTATAACCATCTGCCTTAATTGGAAATGCATAAAAATTTTGAAAATTTATAATTTTTCCAAATTTTAGGTAAATTTTGCATTTTGTAATAAAAGTAAGTTATAGTGACTAAAATTTTTCACTATCATGAAGTACAATGTGTCGCAAGAAAACAATCTCATAATCGCTTGGAAAAGTAAAGGCATTCTGAAGTTGACACATGTCAAGTTTCCAAAAAACAACCTGCTCCTTTAAAGGGGTTCTGCAATTTGTTTAAACTGATGATCCATCCTTCTCAAACAGTTGATCAGTGGGGGTCCTGGGGGTCCCCGACAATCAGATGCTGATGATTTATCCTATTGATGATCTATCCATAGGATAGATCATCAGTTTAAACAAAGTGCTGAACCCCGTGTTAAGTAATCCAGAAAACTGTCATACAGCCTTGTATTTTTATTTGTTTTGTTTGAATGAAACCTGCATATCTCATATACTTGCTGAATGTTCCAGTAGCTTAGTTTTAAGGCTATGCTTCAATATATCTTTGGTAAATTCACTGAAAGTTGGGTAGGGTCATTAACATCTGCTCTATTAGATAGATAACTGCCAACAAAACACGGGTAATAGTGTGTTTGTATCGGAGACAAAATAGAGATGAGAAAATTTCTTAAAATTCCGTTCAGTGCCAGATCAGTCACATGATTCAATTTGACTCTAGTTAAATTTGAATCAAATTGCAAGTGCCCTGATTGCCTGGAAATATCTCCCCCTGTCTCAATTTTCCCTAAATGAATCACAAAAAATGATAACGGTAATTCTCTCAAGTCCAAGCCTTTTGGAAAATTCGGGTCGAATTTTAGAATCAAGATTAGAAAGTTTTTTGTTTCAGCCATTTTGATATCTTAAGTTTCCTTTATTATACCTGGCAAATGAGATTACTGAGGTTTTCTGAAACCCAGAAATAAGACAGGCATGTGTGTATAAATCATACACCAATGAGCCATAAGGATTGGTTTGCACTTGCGTTGTTGCTTTCCGTTTTTGAGATTCGGCAGAGGATCTTTGGAATTAAATGGATTGGGACGGATCCAGTTGTACTAAATATAAACTTAAAAAAACAGTCCAGTCCAGATCAGTATCAAAATCATTTCTAAGTCAATGGGCGCTGGATCTGTTTTTATCAGTAACAGTGACTTACATTGATTTTCATGGCAGATCCGGTTTGTTCCATTTCACAGACCAGACACAAAACCACAGCTTGCAGCGGTTTAATGGCCGGTCAAAAAATGGATCGGAATGCATCCTGATCAGCTTTGTCCCCATTAATGGGGATAAAACTGATCCGTTTTCGCGCGGTTATAAGATCCTCTGCTGGATCTCAAAACCGGAAAGCCACAACGCAAGTGTGACCCATGCCTTATGGCTCATTGGTGTATGATTTACTAGCGCTGATTGGTCTATGAGACTTCACGGACCAATCATAGCGATCGCTCTCACAGGTCCCAGGCTGGCTAGCTGTGATAATCAGTGGTCTGTGACAGCTATCATCACAGCTCTGCCACCATGTAGTAAAACATGGTAACAGTTTCTAGCCATGACGTGTATACTCGTCATTGAGCAGTAAGTAACACTTCTGCATGACGGATATACACTTCAAATAGCACTAAGGGGTTAAAGCAGATAGAGCCACTATGAAAATTGAGGAACTAAAAGAACAATTCAACACCAAATGTTTGAATGTCTAGGAGAAAGAAGGAAGAGAGTGTTTCCTGTTCACAGCAGTTAAAAATGATGGGTTGATGTCTAGAGAATGTTAAGAGGTTGGGTATTCCATGAGCCGTTAAAAGGAAATATCTCCTTTCAGAAGAGTGTGCTGATTTTGGGGATAAAAAAAACTCTAAGAATTGATGCCCTAGTTGGTAGAATGTAAAAAAAAAATAAATCTGTTTTATCCAGAAGATATTTCATTACTAAGAGATCACATTGATAAAGACAGAAGACTTTCTAAAAAGTTCTTGGGAGACTTCTACAGCAATGTCTACCTGGAATTCCTACTACTTGAACAGCCTGTTCCCTTTCTGCCTGGTTAAATCAGCTTAAATCCCATCTTTCCTCAGGCACTCCTTTTTGAAGATATTCTAGCCTCCATTCTAATGTTAAAACAAGCTACTAACTTCCTGGCAGATTTGGTAAGATTACTAGCCCACAATGTAGTCCTATCTAACTCTGCTGGTAGAGCCCTCTGCCTCCGGTCCTGGTCAGGGGACAGTAGGATGTCTGTATGCTATCCCTTGGGAAAGCAACTGCCTTTTTTCGGATCAGTACTGAATGACATTTTTAGATAAGGCCACTGATAATAATAATACGGTTTTCCTGCTGATTCTAGATACAGTCATCAGAGACGGTCCTTTCCGAACCAAAAGAGGAAAATGCCAACAAATTTCAGCCTAGCAAGAAGGGGAAAGGGCTTTTGTTTAATCCGGACAATGCATCTCATCATTCCAGATGACACCAGGCTACTGGTGGGAAGCTGATGTAGGAGAGTTAACGGCAATATGGGGTTTCTAAAAATCTCTCAATTTAAAAGACAATGTTAAAATCCTCAGTGGGCAGAGTCCAATCTACAGGGAGTGCAGAATTATTAGGCAAGTTGTATTTTTGAGGATTAATTTTATTATTGAACAACAACCATGTTCTCAATGAACCCAAAAAACTCATTAATATCAAAGCTGAATATTTTTGGAAGTAGTTTTGAGTTTGTTTTTAGTTTTAGCTATTTTAGGGGGATATCTGTGTGTGCAGGTGACTATTACTGTGCATAATTATTAGGCAACTTAAAAAAAAACTAAAATATACCCATTTCAATTATTTCTTTTTACCAGTGAAACCAATATAACATCTCAACATTCACAAATATACATTTCTGACATTCAAAAACAAAACAAAAAAACAAATCAGTGACCAATATAGCCACCTTTCTTTGCAAGGACACTCAAAAGCCTGCCATCCATGGATTCTGTCAGTGTTTTGATCTGTTCACCATCAACATTGCGTGCAGCAGCAACCACAGCCTCCCAGACACTGTTCAGAGAGGTGTACTGTTTTCCCTCCTTGTAAATCTCACATTTGATGATGGACCACAGGTTCTCAATGGGGTTCAGATCAGGTGAACAAGGAGGCCATGTCATTAGATTTTCTTCTTTCATACCCTTTCTTGCCAGCCACGCTGTGAAGTACTTGGATGCGTGTGATGGAGCATTGTCCTGCATGAAAATCATGTTTTTCTTGAAGGATGCAGACTTCTTCCTGTACCACTGTTTGAAGAAGGTGTCTTCCAGAAACTGGCAGTAGGACTGGGAGTTGAGCTTGACTCCATCCTCAACCCGAAAAGGCCCCACAAGCTCATCTTTGATGATACCAGCCCAAACCAGTACTCCACCTCCACCTTGCTGGCGTCTGAGTCGGACTGGAGCTCTCTGCCCTTTACCAATCCAGCCACGGGCCCATCCATCTGGCCCATCAAGACTCACTCTCATTTCATCAGTCCATAAAACCTTTGAAAAATCAGTCTTGAGATATTTCTTGGCCCAGTCTTGACGTTTCAGCTTGTGTGTCTTGTTCAGTGGTGGTCGTCTTTCAGCCTTTCTTACCTTGGCCATGTCTCTGAGTATTGCACACCTTGTGCTTTTGGGCACTCCAGTGATGTTGCAGCTCTGAAATATGGCCAAACTGGTGGCAAGTGGCATCTTGGCAGCTGCACGCTTGACTTTTCTCAGTTCATGGGCAGTTATTTTGCGCCTTGGTTTTTCCACACGCTTCTTGCGACCCTGTTGACTATTTTGAATGAAACGCTTAATTGTTTGATGATCACGCTTCAGAAGCTTTGCAATTTTAAGAGTGCTGCATCCCTCTGCAAGATATCTCACTATTTTTGCCTTTCAAGTCCTTCTTTTGACCCATTTTGCCAAAGGAAAGGAAGTTGCCTAATAATTATGCACACCTGATATAGGGTGTTGATGTCATTAGACCACACCCCTTCTCATTACAGAGATGCACATCACCTAATATGCTTAATTGGTAGTAGGCTTTCGAGCCTATACAGCTTGGAGTAAGACAACATGCATAAAGAGGATGATGTGGTCAAAATACTCATTTGCCTAATAATTCTGCACTCCCTGTATTATCCTTCTTGGCTGTAAATCTAAAAGGCTCTGATAATTTCATTGGAGTCTATCTCTGTGGAAACAAAATCGAGCTATTTTTCAACAAATTTGAGGAAAATTAGGGCATCCATAAATATACAAATATTTGTTAGGCAAAAAAAGTTGAACATTTCTGTTCTCCTTCCAGGATCATCCATTCCATGTAGATGCATTCACCCTTCCATGGCAGAAGGATCTGCTGTAAGTTTTTTTCCTCAATTTTCCTTAATCCCCGGGACACTGATGAAAGCTTCAGAAGAGAAAGCTCATCTGATCTTGGTAAGCGCCATTGGCAAAAAAAATCATGGTGCCCTTTCTACTCTACATGTCAACAAAAGACTATTGGACTCTCCCTATTATTTCCAGCCTTCTCCAGCAAGGTTTCTCATTCAAACATTCACCAGCTATGTCTGAATGATTGGAGACTGAACACTCCATCCTAAGGAATACATTTGTCTATCCACACTCCTAAAGAGTAAGAAAACTATATTTTCTATGCACCTTTGACTATGGAAAACTTTTCTCTCTTTTGCAAAGGGTAAATAGGACCTTACTAGTTCCTTAGATATATCTCTAATTTTGAACTTTTCTACAAATAGGCCTAGATAAATTTTTGAAGATATCTGCCTTTAAAGTGCAGATTATCAGCCCTAAGTTCCTTCTTGGACTCGAAAATTGCTAGAAGGTTTATTAAGAGGTCTAGCAGACTCTGTCCATCATATAGTCCCACAGTTTCTCCTTAGGCCTTAAAGGGGTATTCTGGCTATAGAAAGTTATCCCTTAGGGGGAAATACAGGCCTTCTCTTGCAAATGTCTGACCATTCTTCATGATAGAATTATCCTCAGACATCATCCTGCCTTTTTACCAAAAATTGTATCTACCGGTAAATTCAATTGCTAGCAGGAAGTCTGAAGCCAAATAAATGTAATGCTGAGCTGTTAGAGTACCTGAAATAAAGACTAGAGGGGTGTGCTGCCCCAAACCATCATACCAAGGAGTAGGACCAGTGTGACATTCCCTTGTGAAGGCCTCGTTATGGCACTACCCATGTGGTCTCAAGACTAATCTCTGGCTATCATTGAATCCAATACAATAACGGGACTCATCCCTAAAAAGGATAGTCCTCCATTGCTGTCAATCTGTGCACTATGAAAACCTGTGGTGTGATGTCAATTGAACACCTGCAGCTAGACACCTGGCTCAAACCCAGTGTCATGCAAATGCCTTCTGATGGTTTGTGTAGACACTGTATGCCACCTTAGGCTTAGGATGTGAAATCCAATTTCACTGGCAAGACAGAATGCTTAACTACAGGCCATTCTTCTAATCGGATGATTCATCCCTGCAGATGTTCACTTTGGTGCACCTCTTGCTGTCATTCCATTTCAACGTTTTCCCAACCAGCAGGACATGCTGACATCTTGCCCTAGGTGCATAGTGATCTGCCTGAGTGATAAACCAAGGTCTGTCAGTTTTTGACAAGCGGTGATAACTGGCATGTTGATGAGCAAGAGATATCACACAATCATTCCATGTGACTTATTCTGATTTTCAAGGTTTCATGTGGCTAAAAATCTTTGCTTTCAATCTGGCTTTAATTTCCCTTCCATATGCCACAGATTGGAGATAGGTGCTTGAAAATGTGATCATCTGCAGACCTTAGTGACACCTATTTCCTCGATTGGCATAACCTTACGGTTTGTCTTTCTTGGTGTTGCAATTTCAATGTTGAGGAGTGGTAGAAGTTAGAGCTGTACATTAACAGTCTGAGGCAAAGAACCATCCCTGTGTCTTTTCCAATGGAATTGTGCCTGCAGAGAAAAATTATTTTATCAGTGACTGTGAACTCCTATAAACAAATGGAAAAAAAAATGAAAAACCCCATTTTAAAAATAACTATTCTTTCTTGTATTGTCAATGCTCTTCTTTAGTATCTTTGTCAAATGACTATTGTAGTAATCATTTTGAAACTTTTATAATGTGCAGAGTCACTAGGCACTAGAGGTCATTTTTCTAAGTGTTATATAGTGTTTGCATCTGGATATATACTGCATATTATTATATAACTTACTGCCTATATAGAACTGCACTGATGAACGTAAGATACATCTTGCTGTTTTGAGTACAGTTGTCATTGGTGTACACCAGGGATCAGCAACCTTTACACTCTAGCTGCCGTAAAAACTATAGCTCTCGACATGCACACTAACTTGACTGTTCTTGTAACTCCCCATAGAAGTGAAAGCAGTATTCTGGGAGTTGTAGTTTCACAACAGCTGGCGTGCCAAAGGTTTCTGATCCCTGGTGTACATCAATGTGAAGGAGGGTGCACCGCTCATGCGCGGTTGTTCTCCATTCAATGCCTATGCGACTGCTGAAAATAGCTGAATGCTGGCTCGGCTATTTCTGTTGGCCCCATAGAAGTAAATGGAAGCAGCAGCCGCACAAGTGCAGTGCGGTCCTGTTCATTTCTATGGGGTTTCCGAAAATAGTCGAGCATCCTGCTCGCCTATTTTCGGGGGACTAGTAGGAGCGATTGGTGGTGGCCAGACCTGGCACTGTCCGCCGACACTTTGTAGGCTTCGTTTTAGAGATAGCTGCTTGTCCCATGTCTGGGACCCACACCTATCGGACAATGGGGGCATATCCTAGCCATATCCTTCCATTGTGTGAGATGTGAATACCCCTTCAACTATTCGTTCGATGAACTGTTCTGACCAGATCCTGAGATAGACTATTCCATGAAGCCTCAACACCCCTGGAGACTAAACCTTCTTTTCCAGATAAAGGCAGTGCCCCTTTTTCTTTTAAGGAGTTCAACATAGAACAACTTTTCACAATATTTTTTTTATGACTATTTTATATATTTCCATGAATTAATCATATCCCCTCTTTGACGTCTTTTCTGAAGACTAAATAAATTTAGTTCTTTTAAAGGGTCACTGAGTTTCTCTAAATTTTATATATCACAGCGTCATATACAGGTGAAGTTTATTTATTTCAGCCATGCAACTTAAAAGGTGAAACTAACATTTGAGACTCACTACATGTAAAGCGAGATATTTCAAGCCTTTATTTATAATTTGGATGATGATGGCTTATAGCTTATGAATCCCCCAAAGTCTAAATTTTGAATTACCCTTTGCTCAGGGGGTATGGATTAATTAGCTGACTAGAGTGTGACACTTTGAGCCGAGAATATTGAACCTTTTCACAAAATTATTTTAAGCTGCATTCAAGCAATTCTTTTTAATTTGCATTGCTGAAATAAATGGACTTTTGCACGATATTCTAATTTTTCGATTATCACCTGTAGCAGCAGTTTGAGTGCTGAGACCCACCTATCGCTAGAATGGGATGAGAACCACTACATAGTGCGCTGTCTCCTCGCTGCAGAAGGACAAGCTCCATAGAAAGTCTATGAGCCTGTCTTAATTTCCATATCTTGCAGTGAGAGTACACTATGTGTGCGCTTCTCTATTCGTTCTAGCTATCAGTTTGGGCTATCAGCACTCAAAACCTGTGATATGTCACTGAGATAAACAGTATAGGGGAAAAGCATCTGAAAAATGATAGCTGACATTGGCATCACCACTGATCGCAAGAACGACGATCTCTTGCTTCCATATGAATGAAGCAGCAGGTCAAGCCTGCGTGCTGCTGCTCCACTTGCTCCAGGCAATCTCTCATACGGATGCACAGATCCCCATTCTTGCAATCAGTAGGGATCCCAGCGGTCGAACTTCAATGATCAAATGCTTGTTCACTATCCTGGGGATAGAAAATGTGTTGATATTATGGTGCAGCCACTTAAATTCCTTTTTCTTCGAGAACCCGTTCAACAGAGAACCTTAGGCATCAAAACTGGGTTTTTAAAACCGTGTCTGGAGACACAATGTTTATGATAGCCAGTTGTTACTGGAATGATACCTATTCATCCTCTTCTAACCCCTCTTCAGGACTGGGCCATGTTCCATTTTTTTATATGGTTTTACTCCCAGAGCCATAACTTTTTTATTTTTCCATTCACATTTTCTGTTTATTTTTCCGTTCTTATATTAGGACTTTTTTTTTTTTCAGATAAGTTGTACTTTGTAATGGCACCATTTACTGTTCCATATAATGTTGTGGGAAGCTGAAAAAAAAATCCAAATGGGGTGAAATGATAAAAATCATAATTCTGCAACAGCGTTTCCAATGTGGTAAAACTGACCTGTTACTTCAATTCTCTGGGTTAGTACAATAACAACGATACCACATTTATATACTTTTTCTTGTATTTTAATGCTGAGAAAAATTATAACTTGGGGAAAAAACTAGTTTTTCATTACATCACCATATTAAGATTCCCATAACTTTTTTCATTTTTAGGTCTACAGAGTTGTGTGAGGGCACACTTTTCGAAGTGCGATTTGTAGTTTTTATTTGTAACATGTTGGAGTGTGTGACTTTTTGATTTTTTTATGACATTTTTTTGGGGGAGGTGGTGACTAGTGGTGGACGAACATTGGCCGGGACGGTTTGCGAATGCGAATGTGCGTTCGCACTCAAATGTTCGCGAACCATGTGTTCACAGCGGGCCCCATAGACTTGAATGGCAGGCGAACCTCAAAAACCTTCAGGTCATATTTGCAGCCACCAAATAATAACTAGAAGTGCACAAATAGTCCCACAACATGGACAGTGACATACCAGATGTATATTTCGAATTTGCGATCTCCATTCATTATTTTTTCCAATGCAAAATATCGGCAATGTAATTTTCGCGTATGCGCATGTGCAAAATAGGCGCGGCCTACTACAGCAATTGGTTTCCACCAGACCGAAGTTGGATGCGATCAGAAAAGATGGTTGGCAACAATTTTTGCAACGTTGAGGAATAACTTCTCACTGTAAGTAATTTGACATTAAAGCAGTGTATTTGATTAGATTTCACATGCAGGTTATAACAATCGCTGTATATGCAGATCGAATGTTTAAAACAAAAAAAAAAAAAAAAAAAAAAGCGCCATTGCGAAAATCCCTAATGTGATATTTTTTTTTTTTGCGGTACACACAACTTTACATTTTATAAGGTCTCATGAGATATTAGTGATTGGTGCACTAAGTTTTGTTGTGAGAAATTGCCAGTACAGGCCCCAAAAATTAGCCAATAGGCATTCACCTGACAGCACACAACTTTGTAGGATTCTGTGGCTGGAGGGACATTAGGCGGTCACAGGATAAAAATGTAACTGTCGGCCAGTGCAGGCCCCAAAAACGAGGCATTCAATGAACATAAAAGGCCTTTTATGCCGCTGTATTTACCTAAGACAGGGACCACGATTTGTTCTGGGTGGTGGCAGATATTTGTGGGCTGTCATGTGGAAATTCAATGAAACGTGGTCGACTCGTCGCATGTGTTGAAATCCTCCGAGATCCATGCCTCATTAATTTTTTGAAATGTGAGGTAGTCCACACTGTCGTGAGCTAGGCGAGTGCGCTTATCGGTCACGATCCCCCCTGATGCGCTGTGTGACCTTTCGAACCAGTAGAAATTATTTGTTTCAATAGTGTTTGTCACTCTGTGTAGATGCGGTAACGCAGCAAAACCACAAACAAATGCTGCACTACCTAAATGCACTATATAGAAAGTATATAATTGGTATATAACACCCCTGCTTCAATCAGTTGTTTTGGGGGGCAACTGGTATATCCCCCCAGTAGAAATTATTTGTTCCAATAGCGTTTGTCACTCTGTGTAGATGCGGTAACGCAGCAAAACCGCAAACAAATGCTGCACTACCTAAATGCACTATATAGAAAGTATATTATTAGTATATAAAATCCCTGCTTCAAAGAGTTTTTTGGGGGGGGCAACTGGTTATTCACACCAGTAGAAATTATTTGTTCCAATGGCGTTTGGCACTCGGTGTGGCTGCAGTATCGCAGCAGAACCGATCACCACTGCTGCACAATACAAATGCACTATAATATACTTTCTTTGTTAGAAAGTATATTATAAGTATATTACACCCCTCAGTAAGTCACACCTATCGATAGCACACCTATACCAGTCCTTAAAAGGACTTTTGTGGCCCTATTAGCTAGCGTTTGGTGTCCCTAACAGCCTGTCCCTGCTCCACACAGCAACTTCTCATTACACTGGCAAAACACTGAATGTAAAATGGCGGCCAGATCAGGTTTATTCATAAGGTAGGGGGTATGTCCATGTGCTGAAATTTCTCAATTTTTGCATGTGGCAATGCATATGTTTATTTTTAATTGTTTATTTTTATTTGAATTATATATGTGCAGCAGCACTCCTATGATGCCGGGTGCAATTCCCAATTGTTCCTAGGACATGGAACGATGATTGTAAAGCAGAAGGATAAGGCAGCACTCCGGTCTTCCAGTGAATAGGTGGATACTTTATTACACCCAACAGCAATGCAGCATTTCAGCTCTCTCAATGGAGCCTTTGTCAAGCTAGTGATAGTAGTGCATACATATATGTTTTATAATTGCTAATAATCATATTAACATGATTACAGAGTGAATACATGATTGTGAATCAGATTTGATAAAGTTAAAAACCTATAAACACATCCAATGCTTCCAGTGATAGCGGTGACAAATTGATACATAATCTTAATCTCTTAATATTGTGCATATACCGTGATTACATACAATTGATCCATTATTCATTAATAAGGTGCTCCTGTGCAAAATAAATTATTAAAAAGGAACAGACCCTAATATGATCGGCTCCATTCGTCACCCTGTTGGCGTCCTTACGATGTGCACTGCGCATGCGTTCACAGGTGTCAACAAGGGTGGTACAACAAGAGCAGGAGGTGACCAACAGATTGGAGGACATGGGGAACACGTTCCTTAAGAGGGGTTACCTTAAGAAACTTGTACAATCGCATATCTCGTTGGTACGACCATGTCTAGAACTTCCTTTTAAATAAAGAAAGGATACATACAAGGGATATGGAGCGTATTCCATTTGTTACGCGATTCTCACCTTTTAAGTACAAAAATCAGTGGTATTCTACGGAAGACATTTGCCCACATTGGGTAGTAATTTTAAACACATTCTGGAGTTGATTAACCCTCCCCTCATGTCTTACCGCTGCACAAGTAACATCAAAGATCAATTGGTACGTGCTGATGTGGGTACGAGAAAAATCTCATTTTGAACATATTTTGGGGCACATAGAACAGGTTGTTACCCCTGTCATGGATGTGTGAATTGTCCCCTGATGCTCAAGGGGGCCATTTTCAAACATCCATTGAAGGGTAAGAAATATAGGATCAAACAATATCTAACTTGCGATTCAGCGTATGTCGTATGTGTGTTGGAATGCCCATGTCGTCTCCTCTATGTGGGGGAGACGACATGGGAGGTTAAAACTAGATTGAATAAGCATAGATACAAAATCGGGGAGGAGAATTTTGACCTACCGTTATCTAAATATTTTACTGAGGCTAAACACACGGAGAAGGATTTGCGCTTCAGGACTATTGACCAGGTTGCAATGCCGAGACGGGGTGGTGACAGGTCGATTTTATTGAAGCAACGTGAATTATTTTGAATTTATCATTTGAACATTCGGATTGAATGTTGAATTTAGGGTCGTCTAATCTCTTACCTGTGGGAGGGTGTCTTATACCTGTGTATGAGTTAGGACTAGTGCTCTTTACTTATATATATAATTGTCATGTCTTTGAGGACTTTATCCGCCATGGCCAGGGGAGGGGGGGGGGGGGGTGAGTTCCACCTCCTTTTCTCTGAGAAAAAAAGCCCTGTATATACACTCACCTAAAGAATTATTAGGAACACCTGTTCTATTTCTCATTAATGCAATTATCTAGTCAACCAATCACATGGCAGTTGCTTCAATGCATGTAGGGTTGTGGTCCTGGTCAAGACAATCTCCTGAACTCCAAACTGAATGTCAGAATGGGAACAAAAGGTGATTTAAGCAATTTTGAGCGTGGCATGGTTGTTGGTGCCAGACGGGCCGGTCTGAGTATTTCACAATCTGCTCAGTTACTGGGATTTTCACGCACAACCATTTCTAGGGTTTACAAAGAATGATGTGAAAAGGGAAAAACATCCAGTATGCGGCAGTCCTGTGGGCGAAAATGCCTTGTTGATGCTAGAGGTCAGAGGAGTATGGGCCGACTGATTCAAGCTGATAGAAGAGCAACGTTGACTGAAATAACCACTCGTTACAACCGAGGTATGCAGCAAAGCATTTGTGAAGCCACAACACGCACAACCTTGAGGCGGATGGGCTACAACAGCAGAAGACCCCACCGGGTACCACTCATCTCTACTACAAATAGGAAAAAGAGGCTACAATTTGCACGAGCTCACCAAAATTGGACTGTTGAAGACTGGAAAAAATGTTGCCTGGTCTGATGAGTCTTGATTTCTGTTGAGATATTCAAATGGTAGATTTCGAATTTGGCATAAACAGAATGAGAACATGTATCCATCATGCCTTGTTACCACTGTGCAGGGTGGTGGTGGTGTAATGGTGTGGGGGATGTTTTCTGGGCACACTTTAGGCCCCTTAGTGCCAATTGGCCATCGTTTAAATGCCACGGGCTACCTGAGCATTGTTTCTGACCATGTCCATCCCTTCATGACCACCATGTACCCATCCTCTGATGGCTACTTCCAGCAGGATAATGCACCATGTCACAAAGCTTGAATCATTTCAAATTGGTTTCTTGAACATGACAATGAGTTCACTGTACTAAAATGGCCCCCACAGTCACCAGATCTCAACCCAATAGAGCATCTTTGGGATGTGGTGGAACGGGAGCTTCGTGCCCTGGATGTGCATCCCTCAAATCTCCATCAACTGCAAGATGCTATCCTATCAATATGGGCCAACATTTCTAAAGAATGCTATCAGCACCTTGTTGAATGAATGCCACGTAGAATTAAGGCAGTTCTGAAGGCAAAAGGGGGTCCAACACCATATTAGTATGGTGTTCCTAATAATTCTTTAGGTGAGTGTATATATCATTTATTTCTTTTCATAGGAACCGATCTGCGGCAGTATTGGATTATTCAGGAGGACCTGGGCTAGTGCATACACTATACGGCTCCCCCAATCCCCGCTAAGGGGAGCCACTGCACACCTGGGACCCCACGGCATCTGAGGGGTTAAATTTGTAATATCAACGTTATCGTCAATTGCATACATTAGCCCCGGTTGTCTGCTGTTTAAAACATCAGGCACCCATTGGCTATGTAGCCTGCAGCGCTCGCGTACGGGCGCCATATTTAAATACCCGATTTCCGCCATAAATTTACGGTGGTCGGTCGGGAAGGGTTTAAGCATCATATTAGTAATGCCAATATACCAAAGGTTACATGAGCATATATGGAGTTATATTATATTTTCGCTATAACAGGTGAATTGTTTTTTTATGTGTCTCATATCATCTTTGGAATCAATTTTGGTATTGTTGTCTTTAATTTTGTAACAACATTTAAATAGATTATGAGCAAATTTGTATAAACCCCAAATTTTCCCTTGATTCCCTGCTGGATCACCAATCACAATACAATTCGATCTTGGTCATAATGGTGCGATTATATTTCTTAATGTTGCCACTTGTTTATAAATCATACTCTGTTCTTGACATATAAGACATTTTAGATAAGAGTCTCAGAATTCGTTTTTTTCTACAATTTTCTACAAATGTGATGATGTTGTGGATTGTGATGAAGGACAAAGAATAATTCTCCTCAGGTTTCTTCACTATTGGTTCAATTTTTTATTTATTTATTTTTGTTCTGGGGTCTAGGCTGTTTCCTGTGTGTCACCTACAATGTTTTGAGGTATTTTTTTACTAGGAATTTATTATAGACCTTGTGGGTGGAACAGTTCCTTCTGATCCACATTTGAATTTAAAGGGTTTGGCCACTTTCTGGTTACTGTTGATAATTATTTGGCACTTACTAATATAGACTTTGTTGAAATGCTGCGCTATTTTTTATATAGGTATGACCTATTGTTTGCAAGTCTTTTGAGCTATCTACACAGAAATTCTGTTCATAAAATGGCTGGTGGTGGAGGGTCATGTGACCAGCAAAATAACCTCCATGTGATGTCTCCTCCATTCACATACGCTGCACCTGTCATCTGCCCTTGTTCTGGGGGGAGTTCAATTAAGGTGCAGGGTGTTCGAATGGAGGAGACAGCAAATGGAGGTGATTTGCCTGATTAAATGACCCTCCATCCGCAGCCATCTTATGGACAGAACCTCTGTGTGGTTTGTAAGACTTTGTAAACAAGGGCGCATACTTTATCAAATACCGAATTTCAACCACGGCTATATTAGTAACCGTCCTATAACCATATCACAAATCCATTGATCAACAGTAGCTGAAAAGTGGCCAACCCATTTAAGGAATACACTTTTTTCCGCTAGTTTAGATGACCCTCTAGTTGTCTAGAAAACTATTGGCCTTCCTTCCAGTCTGTATTGTGTTTTTACTTTAACATCTTCCTTTTCGCCCTATGAATATATATGGCGGAAGTATGGTCCTTTAAATATGGCTTTTACACAGCAAACACCCAGAGGTAATATCTGTGATCGGCAACAATGCCATTCAGTTGTGACCACGGCATCTGAGAGGCTTTTTCACTGGAACGCTGTGTTCCCAGAACGATCGGGGAAGAAGTACATCCGATTAGGGGAGCCGTTCATTCCTTGTGGTAACCTTGCACTCTCTGAACAATCCAAGGCTAATACAGCAATAGTTCCTATGGAGTCCTGTCACATCTTGTCGGCCGTGTCTGTAGTGTAAATCTCGTGCCGTCCAGTATTCGGCGCAGGCGCAGTGAGGGAAGGACGCCGAATACTGAACAGCGCAAGATTTACACTGCAGACATGGCCGGCGGGAGAAGAGCAGCGCTGCCTGGCCCTGTCAATCAAGAGAAGAAGGGAGTGAAAAGAGGCGGACAAACGGAGCCTAGAGGCTAATTAGCATATTATAAAAGTTTGTTTTCCTCAATAAAGGCTTTGGGGAGTAAGATGGCACTAATATAGTTGTGTTCAGCTGATATTAGCACATCGCTAATGTCAGCCAGCTCAATACCCATTTTTCAGGTGACCGAAACCCTTTTAAGGACCAGTTCAGGTCTGAAGTCACTTTGTGGGGCTTACATAATGGAAACACCCTGTAAATGACCTTATTGTAGAAACTACACCCCTCAAGCTACTCAAAACTGATTTGACAAACTTTGTTAACCCTTTAGGTGTTCCACAAGAATTAAAGGAAAATGGAGATGAAATTTCAAAATGTCACTTTTTTGGCAGATTTTCCATTTTAATCCATTTACTTTAACACATCGAGGGTTAACAGCCAAGCAAAACTCAATATTTATTACCAGACATATTGGAGGCGGCGATTCATAAGGAATTATGAATAGCCCGTCCATCGCAGACCTAAACCAGATACATATTTGTGTCCCTGTGGCCACGATAAAAAAGCCTGTGGTCATAGTTAGGTGGTGGGATGCCAGGGAGGGGAGATATACATATCCCCCCACAGAAACAAAATAACGGTAGCATGCTTGGACTCTACTGGTAGCTTGAACCCAGGCGCATACGTTAATCCCAAAACCACCTCCCTGCAACATTCTGGTCTGGAGCCATGAGCCCTAATAGGTTTCGTGACTCATTTGCTACCAGCCCCAGAAGAGGGGGAGTGGACTCCTCCCAGAGGCCGGGAGGGGAGGGGCCGGCTACAGATCAAAAGGCTTGTGCCAGTAAGCGGCGGGTCTTTTCTTCTGAAGGGGGGTCACGCTGCATAGGTGTTTGGAAGGGACCTGGAAACGGCTGACATCACTGCCTCCCATGTGACTACAGCCAAGCCTTACAGAAACCCATTATTCATCACCATCCAAAGGACTCATCCATCTGGTAAACTGACTTTTGTTCTGCTTAACCCTGTTGTACCACACCATCTGTATTTACCACTCAGACCACTGTATATATTTTCTGTGTATAAGCCAAGTGAGCCCTTAAGGCAATTAAATATATAATTTTATCTTGTGCTGTTGTGGTATCTCGATCACGAATCTCCACGTCCGTGTTTTGGCCTAGTTATACGTTACTGAGTGTTGGTTTCTCACCCTATATAATCCTGCTAGCGGACCGGGCTTATATCAAACGAGAAGCTGGTGGCAGTCTTCCTGGGCTGAGGAAGTTCTGTTTCACTGGGGCAATAAAAAGGCTCCCTCAGCTTGTTGCCCCTCTCTGCCCATGTGGACGGGAGGAGTCTGTGAACACTGTACCAAGCTGACCTTACCTGCTCCTCAGGGACGGCGTAACGTAACCAGTAACCATACCGTATCTCGCTGGCTCTATGTATTTGACTTCGCGGCAGCGAGGTGCGGTATTTGTCACAAACTCCATATGGTTTTTGGAAGGCAGATCTTGTTGGACTGGTTTTTATATGCCATGTCCCATTTAAAGCCCCCCTGATGCACCCTTACAGTAGAAACTCCCAAAAAGTGACCCCATTTTGGAAATTAGGGGATAAAGGTGCCAGGTTTATTGGTACCATTTTGGGTACATATGATTTTTAATTGCTCTACATTATGTTTTTTGTGAGGCAAAAATGACTTTTGGCACCATTTTTATTTTTTACAACATTCATCTGACAGGGTAGATCATGTGCTATTTTTATAGAGCAGGTTGTTACGGACGCAATGATATCAAATATGTCTACTTTCTTTGTTTCAGTTTTACATAATAAAGCATTTTTGAGGAAAAAAAAGTATGTTTTTGTATCTCCATTTTCTTGAACTGCATATTTTTTTTTATTTTTCTGCCAATTGTCTTGTGCAGGGGCATGTTTTTTTTGCAGGAAGGGTTGATGTTTTTATTGGTACCATTTTTGGGTACATATGATTTTTTGATCATTCATTATTACACATTATGAGACAAGGTGACCAAAAAATTGGTAATTTTGGCACCGTTTTTATTTATTTATTTTTCCAGAGTTCACCTGAGGGGTTAGATCATGTGATATTTTTATAGAGCAGATCGTTACGGACAAGGCAATACCTAATATGTATACTTTTTTTTATTTATTTAAGTTTTACACAATAATAGCATTTTTGAAACCCAAAAACTGTTTGTGTATCCATAGTCTGAAAGCCATAGCTTTTTTATTTTTTGACCGATTGTCTGAGGTAGGATCTCCTTTTTTGCGGGACTGAGGTGACAGTTTGATTGGTACTATTTTGGGGGACATATGCCTTTTTGATCGCTTTGTGTTGCACTTTTTGTTATGTAAAGTGACAAAAATTTGGTGATTTATTTATAGAGCCTGTCATTACAGATGCGGCGATACCTAATATGTGTGTTTTTTCCTTTTTTTTCAATTTTTTATTATAAAATCAGTGAAAAAAATTTTTGTTTACTTTTTTTCAATTTATTTCTGACTAACTTTTGGGGGTCTGATCCCCTCTGCAATGCATTACAATATATCTGTATTGTAATGCATTGCCTGTTAGTGTATTACACAGAGTAATACACTAACAGGTTGCCTAGGAGACCCAGCCTGAGACTGGATCTCCTGGCCACCCGTAGAAGGCAAGGCATTGATTGGGCAGCCTCTGCACACCATCGGGCTGCCTTCTCACCCATCGGGTCCCCGCCACAGAACCCGATGGGCTCCCTCACCCGCAGAAAACCCCTTCTATGTCGCAGTGAGCGCTGACCGCAGCATAGTAGGGGTTATTTTGGGTAGGGGTCTGGATAACGGGAACAGCGCTGAGCGGCAAGTCATGTCCCACTGCGCTGTACTATTATGGCGCTGGTTGGGAAGGGATTAATTGTTTGGAAAGGGGGGCGATTTGAATTTGAATTTGAATTTTTTTTTTTTTTTTTACACTTTTTTAAATAGTTCCCCTAGGAAATTAAGCAAGAAATTATTAGATTGCCTTTGTCATAGACTTTAATTCATTAGCTTTGGAATCTATCAGAATTTCAGGCAGGGTCTTTGTGGGAAGAAAGCTGCTGCATCCTTAAATCATTCAGGAGGACCAAGCACCATCTGGGTACCCTAATCCCTGCTAGGAGGAGCCGTTGCACGGTCGAGAAAGAGCACTCATGGTTTTTGAGCTCCCAGATGCCGTAGTCTCATTTGACCACTGTATCTGAGGGGTTAAATGTGTGCGATTGATGTTATTGTCGATTGCATCCATTAGCCTCGTGTGTTTGTTGTTAAAAACAGTAGGCACCTCTTGCACTCGCGATCGGGCGCCATCTTTAAATACCTAATTCCCGATGTATATTAAAATGATAAAGAGACCCTATAGGGGTGGATACCCGGTGGTGTATCACATATTCACTTCAATAAATGTGTCCTTTTGAAGATGCCAGTAAACATTTTCTTCACTTTGGATATTGCGTAGGCTGACTAAGGGACTGGGTGGTTCATTTAGGACATGTAATGTACATGTGGGAGAGCTGTCAAAACTACTGACTGTAAATAACAGACAAAGTTACTTAATGGGAAACTATTTGATATAGTGCAGTGCACAATACTGTTCTGTTTAGCACACTGTATTGTGTGCTAAAATGCATGAGGCTGAATAATTAAGTAATATTTCCATTTATGGTAGTGCTAGGGTGGGCCCCCAAAATTAATTTCAGTGGTGGGCCCTAGGGACCCCAGCCCAACACTGACTAAATATATTTGTTGCTATGCAACATTCACAAAGAAAATTTAAAGAGTGCCAAAACCAAGAACAAAATAGTTTGTGGTAAGCTGTGGCTCTCCTCCCAAATTTTATCATTCAGCTATATAGCATCTCTACGGTTAATTTGGAGCTCTGTAAAAAAAAAAATTATATCGAAATGAATCCATAAATACAACATTGATGGTCATTTATTCAGGGGTGCAGCAAGAGAGGGCAGCTGGGCCATATGCCCCATACCATAGAGTCTCGGGGAGGGGGGGGGGGGGGGTGCAACCACCGGGCAGTTCTTTTACATAGTGAAGCAGGAAGCCGTCCACTCCCTGCTTCACTGTTCCTCTGATCTCCGAGGCCCCCCAGCAGCTGCACACGGCACTGCTGGCTGTATGGTAGGAGCAGTAAAAGCTTTGGAATCAGCCTTCTGCACAGCCAACAGCGGTGTCTGTGTGTGTCTGAACTTGTGCTGATGCTGAGGAACACAGGATGTACCGCTCATCATGGAAACTGGTAAGTTTTTGTGTTTTTTAAGGAGCTGGGGAGGACACTAGGGGCCAAAGGGGGGCACAAATAAGATATAACTACAGTCAAAGTGCACAAAGGTAGGCATTACTACTATGAAGTGGCCACAAAGAAGACATACTGTAACTACTGTGAGGCACAGAGGTGGGCATAACTACAGTGAAGTCATAATGTGGCCATTAGTACTGTGTGGTAGCACTAAGGGGAAAGCAAGTTATACATTGGGATGGCTCTGTCTTCCAGGGCAGCAGTGCCCCCTCGTAGGTATATAACAGGCACAGTTACCATCCCTTCCTTATGTTATTCTTTCTTTTTGCTTTATCACCTTGTTCCGGATCCCGTGAACATCGCCCCAGTATAAAGAAAAATTGCCACGGCCTGCCAGTTTTCACTCTTTATGTAACTTTAAGTGGTAAGTGTGGGGGAGAAGGAGAGCCATGATGAATCCTTGCCCCAGGGGCTGGAAAGCCTAGCTACATCTCTGATTTATCAAGATCGATGTTTGATACGCGCATGCCTCATCATAAATTAAGAACATTCTCCAGAAGTCCATGTGTCTAGAATGAAATGTACGCCAGCTTGTAGACTTCAGTCTTTATTTACACCAGAAAATTGGCGTAAATTATGATAAATCTGGTGCGGCCAATGGCCCTACCTTGCCATACTTTTCTATGCCCCCTCCCCTTTTGAAAAATGGTGAGGACTTGTGCAAATGGTATTTTAAAAAGTCTCAAGCCAAGAGTTTGTGACTTTTCAACGCCATAAAACTAGTGTAGAGAAATGTTAAATGACTTCCATTTTGTAAATAAATTGGTGTTCACATTGAAGTTAATCTATCACCATTACTTTTAGCACTAATCAAAGCTGTAGTCATGTTCAGGAAATACTTCCTTCACATTAATCTCTTCCCCATACAGACTACCATTTTGTATAACCTTTGATGGTCTTTGGAAAATGGGGTGACTACTGGTATTGAAATATCTGCTGTTAATTCTCACTTTTGGAGATATGGCACCTGTCAGACCAAGATTGTCTTCAGAATAGATTATTAAAGGAGTTTTATTATGTAAAACTGAAACGGAGTCCGGCCTAGCAATCAGCTGAACATAGGGTTGCCACCTTTTCTTCAAGCCAAACCCGAACAGAAGGGAGTAAGGGCCCCCTTTTAAGGCCCCAACTATGTCCCGTCTCCAGACACGCCCATGTCCCATCTCCACCCCTGATCCCGTCACTACAGAAATACAGCGCCCCATACCTCTTACATCCAGTGACGTCTCCTGTTATGTAGATGTTCTCTTTCCTCATCTTCTCCTTTCAGACCTTTAGACCAGACCACTATTTTGTCGCCATTTTCGTCTCTGCAGTTTGACAACAACAAAAAATCTTAGTTTACTACTTTTCCATCATCCTCCCATCTTCTGGACAAATCATTCTAGCACCCCCAATACTGTGCCGCTGTGCTCCTAAATACTATACTGCAGAAACAGATAAATCCCCTGATAATACTAGTACAATGCAGAGCCCCCCATATAAAATACCCCTTCTTTGTGCCAGTAAGAAGTGCCTCTTTTCTCCCCCCCAATATGTGCCAGTATAAGGTGCCTCTTACCCCCCTTCCCTTATATGTGCCAGTATCAAGTGCCTCATTTCTCTCCCCCCCCAATATGTGCCAGTATAAGGTGCCTCTTTCCCCCCTTCCCCCCATATGTGGCAGTTTCAAGTGCTTCATTCCCCCCCCCCCCAATATGTGCCAGTATGAGGTGCCTCTTTGCCCCCCTTCCCCCATATGTGGCAGTTTCAAGTGCCTCATTCCCCCCCCAATATGTGCCAGTATAAGGTGCCTCTTTCCACCCCTTCCCCTATATGTGCTAATTTCAAGTGCCTCTTTTCTCCCCCCCCCAAAAAAATATGTGCCAGTATAAGGTGCCTCCCCCCCTTCCCCCATATGTGCCAGTTTCAAGTGCCTCATTTCTCCTCCTTCCCAATATGTGCCAGTATAAGGTGCCTCTTTCCACCCCTTCCCCCATATGTGCCAATTTCAGGTGCCTCTCTTCTCTAAAAAAAAAACCTTTTACTTACCTCCAACGATGCGATGCAGGCCTCTTCCCGGCCTGTGTACCATGCTGTACGGCTCAGGCGGCGTGATGATGTCATCGCGCCGCCTGCACCGGCCTCTGATAGGCTGCGGGCCTTGTGCCTGCAGCCTATCAGAGGAACAGGGGAGGGAGACGCCTCTCCCCAGCCACAGCACAGCCGTCTGTATCGCTGTCCTGAGGACGGCGATACAGATGACTATGAAGATGTGCGCTTCCACAATGGAAGCGCTCATCTCCCTGTGCCCAGCCGCCGCCGCCATCATTCACAGCTGATCCTGTGCCCGGGTCTGAGAAAGGCTTGTACCCGGGCACAGGATTGCAAACCCGGACTGTCCGGGTCATTCCCGTACGGGTGGCAACCGTAGCTGAACATCTCAAGTCTGGCTGTGGAAACATGATATTACATGGCAGCCATTGCAATGACGCAGACAGGCCAGTGAAATCTTTTTGAGTTTAGTCGGGCATACTGTATGAGACAGTTAATACAAAAAGAGAGGTTTTATATTTACCGGTATATATTATATTAAGGAGAAGTACATTTATTAGGCCCCTTTCACATCTGCATTTTTCTTTTCCGGTATTGAGATCCGTCAGAGGATGCTTCCGTTTTGTCCCCATTCATTTTCAACGAGGTCAAAACTGAACGAAACAGAGTGCACCAGAATGCATTCTGTTCCATTTGGTTGTGTACCCATCACGGACAGAATAACGCTGCAAGCAGCAATTTTCTGTCTGGAATGGGATGCAGAGAAAGACAGATCTGTCATGACGCACAATGTAAGTCAATAGTGCTGGATGCGTTTTCTCGGACACAATAGAAAACGGATCTGGCACCCATTGACTTTCAATTGTTTTAATGCTGGATCTGTCATTGCTATTTTAAAGATAAGATAATACAACTGGATCCGTTCATATCGGATGCAGCTGGTTGTATTATAAAAAACTGAAGCGTTTTTGCTGATCCCTGCCAGATCATGCAAAAATGCAAGTGTGAAAGTAGTCTTAGGGTGCTTTCACACTAGCGTTTTTGTTTTCCGGTATTGAGTTCCGTCACAGGAGCTTAATACCAGAAAAAAACTGATCAGTTTTATCCTAATGCATTCAGAATGGAGAGCATTCCGTTCAGGCTGCATCAGTTTAGTCCCTCTTACATTTTTTGGACGGAGAAAATACCGCAGCATGCTGCAGTTTTCTCTCCGGCCAAAAATACTGAACACTTGCCGGAATGCCGGATACGGCATTAAGTGTTCTGACAAAACGGATCCGGCTTTCCGGTCTGCCCATGCGCAGACCTTTAAAAATGCAGTTCCGGCGACATAATGCACTCCATATGGTTTTAAATAAAGATGAGCGAATCGAATCTGACAAAGTGAAATTTGATCCAAATTTCAGGAATTATTCGATTCTCACCGAATCCCCTCACACTTCGTGGTTACGAATTACATTTTTTCCTAAAATGGCTGCTGCACGTGTGAGGACACGGAGCAAGGAACTCTGGGAACGAGGGATCACTCTCAAGGCATGCAGCCAGCCATGTGATGTCACAGCCCTTTAAATAGCCTTTTTCCACTGGATTCAGCCATTTTCCACTGTACTTAGTGCAGGGAGAAATGTTAGCAGGCGCTTGCTCAATAGAAGTTCAGGGAAAGAGCATTAGAAGTGTAGGGAAAGGATAGGGAGCAATTATTCCACAGTATTGAAGCAGAACAGGGTTCAATAGGGGAGTTTACAGCCTGGGTAATAGGAACAATCCTATTACACCTTGCTGCACGGACTGCAGATCTAAATTGCCATTATACTGCTGCTCATTTCAGGTTTATAATACCTCTGTAATTCCAGCAAACTGTTCTTGTTATTGGGGTCTTTCTAGCCCTTTAGTGGTGCAGTTATATACTGTATATGTTCTAAAGCCTTTTTTTGTCGTGTATTAGTGGGGGGGGGGGGGGGGGGAAGGGCCTTATTAGCCATTGTGTGATGAAGTGAGAAAATTACAGCCTTAGTGGCAAAAAAAAAAAATATTATTTGCAGTTCACGGCCGCAGTTATATGTTCTAAAGCCTCTTTTTGGCGTGTATTAGTGGGGAAAAAGAAAAAGGGCTTATTAGCCGTTGTGTGGTGAAGTGAGAAAATTAAAGCCCTTTTTTGGTGTGTATTAGTGGCAAAAAACAACAACTTTATTTGCCATTCAGCGGTGAAGTTCCATTGTACTACAGCAATTTACTGGGTGTATTAATAGGATAGATATGTACGTCCTATTAGCCGTTCTGCGGTGAATTGTGATTGTTATATTTATTTTTTGGGGGTGTATTAATAGGAAAAAGAATACGTCTTATTAGCCGGTCTGCAGTGAATTGATATTGTTATACAGCCATTGTTGGGGTGTATTAATGGGAAAAATAAGTACGTGTTATTAGCTGTTCTGCTGTGAATTTACATTGTCATACAGATATTGTTGCGCTGTATTAATAGTAAAAATAAGTTTGTGTTATTAGCTGTTCTACCATGAATTAACATTGACATTCAGTGGTGAAATTTGTTTGTGATACAGACTTTTTTGGGAAAATTGGTCAGTGAATGTAGACTTTCTTCTGTAGGAACTGAGTAATTGCGTCGATTCCAGTGTTTCCCAACCAGTGTGCCTCCAGCTGTTGCAAAACTACAACTCCCAGCATGCCTGGACAGCCTTTGGCTGTGCGGGCATGCTGGGAGTTGTAGTTTTGCAACAGCTGGAGGCACACTGGTTGGGAAACGCTGGATTAGCCATTCAGTGGTGAAATTTTTTTGTGAAACAGCCTTTTTTGGGAAAATTGATGGGTGATTGTAGAGTATCTTCTGTAGGGATTAACAATTCGTCAATTAGCTATTAATGGTGAAATTTGTGAAAAAGCCTTTTTTGGGAAAATTGGTCGGTGAATGTACAGTCGTGGCCAAAAGTTTTGAGAATGACACAAATATTAGTTTTCACAAAGTTTGCTATTAGATCTTTGTTTCAGTTGTTTCTGTGATGTAGTGAAATATAATTACACGCAGTTCATACGTTTCAAAGGCTTTTATCGACAATTACATGACATTTATGCAAAGAGGTATTTGCAGTGTTGGCCCTTCTTTTTCAGGACCGCTGCAATTCGATTGGGCATGCTCTCAATCAACTTCTGGGCCAATTCCTGACTGATAGCAACCCATTCTTTCATAATCACTTCTTGGAGTTTCAGAATTAGTTGGTTTTTGTTTGTCCACTACGCCTCTTGAGGATTGAACACAAGTTCCCAATGGGATTAAGATCTGGGGAGTTTCCAGGCCATGGACCCAAAATTCAATGTTTTGGTCCCCGAGCCACTTAGTTATCACTTTTGCCTTATGGCACGGTGCTCCATCGTGCTGGAAAATGCATTGTTCTTCGCCAAACTGTTGTTGGATTGTTGGAAGAAGTTGCTGTTGGAGGGTGTTTTGGTACCATTCTTTATTCATGGCTGTGTTTTTGGGCAAAATTGTGAGTGAGCCCACTCCCTTGGATGAGAAGCAACCCCACACATGAATGGTCTCAGGATGCTTTACTGTTGGCATGACACAGGACTGATGGTAGCGCTCACCTTTTCTTCTCCGGACAAGCCTTTTTCCTGATGCCCCAAACAATCGGAAAGAGGTTTCATCGGAAAATATGACTTTGCCCCAGTCCTCAGCAGTCCATTCACCAGATTTTCTGCAGAAGATCAATCTGTCCCTGATGGTTTTTTTTTGGAGACAAGTGGCTCCTTTGCTGCGCTTCTTGACACCAGGCCATCTTCCAAAAGTCTTTGCCTCACTGTGCGTGCAGATGCGCTCACACCTGCCTGCTGCCATTCCTGAGCAAGCTCTGCACTGGTGGCACTCCGATCCCGCAGCTGAATCCTCTTTAGGAGACTATCCTGGCGTTTGCTGGACTTTCTTGGACGCCCTGAAGCCTTCTTAACAAGAATTGAACCTCTTTCCTTGAAGTTCTTGATGATCCTATAAATTGTTGATTGAGGTGCAATTAGTAGCCACAATATCCTTGCCTGTGAAGCCATTTTTATGCAACGCAATGATGGCTGCACGCGTTTCTTTGCAGGTCACCATGGTTAACAATGGAAGAACAATGATTTCAAGCATCACCCTCCTTTTAACCCAATCAGCCTTACATAATGATCTCCAGCCTTGTGCTCGTCAACATTCTCACCCGAGTTAACAAGACGATTACTGAAATGATCTCAGCAGGTCCTTTAATGACAGCAATGAAATGCAGTGAAAAGTTTTTTTTGGGATTAAGTTAATTTTCACTGCAAAGAAGGACTCTTTATAACATTCTGGAGTATATGCAAATTGCTATTATAAAAACTTAAGCAGCAACTTTTCCAATTTCCAATATTTATGTAATTCTCAAAACTTTTGGCCACGACTGTAGACTTCTGTAGGGACTGAGTAATTATGTCGATTAGCCATTCAGTGGTGAATTTTTTTTAGTGAAACAGCCTTTGTTGGGAAAATTGATGGGTAATTGTAGATTATCTTCTGTAGGGACTAACTGTCATGAATACAGGGGAGGGGGAGGGGAGGGACACAGAACTAGGCTTCAAGGCTAGGGAGAGGGAAAAGGTCACCTCCTAGAAAGCCCCTAAACCTTGCCCTGACTCCTGTCAGTATGTATAGACCCTGAAGGTGGGAAAATACATATGCCGGAACCTAGACCCTAGGAGCCCTGAAATGCCTTAGGTAGTGGCAGGGAATGAGACTACTGGTTCCTCCCCAGGTGAACAAACCAGCGTCTCCCTGAGGCCTAGTAACAACAAGCACAGGGGAACAACCAAATACAAAGAGCAGTACAACTTATCTTATAGAAAATGGATGAGCAGGAACACAGGTAACACAGGTCCACACACCAACTCTTCCAAATCCAAGCAGAGAATATCAACCACATGGTATGAAGTGTGAGACCAAACTAAGTAGGGAATGCAGTCATGACCACAGGCTGCACCTGACAAGAGGTGTGGTCATTACCAAACCACAACACTGAAAATCAAGAGACTGTCAGTTAACCTCACATGCTGTCAGTCTCTCTGATCGTCTAACCTCTGTCACAGAAGGTACCGTGACACTAACAATTCGGCGATTAGCCATTCGGTGGTGAAATTTGTTTGTGATGCAGCATTTTTTGGGAAAATTGGTAAATATAAATTGTATTATGTAGGAACTGAGTAATTGCGTCGCTTAGCCATTCAGTGGTGAAATTTGTCTGTCATACAGTCTTTTGGGGGGAAAATCGGTCAGTTGCTGTGACCGGTCAAGGACAATATATGTCCTTTACGGCCCACTGGGCAAATGTGGTTCCTGACCATCCACACCAGCAACTTGGCCAGGTGATGCCGCTTCCACCTCCATGTTCTCATGATGTTGGTCCTGGGACAATGTCCGCCTCTGCCTCCTCATCCTCCACTGTGTCCTCAGCCTCCACTGCAGAAACAATCACAGTTCTCCTCCAGCATACCACATGTGCAGGGCACGGCAGTGTCACGCTGTTCTACACCTTGTTTGCCTGGGCGAATAGAGTCACATAGAGGAGGAACTGCTCTGTGTCCTTCATCAAGAAATCAAATCCTGGCTTTCTCCGCGACAACTCAAAATCGGAACCATGGTGCCGACAACGGGAAGAACATGGTGTCGGTGCTGCATCAAGAGGGCTGAGCCATGCGCCCTGCATGGCACATGTGTTCAATCCGGTTGTCAAGCGGTTTCTGAAGTCTTCCACCCATCTGAAAGACATCCTATAAAAGCCCAGTAAACTTTGAATGCTCTTCAGCCACTCGTACACCGCAAAGCACACACTCCTTGACCTGCAGCGGCAGAACGGCATCCCCCAACATAGGCTGATATGCAACATTTCCACCCATTGGAATTCTACCCTCCATATGTTGAACCGACTATATGAACAGAGAAAGGCAGTAAACGATTTCTTGATGATCCAAGGGGACAGGAGTACTACTCTGTGTGACTTCAATGTCAGCCAGTGGCATCTCATGCGTGACACCTGCCGTTTACTCAGGCCCATTGAGGAGGCCACATTATTTGTCAGTCGCCAGGACTACGGGATGAACAATGTAATTCCACTGCTTCATGTCCTGCAACAAATGCTGGTAAATCTGGCTGGTCAGGGGACTGGGGAGACGTGGCGCCTAGATCTCATGGCCACATGAGCCCTTTTGGGGGCTGAACTGGAGGAGTACATTGGAGCACAAGCAATGTGTAGCGAAATGGGTGGTTTTTATACACAGCAGAGGAGGAGCAGGAGCAGCCAGAGGAGCTACAGGGCGATGAGGAAGACTAGGCAGAGGACCCAGACACACAGTGGCAGTATGCAGTGGAGATGGAGGCAGGGAGTCCCTCCGAGTCACTTGCACAAATGGACCCATGCATGCTCAGTTGCTTGCGTAGTGACAGCCAAATTGTCACTATGCAGCAGAGGGATGACTTCTGGCTCTCCACCTTGTTGGACCCTCGCTACCGGTCCAAAATGGGGGCCTTTTTCACACTCTCTGAGAGGGAGGACAAAGTGAACTACTATAGAGACATCCTGTTTGCGCCATCGTCCATCCTCTCGCAGGTCTGACGCGGGCCCTCTGCCCTCACATTCCTCTGCCATGGCTGGTGTGGCAGGGTGGGGGGGGTAGGAGCAGTTACAGCTCCATCAGCAGCAACTTGAGTCTATAGTCGCTGATGAGCAGCATTCTTTACCTGCCTAGTGAAGAAACTACTCACCAGCAGCAGCATCAGCTAGAACTGGAGCAGGACCTGAACCAGCAGGTGGTGGCATGATTGGACAGCACCCTGCCACCCCACATTGAAGATCCGCTGGACTACTGGCCATCCAAACTGGATTTGTGGCTGCAACTAGCAGAGTTTGCCTCGGAAAAGCTGTCCTCCCTGGCCAGTAGTGTGGCATCAGTGGGTGTTTAGTGCGGTCGGGGGACATAGTTACCTCAAGAAGAACTCGCCTGTCCACCCAAAATGTGGAGAGACTGACCTTTGTCAAGATGAATCAGGCGTGGATCAGCCAGGATTTCCACCCACCAATGCCTCATGAATCAAACTAGATCATCCCTGGTGCCACACTAACACTTTGACAAAAGAGACCGGTTTCTTCTGGCTACTTGCCTCAGCTACTATTCTGATGCTGCTACCCACCTGATGCCACATATCTGATGCTAAGTGCTCCTTCTTTCACCCACCATCTTCAGCTGGTACTTGTATTGCCACCCACCTCCCACTCTGTCAATGGGGCACTCTGTGGTCTCTGTGCTGCCACCTCACCACTCAGGTTTCTTGATGCTGCTGCTGCCACCTCCACACTGTCATTGTGCCACTGTCATGGGAAGTACGGGGAAGGAAGGACAACCAAAGGGAACCACAACTAAACAACAACAGACTAGGATAGCATTCCCTGATACTCTCCCTAAGCTGCTAACAACATGTGCAAATCTCAATGGTAGAAATGCACATGCACAGGAACCTGAGGCTGCTGAAACACTGCACCAAACCCTCAGCTTAGGGAATAGGGAAAGAGGCAACCGGCTCCTTACAAACTGAAGGAGCTAGTGTCTCCCTGTCCTAGTCAGGACAGACACACCAAGAAAAGGGAAAGGACTTAGCTTGAGATGTAACTGGAACAGGAGAACCACCACACAAGCAGAGCACTCCACAGAAAAGCTATTAGCCGCAAGGAAACAAGTGAGAGGCGGAACATATAAAGAGCCACCTGATTGATGATGAGCAGCATCTGAGAAGGGGTGGAAACCTGTCAGCAACAATGAAAACAAGAGATCTGTCAAAAAGACTCCCGAATCTTCCGTCTATTTGAACTTATAATGAGGTAGTGAAGGGAACCCTGAAGGACACGAGAGTCAACAACTCTGGAAATTTGAAACTCCAGATTCCCGTCAACCAAGACAGGTGGAGGTGGCAAGGAAGATGGTACCGCAGGTTCCACATAACTCTTTAACAAAGATTTATGGAAGACATTATGGATCTTCCAAGCTTGCGGAAGTTCAAGGCGAAAAGAAACCGGATTAATAATGGTAGAGATCTTGTATGGACCAATAAATCTTGGACCTAATTTCCAGGATGGCACCTTCAACTTAATGTTCTTAGTAGACAACCACACCAAATCACCCACATTCAGGTCCGGACCAGACACAAGTTTCTTGTCAGCCATACGTTTATATCTCTCACCCATCTTTTTTTAAATTGTTTGAATTTTCCACCAGATAGATAAGGAACGAAGCAAATCTCTCCTCATCAGGTATACCAGAGAGACTATTCCCAGAGAACGTACCAAACTGAGGGTGAAACCCGTATGCACCAAAAAATGGTGACTTATCAGTGGACTCCTGACGATGGTTATTCAAAGTAAATTCAGCCAAAGACAAAAATGAGGACCACTCCTCCTGATTCTGAGCAGCAAAACACCTCAAATATGTCTAGAGATTCTGGTTAGTGTGTTCAGTTTGTCCGTTCGACTGAGGGTGAAAAGCCAAATAGAAGGACAAACGAATCCCCAGGCGAGTACAGAAAGCCTTCCAGAATCTGGACACAAATTGAGTCCCTCTATCAGACACCACATCAGAGGGAATGCCGTGTAATTTCACAATGTTATCAACAAATGTCTGAGCCAGAGTTTTGGCATGAGTTTTGGCATTGGGTAAACCAGAAAATGGAACGAAGTGTGCCATCTTACCGAAGCAGTGTCACCACCAAACATCTGAGAAGCTCTGACAGACGTTCTTCTGAACCTCCTCCTTGAGGTTCCTTTTGTTTTGCTTTCGTTTTCTCATCTCGTTAGCCTCTCTCAGCTGTCATGTAGTTGCACTGATTGCATCCCTTTAAAACCCTTCCCATACTGCATCACTTTGCGGTTTATACAACTTCCTGGAGTGAGTGCATGCTGGATGCTACTACTGAGTCTTCTACAGATAAGTTTGTTCATTCATTTGTGTTTTCCTGTCTGCTGGATCCCAGGTGACCCTGACTCCCTCCGTATCAAGTGTAGGGAGCCGGTGGTCGTGTCCCCTCACTATTATAGGGTGTTCAGGTGTTATACAGTCGAGAAACGAGGATATGCGATCATCTACCATTGAGATTTTAGCATAGGCTGAGCAGTTAGGGAGAGAGCCAGGTCTGTTGCAAGGCTCTCCCTTTTGTTCCTTAGTTTTGGATCCAGTCAGTCGGATCTTCATTTTGTGTCTTCTAGTTTTCTTTCTAGTTTTCTGTACACCTTCTGTGACAAGCAGTCGACCTCCACCTAAATCACTGTCATCCCCGAAGAACTGGGCAAATCGGTGATAAAGTCCATGGGCAAGTGCGTACAGGGATGGGATGGGATAGACAAAGGAAGAAGAGATCCTGAGGGCCGAGTATGAGTCACCTCGGCACATGCACAGGTCTCACAAGCTGCCACATAACCCTCAACACTCTTACGTAAACCCGGCCACCAGAATCTCTGAGAAATAAGATCAACACTGGATCTGCTCCCAGGGTGTCCAGCAAGGACAGTATCATGATGTTCCTTAAGTACCTTGTGACGAAGCTAAGAAGGAACAAACAACCTTCCTACGGTACAGGAATCAGGTGCCTCTCCCTGAACTTCCAACACCTCCGCCGCCAGTTCAGGATATAAAAAGGACTTGAGATGTAACTGGAACAGGAGAACCACCACACAAGCAGAGCACTCCACAGAAGAGCTATCAGCCGCAAGGAAACAAGTGAGAGGCGGAACATATAAAGAGCCACCTGACTGATAATGAGCAGCATCCGCGAAAGGGTGGAAGCCTGTCAGCAACAATGAAAACAAGAGATCTGTCAAATAGACTCCTGAGTCTTCCGTCTATTTGAACTTCTAAGATTTCTCCCAGTGCCGGCGGTGACAGCCACCCTGTGGCCTCCTCCTGATGCTGCTGCTGCCGCCACCTCCACACTCTGTCATTGTGCCACTCTGTGGCCTCCTGATGATGCTGCTGCCACCTCTAGACTCTGTTATTGGGCCACTCTGTGGACTTCTCATGCTGTTCCCACCCTCCCCACTTCATGACTGGGCCACTATTTTGCCTTTCACCCTGGATGACATCATCATTTATTTCACCCTTCTGATCTGGAAGGAAAAATGAGATGCACAACGGATCTTGTCGCAGGAGTGAGTACAAAACACAGAAGACGTGCAAATATTCCTCTCACGTGTTCTCTCTGTTTTGGATCCAGTCCTGTTTTTTTGGCTTTAGCAATACTGATGGATTACTGACCAAATGCTGACCGAGGCAGATGCTCCACAGACAGGATCCGTTTTTTGGGGAGTTATTGTTCTGACAGATCAGAGGAAGGGAAAAATAATCTGTGACGTCAACACAAACTTACTGCTGACACCCTCTCTATTCTGTCAGGGGGCCTCTACTTGTATAAACGTTTAATAGAACAGGTTCTGCAGAAATCTATGTGGAATCAGTGAATTGGTGTAAAAGGAGTGCTCTCTTTCACGCTATTGTAGGATTTTGGGCCTCTGCACAGTTCTTTATACCTGGCGCTAACATCGACCTGTAAGGCTGAATTCACACTTGAGTTTTTTGGTCAGTTTTGGCCCAGTTACTGCCCAAATGTGCAGTGATTCTTATAGCGAAGCCTGTCATCTACATGTCATACTAACACAGTATTGTTTCACTACCACAGCAGATTCCCAATGTGTGTTACTGCAAGGCAGTGTTTTACATCACTATAAAGGCTCTGTGCAGCCAGGAAATTGCATTTTTTTATGCGATTCGCCACAAATAATTTCGGATCGGCGAACCGGACGAATAGAATTTTTGAGAAATTCGCTCATCTCTAGTTTTAAACCTCTTTTTACCATGCACTGGTCTGTGTAATACTTCACAAATAAATTAACAGTGAAGCGAATATGCACTGGAACACAGAAAAAATGCATACTATCAAGCAGTTTTAAATACTTTTGGGTCATACCCAGATAAAATTATTTTGAGAGAAAGAGGGAGAAATTTTCCAGATTTTTTTTTGCAAAATGCCTATTGCAACTACACCATTTACCACTTGATGGCGCCATTTCTCTTTCTGTACATATCTCCAGCCTCAACGCTCCATACTTTTTTTTCTGCGTTGTCAGATAATTTAGTTCAAGCAAGATTCACATTGCCGTTAAAGATTAATAGCAATGCAAATGTATGTATAACCTCTTGAGATGCTCACCCTTCACCCCAATTAGTCCAGGCATTGATCCAGTGAGTAAAAAAAAACATATATCTGTGGGTCTAAAACGTGTCATTGGAGATAACTATTGTGTTGTTGTACAGCAATGAAGAATACAGCGGAAGAGAGCCCTGTGCATGACGCAGAATGGTTACTGTCCTCATTTATTACAAGGGCCGTATAAATTATTTCTGACCTTTTTCCAAATCTCTCCACAATTAGGAGACGCGTGGAAGTGGACCGTTCTTTAGGAACAGAAGAAGCGCCTTGTGAAACGCTCACATGATTTTGTTATTTTAGATGTGATTTATTCATGAGAAATTTTCTTGGAATGAATCCATTGATCAATACAAAAAGATGCGCTTCTTTCTACAGGCTGGCAGAATGCAATTATGTTTTGAACTGGAGCCAGGTTTTATCTTGGGAGAGGAAAAAAATCCCATGTTTGCCTGGGAAAACAGTTAAAGGAGCTCCTAAATGATTAGTATGCAGTTCTCATTAGAGCGTTGGAGGGGTTTGTTCTCCCCTCTTTGCATATTGCTTACCCATCTGACTCTCATTAGAAAACCATCACGTGCGGTCTCAAATACATTCTTGTATTCTTTCTTCACAACCTCCCATTGTTCATGTCAAAGATGCATCTAGCAAGCTTTCAATGTCACCATTAGTTCAGCAGTCATCTTTCTCTTTCTTCTACAGAAAGGTCTATTAAAAGGTTTATTGTACATCCTTGTCACTGCCTGTTCTGCTGAATGCCGGATTCTAGTCCTGTCCTAAAAGCAAGAGACTGTGTGCTCGTATGTATGTAGCGGTATATGTGTGTGTGTGTGTATATGTACAGCTGTATATTGTTTGTTTGAATAGCAATTACTATCGCTAAGCATAATGCTTCTTAAAAAAAGCCTAAGACTGTATAGACGAGTGGCTGAGGAGCAATACCTCCTCCCGCATCTTCATCTGCAGCCCCATACATGACATTTTCTTTTAGAGCAGATTTGTGTATTTAACTAGTACATGTGATTAATAAAGATCAGTGAATTATACTCCCCGAGAATTTAGGACAGAAATTAGGCAGAGGGCTTTTTTTTCTGCACTGTTCGGTCACTGATTAACATTTTACATGCTTAGACTACGTTACAGTAAATGTGTCTATACGCAATGAGAAGGAAAGGGAGGTGGAGGATTCTTCAGCTGTAATTGACTGCCAGGGAAAACAGAGAGGGATATGGGAAAATCTGGTGTCTGGAGACGCCCGAAAGAAGAGAGCGACTGCACAAAAGCTTTCAGAACAGTTAAGGTTTTATTCAGTTTTCAGGTTTTTGGTGCAGTCCTGTCCTATAGCTGAAGAAGTTATTAAGATTAATTCTGTTAGGCTGCTTTCACACTAGCGTTTTTGCTGGATCCGGCAGGGTTCAGCAAAAACACGTCCGTTACTGATAATACAACCATCTGAATCCGCTATGAACCGATCCAGTTGTATCATCTTTAACATACCCAAGACGGATCCGTCATGAACTCCATTGAAAGTCAATGGGGGACGGATCAGTTTTCTATTGTGTCAGAGAAAACGGATCCGTCTCCATTGACTTGCATTGTGGGTCATGACTGATCCGTCTTGCTCCGCATCCCAGGATGGAAAGCAAAACGCAGCATGCTGCGGTTTGCTCTTCGGTATGAGAACGGAACGGACTGCATTTTGGAGCATTCCGTTCTGTTCAGTTAGGTTTTGTTCCTATTGACAATGAATGGGGACAAAACAGAAGCATTTTTTTTCTGGTATTGAGACCCTCTGACGGATTTCAATACCGGAAAATATTAATGCTAGTGTGAAAGTAGCCTTAAGGGAGCTGCTTCTAAGTTATATCAGATCTTAACCAAGCATGGTTGTGCTCCAGACTGTTCCTCTCTTAAGGGGAAATGGTGTAAGCATGGTTTCTCTTTAGGTTTCATGTACAAGACCGTTTTTTAGGTCCGCATCCGAGCCGAGCTGCTCCGGTCCGAGGCCCCGCAAAAAATATATAGCATGTCCTATTCTTGTCTGTTTTGCGGACAAGAATAGGCATTTCTACAATGGGCAGCCCGTTCCGTTAATTGCAGAAGGCACGCGGCCGGACCGCAAAAAAACGGTCGTGTGCATGAGGCCTTATAGGAAGAGGATTGGCAGATGATCGGTAGTTTACCAGTTAGATTTTTGTCAAATATTTATCATACAATCACCTAGTTTAAGATTATGCATAGGCTCAACACCGAAACGGTTGAAAGGAATGAAACTGAGGGACACCGATAACTGTCCTAAATGCGATCAGAATAACAGTTCTGACTAGTCAACCGTCAGATCGTTGGAAAAGTGGAGCAGGTAAAAATCGTTAATTTCTAACAATAATTTGTTTTCCCTTAGTCCTAACAGCAGCACAGATGGGGTTAACCACCCCCCATGGACTGGTAGGACCTGTGGAATTTTAATGAGCCCAAGTAATAATTAAACACTTAAACCTCCCCTATAAAGAAGGGAATCACCTCCAGCCCATTGTGTTATAGCAAGAAAAAAAATAGTCTTACTAGGGTGGTAAATTTGTGTGCTGCTCTTAGGACTAAGGGAAAACAAATTATCGTTAGAAATGAACGATTCCCTTACGTCCTACCAGCAGCACAGATGGGGAGATAGCAATAAGAACCCCTAGGGTGGGCCATCATGCCTGGCAGAACTAAGTATAATCTGCCCAAAGGCCGAGTACTCAGCTAATCTGGCATCTAGTCTATAATGGGAGATGAATGTTGATTCAGAGTTCGAGGAGGCAGACTTGCAAATCATGTTGAGCGGAAGAAGACTCCTCTCGGTAAAAGAAGTAGCTACAGCCCTCGTAGAATGGGCTTTTACAAACCCCGGAGGGTCTAGAGATTGGGAAACAAAGGATTCCCTAATAGCCTCCTTAATCCATCGACTGATGGATGGCTTAGACGCCTTATGGCCTTTAAACTTACCGGCAAACAGGATTAGAAGATTTTCATCTTTCCTGAACTCCTTTGATCTATCCACATAGATCCGAAGGCATCTCGAGACATCCAAAGGATGTATAGCAGGTTCCTCGGAGGAGGTAGAAGGTCTAGAAAGAACCGGGAGGGATATCACATGGTTGATATTCTGGAAAGAAGGAACCTTAGGCCTAAAGTACAGGAGAAAAGGAAACCGGTCTTTAAAGGAACCGGTCTTTCAAAAAAAATGGTATAGGGCTCATGCGCTGATAGAGCTTGAAGCTCAGAGACCCTCTTGGCCGAAGTCACAGCAAGAAGAAAGACAAGTTTCCATGTGACAAACTTGAAATCTACCTCCTCCAAAGGCTCAAAGGGGGGAGATGCTAACCCCTTGAAAACTACAGATAAATCCCACTGAGGAATGGGTTTCAGTACTGTAGGCTTTAATCTTTCAGCTCCTTTAAGGAACCGTTTCATGAGCGGGTCCTGAGAAAAAGACTTGTTGAGACAAGCTGAAATGGCTGAAACTTGAACCCTCAAGGTAGATGGAGCAAGGCCTTTGTCAAGGCCATCTTGCAGAAACTGAAGGATGATGGGGAGGGGCGGATCTGCAGACGCCACCTCCTTTGAGGAACACCAAGAAGAGAATTTCCTCATAATCCGTGAGTAGGCTCTCTTAGTAGAATCTGCTCTTAAATGAGACGGCGTTCTCCGGACCGACTCTGAAAGCCCTTCTGTTCTGGGAAGGGACTGATCAACCTCCAGGCTGTTAGGTTGAACCTGTGCAGATCTGAGCAGAGGTGAGTGTCCCACGACACCAGGGTCTGCTGAGGGGGGAGCCTCCAAAATTGCCTTCGACTCATTTGGGTGAGCTGGGTAAACCAGGATCTCTTCAGCCAAAATGGTATGATGGCTATCGCCGAGGCCTGATCCTGACGGCATTTCATTAATACCCTTGGAATCATGGAAAATGGAGGAAATATGTAAGCCAGCCTGAACCTCCAGGATATTGACAGAGCATCTATCGCCAGAGGGTTGTCCTCCCTGTAAAGGGAGCAAAACCTCTCCACCTTGTCGTTGAACCTTGTTGCCATAAGATCCACCTCTGGCAATCCCTTACTTGAGGACTAGCTTGAATATCTCCGGATGTAAAGACCACTCCACTGTTGGAAGACCGCGGCTCAACCGATCTGCTATCATATTGAGGGAGCCTTGAATGTGGATCGCAGATAAGTAGGAAAGGTTCAACTCTGCCCAATCCAGAATCACCCTGATCTCTGTTAAGAGGTCAAGTGTAGAGTTGAGCGAACACCTGGATGTTCGGGTTCGAGAAGTTCGGCCGAACTTCCCGGAAATGTTCGGGTTCGGGATCCGAACCCGATCCGAACTTCGTCCCGAACCCGAACCCCATTGAAGTCAATGGGGACCCGAACTTTTCGGCACTAAAAAGGCTGTAAAACAGCCCAGGAAAGGGCTAGAGGGCTGCAAAAGGCAGCAACATGTAGGTAAATCCCCTGCAAACAAATGTGGATAGGGAAATGAATTAAAATAAAAATTAAATAAATAAAAATTAACCAAAATCAATTGGAGAGAGGTCCCATAGCAGAGAATCTGGCTTCCCGTCACCCACCACTGGAACAGTCCATTCTCAGATATTTAGGCCCCGGAACCCAGGCAGAGGAGAGAGGTCCCGTAACAGAGAATCTGGCTTCATGTCAGCAGAGAATTAGTCTGCATGTCATAGCAGAGAATGAGGCTTCACGTCAGCCACCACTGCAACAGTCCATTGGCATATATTTAGGCCCAGCACACAGGCAGAGGAGAGAGGTCCCGTAACAGACAATCTGGCTTCATGTCAGCAGAGAATCAGTCTTCATGTCATAGCAGAGAATCAGGCTTCACGTCAGCCACCACTGCAACAGTCCATTGGCATATATTTAGGCCCAGCACCCAGGCAGAGGAGAGAGGTCCCGTAACAGACAATCTGGCTTCATGTCAGCAGAGAATTAGTCTGCATGTCATAGCAGAGAATGAGGCTTCACGTCAGCCACCACTGCAACAGTCCATTGGCATATATTTAGGCCCAGCACACAGGCAGAGGAGAGAGGTCCCGTAACAGAGAATCTGGCTTCATGTCAGCAGAGAATTAGTCTGCATGTCATAGCAGAGAATGAGGCTTCACGTCAGCCACCACTGCAACAGTCCATTGGCATATATTTAGGCCCAGCACACAGGCAGAGGAGAGAGGTCCCGTAACAGACAATATGGCTTCATGTCAGCAGAGAATCAGTCTTCATGTCATAGCAGAGAATGAGGCTTCACGTCAGCCACCACTGCAACAGTCCATTGGCATATATTTAGGCCCAGCACACAGGCAGAGGAGAGAGGTCCCGTAACAGAGAATCTGGCTTCATGTCAGCAGAGAATTAGTCTGCATGTCATAGCAGAGAATGAGGCTTCACGTCAGCCACCACTGCAACAGTCCATTGGCATATATTTAGGCCCAGCACACAGGCAGAGGAGAGAGGTCCCGTAACAGACAATCTGGCTTCATGTCAGCAGAGAATTAGTCTGCATGTCATAGCAGAGAATGAGGCTTCACGTCAGCCACCACTGCAACAGTCCATTGGCATATATTTAGGCCCAGCACACAGGCAGAGGAGAGAGGTCCCGTAACAGACAATCTGGCTTCATGTCAGCAGAGAATCAGTCTGCATGTCATAGCAGAGAATCAGGCTTCACGTCACCCACCACTGCAACAGTCCATTGTCATAAATTTAGGCCCAGCACCCAGGCAGAGGAGAGAGGTCCCGTAACAGACAATCTGGCTTCATGTCAGCAGAGAATCAGTCTGCATGTCATAGCAGAGAATCAGGCTTCACGTCACCCAACATTGGAACAGTCCATTGGCATATATTTAGGCCCCGGCACCCAGACAGAGGAGAGGTTCATTCAACTTTGGGTAGCCTCGCAATATAATGGTAAAATGAAAATAAAAATAGGATTGAATGAGGAAGTGCCCTGGAGTCCAATAATATATGGTTAAGGGGAGGTAGTTAATGTCTAATCTGGACAAGGGACGGACAGATCCTGTGGGATCCATGCCTGGTTCATTTTTATGAACGTCAGCTTGTCCACATTGGCTGTAGACAGGCGGCTGCGTTTGTCTGTAATGACGCCCCCTGCCGTGCTGAATACACGTTCAGACAAAACGCTGGCCGCCGAGCAGGCCAGCACCTCCAAGGCATAAAAGGCTAGCTCTGGCCACGTGGACAATTTAGAGACCCAGAAGTTGAATGGGGCCGAACCATCAGTCAGTACGTGGAGGGGTGTGCACATGTACTGTTCCACCATGTTAGTGAAATGTTGCCTCCTGCTAACACGTTGCGTATCAGGTGGTGGTGCAGTTAGCTGTGGCGTGTTGACAAAAGTTTTCCACATCTCTGCCATGCTAACCCTGCCCTCAAAGGAGCTGGCATTGACACAGCTGCCTTGGCGACCTCTTGCTCCTCCTCTGCCTTGGCCTTGGGCTTCCACTTGTTCCCCTGTGACATTTGGGAATGCTCTCAGTAGCGCGTCTACCAACGTGCGCTTGTACTCGCGCATCTTCCTATCACGCTCCAGTGCAGGAAGTAAGGTGGGCACATTGTCTTTGTAGCGTGGATCCAGCAGGGTGGCAACCCAGTAGTCCGCACAGGTTAAAATGTGGGCAACTCTGCTGTCGTTGCGCAGGCACTGCAGCATGTAGTCGCTCATGTGTGCCAGGCTGCCCAGGGGTAAGGACAAGCTGTCCTCTGTGGGAGGCGTATCGTCATCGTCCTGCCTTTCCCCCCAGCCACACACCAGTGATGGACCCGAGCTGCGTTGGGTGCCACCCCGCTGTGACCATGCTTCATCCTCATCCTCATCCTCCTCCACCTCCTCCTCATCCTTGTCCTCCTCGTCCTCCAGTAGTGGGCCCTGTCTGGCCACATTTGTACCTGGCCTCTGCTGTTGCCAAAAACCTCCCTCTGAGTCACTTCGAAGAGACTGGCCTGAAAGTGCTAAAAATGACCCCTCTTCCTCCTCCTCCTCCTGGGCCACCTCCTCTTGCATCATCGCCCTAAGTGTTTTCTCAAGGAGACATAGAAGTGGTATTGTAACGCTGATAACGGCGTCATCGCCACTGGCCATGTTGGTGGAGTACTCGAAACAGCGCAACAGGGCACACAGGTCTCGCACAGTCTGTCCAGCATGTGCAAGGTGGAGTTCCACCTGGTGGGCACGTCGCATATGAGGCGGTGAGCGGGAAGGCCGAAGTTACGCTGTAGCGCAGACAGGCGAGCAGCAGCAGGATGTGAACGCCGGAAGCGCGAACAGACGGCCCGCACTTTATGCAGCAGCTCTGACATGTCGGGGTAGTTGTGTATGAACTTCTGCACCACCAAATTCAGCACATGCGCCAAGCAAGGGATGTGCGTCAAATTGGCTAGTCCCAGAGCTGCAACGAGATTTCGCCCATTATCACACACCACCAGGCCGGGCTTGAGGCTCACCGGCAGCAACCACTCGTCGGTCTGTTGTTCTATACCCCGCCACAACTCCTGTGCGGTGTGGGGCCTGTCCCCCAAACATATGAGTTTCAGAATGGCCTGCTGACGTTTACCCCGGGCTGTGCTGAAGTTGGTGGTGAAGGTGTGTGGCTGACTGGATGAGCAGGTGGAAGAAGAGGAGGAGGAAGCCGAGAAGGAGGAGGTGGCAACAGGAGGCAAAGAATGTTGCCCTGCGATCCTTGGCGGCGGAAGGACGTGCGCCAAACAGCTCTCCGCCTGGGGCCCAGCTGCCACTACATTTACCCAGTGTGCAGTTAGGGAGATATAGCGTCCCTGGCCGTGCTTACTGGTCCACGTATCTGTGGTTAGGTGGACCTTGCTACAGATGGCGTTGCGCAGTGCACACTTGATTTTATCGGATACTTGGTTGTGCAGGGAAGGCACGGCTCTCTTGGTGAAGTAGTGGCGGCTGGGAACAACATACTGTGGGACAGCAAGCGACATGAGCTGTTTGAAGCTGTCTGTGTCCACCAGCCTAAATGACAGAATTTCATAGGCCAGTAGTTTAGAAATGCTGGCATTCAGGGCCAGGGATCGAGGGTGGCTAGGTGGGAATTTACGCTTTCTCTCAAATGTTTGTGAGATGGAGAGCTGAACGCTGCCGTGTGACATGGTTGAGACGCTTGGTGACGGAGGTGGTGGTGGTGGTGTTGGTGGTACATCCCCTGTTTGCTGGGCGGCAGGTGCCAACGTTCCTTCAGAGGCGGAGGAAGAGGCCGAGGCGGCAGCAGCAGAAGAGGTAGCAGGGGGAGCCTGAGTGACTTCCTTGGTTTTAAGGTGTTTACTCCACTGCAGTTCATGCTTTGCATGCAGGTGCCTGGTCATGCAGGTTGTGCTCAGGTTCAGAACGTTAATGCCTCGCTTCAGGCTCTGATGGCACAGCGTGCAAACCACTCAGGTCTTGTCGTCAGCACATTGTTTGAAGAAGTGCCATGCCAGGGAACTCCTTGAAGCTGCCTTTGGGGTGCTTGGTCCCAGATGGCGGCGGTCAGTAGCAGGCGGAGTCTCTTGGCGGCGGGTGTTCTGCTTTTGCCCACTGCTCCCTCTTTTGCTACGCTGTTGGCTCGGTCTCACCACTGCCTCTTCCTCCGAACTGTGAAAGTCAGTGGCACGACCTTCATTCCATGTGGGGTCTAGGACCTCATCGTCCCCTGCATCGTCTTCCACCCAGTCTTGATCCCTGACCTCCTGTTCAGTCTGCACACTGCAGAAAGACGCAGCAGTTGGCACCTGTGTTTCGTCATCATCAGAGACATGCTGAGGTGGTATTCCCATGTCCTCATCATCAGGAAACATAAGTGGTTGTGCGTCAGTGCATTCTATGTCTTTCACCGCTGGGGAAGGGCTAGGTGGATGCCCTTGGGAAACCCTGCCAGCGGAGTCTTCAAACAGCATAAGAGACTGCTGCATAACTTGAGGCTGAGACAGTTTCCCTGGTATGCATGGGGGTGATGTGACAGACTGATGGGGTTGGTTTTCAGGCGCCATCTGTGCGCTTTCTGCAGAAGACTGGGTGGGAGATAATGTGAACGTGCTGGATCCACTGTCGGCCACCCAATTGACTAATGCCTGTACCTGCTCAGGCCTTACCATCCTTAGAACGGCATTGGGCCCCACCATATATCGCTGTAAATTCTGGCGGCTACTGGGACCTGAGGTACTTGGTACACTAGGACGTGTGGATGTGGCAGAACGGCCACGTCCTCTCCCAGCACCAGAGGGTCCACTAACACCACCACGACCATGTCCACGTCCACGTCCCTTACTAGATGTTTTCCTCATTGTTATCGTTCACCACAACAACAAAAATATTATTTGGCCCAATGTATTGTATTCAAATTCAGCGGGATATAAATTTGAGGCCTAGTATTTAGGCGCTGGGTGACCGGTATGGATTTAGTGACAGAATTAGACTGGGATATGCACAGTAGCGTGTGTGTGTGAAGTTATTCTGAATGACCCTATGTGCACCTTGAATATTATATACCCTTTTAGGGATAGATTTCAAATAGCTCTGATATAGCAGAAACCACTAAATCTTTAAAATTGCTAAATTGGGAATTGTATTTCAACCCAGAACAAAAAATGTGCTTTGACGGACACTAAATAACTTTCCCAGCCACAACAGGACAGCGGTAACGAGAGATTTAGCGGGATATAAATTTGAGGCCTAGTATTTAGGCGCTGGGTGACAGGTATGGGTTTAGTGACAGAATTAGACTTGGAAATGCACAGTAGCGGGTGTGTGAAGTTATTCTGAATGACCCTATGTGCACCTTCAATATGATCTACCCTTTTAGGGATATATTTCAAATAGCTCTGATACAGCAGAAACCACTAAATTTTTAAATTGCTAAATTGGGAATTGTATTTCAACCCAGAACAAAAAATGTGCTTTGACGGACACTAAATAACTTTCCCAGCCACAACAGGACAGCGGTAACGAGAGATTTAGCGGGATATAAATTTGAGGCCTAGTATTTAGGCGCTGGGTGACCGGTATGGATTTAGTGACAGAATTAGACTGGGATATGGCCAAAAAATAACCACACTATTGCTGGTTAAATGCACTTGGTGACGGGCGCAGCTTGCCCCTGATGTAGTATATGGCCAAAAAATGAACAGACTATTGCTGGTTAAATGCACTTGGTGTCACAGCTTGACCAACCACACTACTGAGGGTTAAATGCACTTGGTGACGGGCGCAGCTTGCCCCTGATGTAGTATATGGCCAAAAAATGAACAGACTATTGCTGGTTAAATGCACTTGGTGTGATAGCTTGACCAACCACACTACTGAGGGTTAAATGCACTTGGTGACGGGCGCAGCTTGCCCCTGATGTAGTATATGGCCAAAAAATGAACAGACTATTGCTGGTTAAATGCACTTGGTGTCACAGCTTGACCAACCACACTACTGAGGGTTAAATGCACTTGGTGACGGGCGCAGCTTGCCCCTGATGTAGTATATGGCCAAAAAATGAACAGACTATTGCTGGTTAAATGCACTTGGTGTGATAGCTTGACCAACCACACTACTGAGGGTTAAATGCACTTGGTGACGGGCGCAGCTTGCCCCTGATGTAGTATATGGCCAAAAAATGAACAGACTATTGCTGGTTAAATGCACTTGGTGTCACAGCTTGACCAACCACACTACTGAGGGTTAAATGCACTTGGTGACGGGCGCAGCTTGCCCCTGATGTAGTATATGGCCAAAAAATGAACAGACTATTGCTGGTTAAATGCACTTGGTGTGATAGCTTGACCAACCACACTACTGAGGGTTAAATGCACTTGGTGACGGGCGCAGCTTGCCCCTGATGTAGTATATGGCCAAAAAATGAACAGACTATTGCTGGTTAAATGCACTTGGTGTCACAGCTTGACCAACCACACTACTGAGGGTTAAATGCACTTGGTGACGGGCGCAGCTTGCCCCTGATGTAGTATATGGCCAAAAAATGAACAGACTATTGCTGGTTAAATGCACTTGGTGACGGGCGCAGCTTGCCCCTGATGTAGTATATGGCCAAAAAATAAACAGACTATTGCTGGTTAGCGTTCAGCTGTCCGCCTGTCCGTGCGGAGGCGAGCGGAGCGGAGGCTGAACGCCGCCAGACTGATGCAGTCTGAGCGGATCCGCTCCATTCAGACTGCATCAGGGCTGGACGGCTGCGTTCGGGTCCGCTCGTGAGCCCCTTCAAACGGAGCTCACAAGCGGACACCCGAACGCTAGTGTGAAAGTAGCCTTAAATGCACTTAGTGTGACAGCTTCACCCTGATGTAGGCTTTAGCCAAAAAACAAACGCACCATTGAGGGTTAAATGCACTTGGTGACAGGCGCAGCTTGCCCCTGATGTAGTATATGGCCAAAAAATAAACAGACTATTGCTGGTTAAATGCACTTGGTGTGACAGCTTCACCCTGATGTAGGCTTTAGCCAAAAAACAACCACACCATTGAGGGTTAAATGCACTTGGTCGCAGCTTGTGCTGGCGCACCACAAGACACAAAATGGCCGCCGATCACCCCAGAAAAATGTGACTGACAAACGGTCTGGGCAGCCTAAAAACAGTGAGCAATTGAGGATCAGCAGCTCAATGATCCACAGCTGCAGATCGATCAGTTAATCAAGTCCTTTGGAGGAGTTAATCTGCCTAATCTCGCCCTACTGTCGCAGCCGCAACCTCTCCCTACGCTAATCAGAGCAGAGTGACGGGCGGCGCTATGTGACTCCAGCTTAAATAGAGGCTGGGTCACATGGTGCTCTGGCCAATCACAGCCATGCCAATAGTAGGCATGGCTGTGATGGCCTCTTGGGGCAAGTAGTATGACGCTTGTTGATTGGCTGCTTTGCATCCTTTTAAAAAGCGCCAAGAAAGCGTCACAAAAGCGCCAAGAAAGCGACGAACACCGAACCCGAACCCGGACTTTTACGAAAATGTCCGGGTTCGGGTCCGTGTCACGGACACCCCAAAATTCGGTACGAACCCGAACTATACAGTTCGAGTTCGCTCATCCCTAGTCAAGTGATCTTGTGCCTCCCTGCTTGTTGATGTAAAGTACCGCAGTCATATTATCTGACTGGACTTCCCCCGTTTTCCCCCGGATCTGAGGGGCGAAGTGAAGGAGGGCTAGCTGGATAGCTCGAATCTCGCGGAGATTGGATGAGAGGAGCCGCTCCTGAGGAGACCAGGATCCGTGAATTGGAGAATCATCTAGATGAGCGCCCCATCCTACATGGGACGCATCTGTTGTCAATATGACCCAGGTTGGCTGGGTCATAGACTTCCCGTCTAAAAGATGGCTCCACCATCAGAGGGAATGTCGAGTTTGCCAAGACAAGGGAGCACAGGGAGTTCAGGCCGGCGGGGCTGCCATTCCATTTGGAGAGGACCTCCAACTGCAGTGGCCGGAGGTGCCATAAAACCCAAGTGACTTCTTCCGCAGAGGCTGACATGAGCCCTAACATCTTTATGAGAGTCCGAATTGGAACTCGCCGAGGCATGGATAGGAATTCTGCCGTGTTCTGTATTCGGGATCTTCTTTCTGGAGTCAACCGGAGAGACATCTCAAGGGAGTTGATTATGAAGCCTAAATATCTTACTGAAGTCGACGGGCTCACGTTTGACTTCTGCCAGTTAATGATCCACCCTAGGCGGAACAGAAAGGAAATCGCTACATGAAGATGGTGGGTCAGGACCACAAAGGAAGAGGCTTTTAAAAGCCAATCATCCAGATAAGGAATGATGGTCAGTCCTTAGAGTCTTAGAGACGCCACCACAGAAACTACAACCTTGTGAAAGTGTGAGGGGCAGAAGAAATGCTGAAGGGAAGGGCAATGAACTAAAGGTGTCTGGTGACACCCTACACCTGGACCGCGATCCTGAGATATTTCCTGGAAGCAGGATGAATCGGGATGTGCAAATATGCATCCTTGAGGTCCAGGGTTGCCATCACATCTACAGGATTGAGAACGTGAACCACTGACCTGATAGTTTCAATACGGAACCTTCATTTACTTGTGTATCGATTTGAAGAATCTCAAATCGATAATCATCCGGAGATCCCCTGACGCCTTGGCAACCAGAAACACTGGTGAGTAAATCCCTAAGCCCCGTTCCCCTGCCGGAACCTCCTCCAGAGCCCCCTTGTGGATGTAATCCTGAATGTAATCCTCCAGAACCCACTGCCTTGCGGCCTGTAAAAGTTTGGTTCTGATTAACCTGTCCGAAGGCAGAGAAAGAAGATTGATTGAGTACCCCTTTGAGATGACATTCAGGACCCAGGGTTCCGAAATCTCTCGGATCCAGATGTCCTTGAAGTGGGAGAGTCGACCTCCGACAGGAAGATGAGGCAGGGGAGTGGGGAAGTCTTCTGGTAGGACGGCAGGAGTAACTGGAGTCATCCAAGAGTCTCGAGGAGGCCCGTAGTCAGGAGGTGGATTTTTTTTCCTTGGCGCCTTCACGAGAAAAATTGCACTTTTAAGTGCGGGAGGTGCAAGGCCTTCCCCTTTATTAAAACGGGATTCTTTCACAGACAGTATGGATACAAAAACCTATAAGGCCCGGCGTTTTGCAAATCATAACACCATAGGTGTCATGTACCTAATGCAATATCAATATGAGAAATTATATGTAGGTAAAACCTGTACGGAGTTCAAAACACGAATTTTAGAACATCTACAGTAGGTGACATTAGGAATAAATTTGACAAACCCATTGCCAGACATATTCAATGATATCACTAGGGGGTTGCCAATAATATCTCTTTCTCTATGATTGAAGTAGTGAGACTGTCCATTAGGGGTGGTAATATCGAAACAAAAAAAATCTCAATGGATCTTTCATCTGAACACAGTCTCACCAAATGGTCTTAATGAAAATATTGATTTTACATGCTTCATTTAAACTGAGCCATACTTCTGTTCATCGTTAATTCGGTTGAGGTATATCTATATATATCTTTCTATCCTTTGATGTTCATAGATATGTATAAATACCTCTCACTCAGGGCATTGTTTATCTTTTTTTCTCTTACCTTATCAACTTGGCCAGATTCTATTAATAATGTATAACAATTATTATTATCCAGTATCCCTCATCTGTTTGAAATCTCCCCTGAACTGGTAATAACAATGTGGTTCTGAAGCTACATGGTGCTCCTAATGGCAATTTAGATTGCAGTTGTCCATTTAAATAAAGTTATTAAAATTTCTGGCAACATAGCTGGGCTTTGAAATGCAGAACTGGATGTTATTACGTCACGTCGATGCAGCGCAATCTCTGCAGCCGTGATCTTGCGAGATTAGCCGTGCATTTAAAAAGCGGCGCTTCATTTCATGACGCCGCTCCACGCCTGCCATTCACGCTACCTACTATTTTGCCGCACTGCGATTACAGTGGTGCCCCTCTCTTCCTCCTGAGATACAGTGACTACCTCCTGCTCTCCAGTATCACAAGTATAGGACCTTGTTTGGTCCAGAGTTATCTCTCTATCCATGCATCTTTATAACATGGAATATATTATAGGACCTTATCTGTTCTCTATTGATCTCATTATCTTATTGGTACCAGCATAAGTGCACCATCTATTCTCTTTGAATGGCACATTGGCAATTTATACGGCTTGAACCATAGTTCACACCTTATCTTTATTGACATATTCATGAGTTACTTTTTATTGTATTATATCTATGTATTTTATCCTCCGGATACAATTTTGCTAATAGTCCCCTGATGAGCTGGTTCCTTTTTTAGGCACAGGGAAACGCGTTGGTACCGGGACCTGATTTCCATCATAGACATACTTTAGATATGGTAGTGCATTGATACATTGTTATACATTCATTTCTGAGGATTTGGATCTGTGCATTGCTTTTTTTTTTTTTTTTTTTTTTATATCAACTAACTACAAGGTGTATGATTTATACTCTGCCTGACAGACAGACATTGTGTGCGCAATTGGTGATGGGACCTTTCTCTGTGTCAAGGACTGATTAGGGCAAATAGGGGCGATCCTGTGTTAGGAACCTCCTATCAGGGCGGCCATTCCTTTTTCTACGTAGAGTTTAAATAGCTACAGGGTGATAGAGAGGGATTTTTTATCTTTTTTTTCCTTTTTTCTATCCTTCCCTATCTTAATAGAAAGGATAAGAAATTGCGTACAATGATTTTTTGATCGATTATATGTCTATTAAAAGTTACGTTTTAGTGGTGGCTCTTCAGTGATTTCTAAATGCGATCAGGAAGGGGCAGACTGGATACACCTTATTTGGCTATGTCCTAAATTTATAAGGTATTTGAGTGAGCCAGTGAACATACCTCCTGGCTGCTTTTTGCTCTCCCTACCAGTTCATTTTGGTTGGCAGTGGCATGTAACCTCCTAGCGAGGTAATTGTTATATTCCATTATTGTTGGGCCTATTATTTTAAACGGTACTATTAAAAGATGCACTTTAAGGCATTCCAGTATTCAATTTATTTAGAATTCCTAAATTTATAAGGTATTGGCAAGAGATTTTAGATTATATATACCGGTTAAACGGGTTTCCTGGGCTTTTAATATTGATGACCAGTAGCGTAACTGCCATAGCGGCAGACCATGCCACTTCTATGGGGCCCAGGGCAAGAGGGGGCCCAGTCTTAGTTGGTCAGGACTCTACCCTCTAAAGAAACAACTTTTAGCAAATGAGGCAGTGGTAAAATGTCCCAAGGGTCATTGAAAAGGGTTTAGACAGAAACTCTTCTGTCCTGTGTGGGGGGCCTGGATTGATCCTTGCTATAGGGCCCTTACTTCTCTATGTACGCCACTGTTGATGACCTATCCTCTGGATAGGTCATCAATATCAGATTGACGGGGGTCTGACACCTGGCACCTCCGCCAATCGGCTGTATGAAGCAAAGGCACACGCCGTGTTCTGTCTCTATTCCTGCTTGCTGTCGATATTGCAGCGGCAAGCAAGAAGAGAGACAGGAGACGGCACTTGCACATGGTGCATGCCAGCTGATCGATGAGGGTGCCGGGTGTCGGACCCCCCCGCCAATCTGATATTGATGACCTATCCTGTTTATTGACAGGATGTCGTCAATAAACCTGTGCCAGAGTACCAGGTCTGCCCCCACCATGGGCAGGATCTCCTCTTCTTCCCACTGTGCCATGAATAGATTTGCATAACTGGGGGAAAACCTGGTACCCATGGCAGTCCCCCTGGTCTGGAGCTAATAGTCCAAATTATAAGCAAAGTAATTATGGGTCAGAATAAATTTTACCCCCTATGCTATAAAGTCAATTTGTTTCTCCACGAGATCACTATGCGTCTTTAACTGATTCCTTAGTGCTTGAATTCCTTGATCATGATTTATAACCGTATAAAGGGAACCTACATCTAAGGTCCCTAATATCCAATCCTCCTCATATTTAAGACCAGGTTTTCCCCCAGTTATGCAAATTTATTCATGGCACAGTGGGAAGAAGAGGAGATCCTGCCCATGGTGGGGTCAGACCTGGTACTCTGGCACAGGTTTATTGACGACATCCTGTTTGTCTGGAGAGGCACGAGAGGGGATCTTGATAGATTCCTTGGAAGAATAAATAGGAATATTTATAACCTCAAATTTTCTGCCAATTTAAGTGAAGAAAAAATAGAATTCCTGGACTTATTAATTAGGGTGCAAAATAAACAGCTACTCTGCAGTACATACCAAAAAGAGGTTTCCCGAAACAGTTACATCCTTTTTTCAAGCTGCCATCTACCAAGATGGTTGCTTGAAGTTCCAACAGGACAATTTAAGAGGATAAAAAGAAATTGTACTGACGTAACAGATTTTGAGAGGGAGGCCGAAATTATAAAGGAGCGTTTTTTGGACAAAAATTACCCCAGTAATGTATTGGATAAAGCACTCACTAAGGTGAAAAACACACATAGGGAGATCTTTTTTGTAGAAAGTATAAAAGAAGATAAAAAAGAAAAGGAAGATCAGCTCAGAATTATATTACCTTTTAGTAAACAACATAAAGAAATAGAGGGAATTGTGAGGAAGCACTGGCATCATTTACTGAGCGATAAAATAATAGGACCTCTGGTCAGTGATGGTCCCAAAATTACATATACAAGGGCTCAGAATCTATCTTTAAAGGTAGCACCATCAGTTAAAAACAATGGGAATAAATTATCCATGCAAAGCTGGTTGAATTTGAGTGGCTTTTATAGATGTGGGAAATGTGGGATCTGCAAACTCACATCATTTCCTAGGAAGACCACGGAAATTCAATCACGGGTAAATTCCTTTGCGTGGAAAATAAAATAATTTCTGACCTGCAGCTCAAGTAATATTTTATACATGATAGAATGCCAGTGTAAAAAACAATACATTGGGAGGACTAAACGCTCATTGAAAAAAAGACTGTCAGAACACATCACCAATATAAAAAATGGCTATGAAAAGCACTCTCTTTCATTACACTATAAACAATGCCACAGCAAAAATCCTGAAGGTATGGTCTTCGCGGCCTTTGAAAAGGTGGATGTCCATTGGAGGGGCGGAGACCATATCGCCAGGATGTCCAGGCAGGAATCCAGGCGAATTTTTGATTTCCAAACACTCCTCCCAAGAGGACTAAATTCGGATTTTGAATTGTTTGGCTTTTGTAGACATTGGAGCGGGGTGCCTAGTATAAGCCCCCTCCCCTTATCCTTGAAACAATGAAAACTACACAAGTACTAGAAATTATCTGATAATGGGAAGTAGTTACAATACAATGTATAATATAGTTTTACCCAATAACTATTTGAATTTGGGCCTTAATTATGGAGGAAATATACAAGTTTATATGGAAACTTTGGAGATTGATATGGGGTCCATAGAAAATGCATCGTAAACGCATAGAAAACGCATATGCGGTTTTTGATATGTGATGCGGTTTTTGATATGTGATGCGGTTTTTGCGTTTTCTGATGCGTCCTGGGATCTCTTCAGGACCTGGACTTCCTATAATAAAGAAATAGACGGATAGTTGGCAATGTGGAGGATAAGTAGATTATGACTGACAAATGGAGGACCCAATTGAACATGCAGCTAATGAAACATACCTCTAATCTAATTGAGAGAGAATAAAGGAAAGGAATGGAGTCCAACAGAATAGGTTCTCTAAGTCTATTCTAAGTTTATGGCATTTTTAATCTATTTATGTTTTTAGAAATAAAAGGTATTATAGTTTTAAATCAAAGAAATCTATATATGGATATATATGAACAGTATGCACCGAAGGTATAGTGAAGAGTTAAATTTGAATGGGAGAAATCCTTGTCGGGTTTTGGGTGGGGGGGGGGGGGGTTTGGAAGCCGCAGTATTTAAAGAAGAAGGGTAGTACTCGCATTATAGCCACTGAGGAAGAGGGCGGACCCTCGAAACGCGTCTGGCTGGTCCTGCGAGTGTCAAACTACCCACCCGAACCCGAATACAGACCTACCAATTACAGTATTGGGCATTGGAAGATTTCCATACGTCTTGAAAACACGCCAGTGAAAGGAAAGCAGGTTCAAGGTATCGCGAGATCAAGCGAACCTTGCAGACTACTTCCTGGTCGGTGACACGCAAGGAAGTAACCACGTGGAACGCCAAGACCAGCGAGCAGAAAACCTGCAGTATCGGATCCCATACAAATTTTGGGAGATACAAAGGACCTAGCGACCATCAGAGCGACAACCCTGTTAAGGACAGTCACTCTCAAGGGCAAGGTAAGAGGGTTTGAAAAACAAGGGGGACGCCCCAGTTATAAAACCCGACTACCTCTATTACCTTTTGTACCTTACCTAACCCTAACTGCATATTCTGTGCACAAGAGCTATTGATACAAAATTGCTCCATCGGATGGACACAGTTACAATCTTCACATAAGGAGTTGTATTCAAGTCTTTCAAAGACTCCCATTATACGACACAGGATTTTTATTATTTCTTCTTTTATTTTGCACAGGACACTCACTTATTGTATTTTTAAAGGACACTTATTGTTGCATTGTATTTTGATCTTTATTCACAGGTTATTTTATTGTCATTATCACAAGTGATTTATATGCACAATCGTGCACATTTTGTATATTTATATTGATGAAGAGTAATTTATCCATCCAGATAGCCAGTACATTCAATATACTGAGATAGACCCGTATATACCATAATTATTGTCCCCAGTGCAATTTACATACTGCATTTTATATCAAATTTTTATGTGTAATATTTTGCGCAATTTTATATGCTATTTTATTATATAAAGATATCACTTATAGATCTGCCAGCTGGTGAGTGCCTGTTTTTACCTTTTTTGTATATTACACTTACTATATAGGATGAACAGGTGAAGCATCCACAAAAACAGAACACCCTAACCATAGTAACAGATACGGGTGAGTCACGATATACATATATTATATTATCCCAAAAAAATAAATGTCTTTACGAAGTGAGTCCTGATGAGGCTTAGCTTGCTAAAGTGAGCGGGCCTATAGATGTACTGAGCGGGGGTGCTGTTAGGGTTGCCACCTTTCCCAACAAGAAATACTGGTTATACAAGTTAAAAAGGTTGTGTGGGTTAATACAGTTGTTATTTGATAATATTTTAAGTTTTTTTCCATTTTTCTCAACAAAAAAAAAGAAACTTTTCACTGTTGGGGGGACACCCTGTGTATTTAAGTTTTATTTAGCCTCTATTCTTTAAATGTTTCTGTGGGGATTTGAACTCACAACCTTCTACATTAAAGGCAAGAACCTTAATCACTGGGCTATAGAGCTCAATACTAAGTCATTGCTGAAAAACCTCATAGAAGTTTCTCTTGTGTTAAAAACTTATATGAGGTTTTTCAGCAACAAGCTCTATAGCCCAGTGTGTAAGGCTCTTGCCTTTAATGTAGATGGTTGTGAGTTCTAATCCCCCCACAATCCCCCCACAAACATTTCAAAAATGGAGTCTAAATTAGATTTATAACATAATGGCCATGCTTGGGAATACCCTATTCACGTTCATATATGGAGTCAGAGCAGGGATTCCTAAGCCTGGAAATTCCCCACTCTGGAGTCCCACTGCAATCTCTTCAGACTGAAGCAGGGGGGTCCCTTAGAGGATTGGGGCCCTGGGCAATTGCCCATTTTTTTCCGGTCCTGAGTGCAGGTGTACCGCACACCAAAAATGGGTATGTTACCCCTCGAACTAACAGACGTTTTAACTATTATATTTTTGTGTCAGGGGTACAAAGATGGTGCATTGCACCCACAAAAAAATCACAATAGGTCACCCACAGAATTAACAGCTAGATCAATTATTATATTTCTGTGTCAGGGGTGCAAAGCTGGTGTATTGCACCCACAAAATATTACTATAGGTTACCCACAGAATAAATAGCCAGATGAAATTCCTAACACTCTCCCTCACTTAAGCTGCCTGCTTCCTGTCCCTGCACTACTCAGCGCTTATGGACGGTGCTACTCATGATTCAGCTTTTATAGAGGCTGGGTCACATGATACACTGGCCAATCACAGCCATGCCATTACTAGGCATGGCTGTGATGGCTTCTAAGTGTCCACAGCTTTAATGCTTGTTGATTGGCTGCCCTGAAGCCTTTCAACAAGCTTTATTAAATACCCGAACACCGAATTCGAACCCAAACTTGTGGCAAAGTTCGGGTCCGGGTACTTTGCAGTTCGGGTTTGTTCAACACTACAGGTGATGCAAATTTCAAAGTTTTATAAATACCTAGACTCCTCTAACCTTGTCCCAAAAAACAGCACCCATTGGCTTTTCCAAGCAACTGCCTAACACTCTGAAAATGAAAATGGTTGTGGCCCACAAAGCAGATAAGAAGACAGAAAAGTGTTTTCAGCCATTTCCTCAGTTTAAAATGTAATTAAGAAATGGCAGTCAAAAGTGGAGGTCAGCTGCTCATAGGATTGCTAGAAAGGCAAATCAGGACCTTCAGTAATATTTACTCCAGCAGACTCTGGAGTTGTGATATATTGTTCTACTGTTCAGAGACACCTGCTTAAATATAGCCTTCATCATCAGAGGAAAACTTCTCCTGCATCCTTAACACAAAATTCAACATCAGAAGTTTGCAGAATAACATCTAAACAAGCTTCCATTTTGGAAACGAGCCCTGAAGACTGAGAACGTTAAAATTTGTGTTAAGTGAATTGAAGCTGACTAAGTGGAATTCGACCAGAAGTTTAGGAAATATTCGATTTGCAATTAATGCGAATTTCCTCGCGCTTCGTGGTAGCGAATCAATTTTTTCTTAAAATGGCCACAACATAAGTTACAAAGTGAAAGTAAGAAGCTCAGGAACAAGAGATCACCCATAATGCAGTGCAGCCAGACAATCAGCAGCTAGACAGCCCCTGTGATATCACAGTCCTATAAAACTAATTTTACTGTGAACGGAGTGCAGGGACAGACGTGACAGGCGCTAGGGACAGTGATAAAGAAAGCACTTAACTGTGAAATATTGGATAGGGAGAGTGCAGGGACAGTGTATGGAGATCATAGTGAGACTATTTACACATTATAGGGAGAGCATAGGGAGAGTGCAGAGACTAATAGAACAGTGTTCCCCTTGGTTAATAGGTTGTTACAACCAGACAGCTGAGAAGCTCTGACAGAAGCCTTTCAGAACCTCCTCCTTGAGTTTTCTTTGTTGTGGTCTTCAGTTTCTCATCTCGTTAGCCTCTCTCAGCTGTCATGTAGTTGGACTGATTGCATCCCTTTAGATTCTGCCCCATAATGCATTACTGGGCGGCTTATACTACTTACTGGAGTGTGTGTGCATGCTGATCCTGTTTCCCAGTCTGCTACAAAGTTAAGTGCTGTACATTTATCTGTTATTTTCTGTTTGCTGGATCCCAGGTGACCCTGACTCCCTCCGTGTCTGGTGTAGGGAGCCGGTGGTCGTGTCCCCTCACTATTGTAGGGTGTTCAGGGGTTATAAATGTCCAGCTTATTCAATATAAATCAGTAGAAAGGATCTGAAAGTCAAAGTATAATGTCCAGCAGTGTTGATCCCTTTAAAACGTAACTTTTACTCTTCGAATTATAAAAAAATACCACCGTAGTGGTTCACCAATGAAAAAGTGAAAAGACAGACAACAATAATAATAGATACAAAGATGTACCTGGGAGCTGGTCGTCAATACACTTATAGAGGGGTGAGTGAACACAAGGCAGCTAAGGGGAGCAGTGGGTAAAACTGTACTCTCCCTATGCTCACCCTGGCTACAACCTCAGCCCAGGGACGTCCCCTTGTGGTGGAGACTCCCTGTCCTCGTTCCTGGGCTGACTGCCCTGCGTTTACCCTCCTCTCAAAAAATAACAAAATATGCTCCCCAGGAAGCTGATGGGTGTATTAATGTGTCCCTGGTAATTAAATACTTGCAGGGCCACTGGGATGGATAAAGACCAATACAATAAAAGGGTGAATTGGATTAATGTCACCTTAAACATACGGAACCGGGCACTGGGGCATCAAACCGGTGCGTTCCCAGGCTGGTTCCACAAAAGCCCCTACGCGTTTCCCCTATCACTAGGTTCATCAGGGGGCATACATGGTCAGAGATACAACCATCAAAAAGATAAATCAAAGATACTTAGGATATGGTTGAGGCAACAGGACCAGAGACGCAGATGATGTTAAACATAGGACCAAGGGACCCATTTGATATGTCCCACCTGTAAGAAATAGAGATATTCTCAGTTCAGGTGCTAGATATAATACATAAATATCCCCTATATCTCCTTTAAATCAGCACTTACTTAATGTCCTGTGCAATCAGGAGGCTAAAGGGCCCACATGATACTGGCCAATGCTTCACCCAGGAAGCTGTGAGCAAAAAGTCAGGTATAGTGTGAGACACACTACATACTATGATGATGTCAACTCTCAATAGATGGTCCAAACTTACATTTAAGCTGCGTCCTGGTAGCGTCCTGTTCCTCCTCTCATTCACATTTACTCCCGTTCCCCTAAATACCCACTTACCGGCTGTATCAAATTCGCGCTAATTAGCATGCATTCGGCTGATGCCCAAAGATGAGGTGTCACAGCCGGCGTCACTTCCGGCCTGAGAGCCATAAGCACATGTAACGATTCGTCCCTCCTATAGTTAGGGGCATACCCCCCGTCACTAGGAGCCGGCCGGATCAAGTGGAACGCACTCGGACATAGCATCCGGTTGCGTGGAACGCACAATCACGTCACTTCCGGTCCGTGCGGCGCCTCTCCCAAGTGGAACGCATAAAGCAGCCACATCCTGTTCTGTGGAACGCATAGTCGCTCCACATCCGATCCATAAGGCGAATCGCTTACAGTAGATACAGATCTAATATCGGCAAAGGCAGCCCAACAGGCAGGGCGACGCTCAATTCATAAATAAATCGGGCAGTTTCATCTGGCATAGTAGTGTTTATTGTGGCATTCTGATAATAGGGGAAGGGGAGTAGAGTGTGAGAGATGTTAGAAGTTCACTCTCGTACTTTTCACTTAAGGTGTATTCCTATGATGACTGTAACACCTACAGCACATTGGATGACTAATGTGCAACCTGGATACTTTAAAGTTGTATCCTAATTCTTTTATCATGGCTATTGTTGAAGTTACCAAAGTGGCGTTATTTTTTGACAGAGAGACAGGAGAAACGTACAACGAGATAAAGAGCCCCCCCCGGAAAGGATCATAGGAAACACGAAAACGTGAGTCTCTCATTAATCCCTAGTGGTGTCTGGGATCTAAAGCGGTGAATCCATACGCACTCTTTTTGGAGGATTTTACGGTCCCAGTCTCCGCCCCTTGGTGACAATGGGATGGTTTCCAGGACCGAAAATCGCAGACATTTAGGATCGCCGCCGTGCATATCAATTACATGTGACGCGACGGGTGTGATCTTTTTCTTCACCACGTCGTTCACATGCTCACAGATCCGACGCCTGACCTCTCGAATGGTTTTGCCTATATAATCCATGGGGCAAGGGCACTGGCAAAGATATACCGCACCCTTGCTTCTACAGTTGTAGAAATCTCTGATTTCATAGGCTTGACCGGTGGCTGAGCAGATATTCAATTTTGAGGTGGAGATAAACGTACATGCTTTGCAGGAGCCACATTTAAACATCCCGCAAGGTTTCCGGTCCAGCCAAGTACCGACTCCAGTCGGTGTGGTGTAATGACTATGGACTAGACGATCTCTTATACTCCTCCCCCGCCTATAGGTGACACTCGGTTGCTTCGTCAGCACATCCTTCAGGTCAGGGTCCATGTGGAGAATTGGCCAGTACCTTTTCAGGACTGACATTACTTCCACGTTTGCACAGTCAAATACAGATATCAGGCGTATGGGTTGTTGTCCACTCTGTACCTTGGGTTTAGGGACAAGGAGTTCGATACGTTCCCTGCTTGCGGCGTTCCGGAACGCCCCTCCAAGGACCGTTTGGGGATAGCCCCTCTCCCTGAATCTCATCTGTAACTTCTTGGCCTCAGTGTGGAAAGTCTTGCCCTCAGAGCAGTTTCTCCGGGTCCTCAGATACTGGCCCCTTGGTATACCGCGTTTTAGCGGTGGTGGGTGATGGCTCTCCCAATGCAACAACGAGTTGGTCGCGGTTTCCTTCCTGAACATGTTGGCAGTGAGTTTTTCTCCCTCCCTGGTTATCCGTACATCAAGGAAAGAGATAGAGTGATAATCAAACTCGAAGGTGAACCGCAACCCAACATCGTTGCTGGTTGAGGGACCCCACAAACTCCCACAATACGGTGGTATTTTTTTATAATTCGAAGAGTAAAAGTTACGTTTTAAAGGGATCAACACTGCTGGACATTATACTTTGACTTTCAGATCCTTTCTACTGATTTATATTGAATAAGCTGGACATTTATATTTGTATACATTATGGCAAATTTCTTATCTGGCATACTATTTACCGATGCTTTAATGAAAGAAGCGCAGGACATCTTCTCTGACAGAGAGATTCCGTGACTCAGTACATCAGCCTCCTGTAAACAGGTCTTTTGGGACCTATATAACAGGTACAAAGACAATATTATATCTTGGTGGGAGATACGCTGTCTCGAGAGTTACTTGGAACATAAGATAGTCCCTAAAGGACTACGTCTCCAGGTAAAACCGGCAGAGCGTATTGCGTCACCATCCCTCACAATCAGGTGGGAGGAACAATTGACGCGTAGCTCACTGAATCTTATGCAAATCCTCCTTGACGAGGAGAAACTGATGTTTGATAAAACATCTGCTAGCCTTCAGGAACAAATCGACATCGCCCTCACCTACAAAGACGATCCTGATTTTCCTAGACGGGAAGCTTCTCTCCAAGTGTCCGTTGAAAGATTTCAAACTGTCATAAAAGAGAGAAAGCATAGACAGTTTTTGCGCGATCTCTCGGAATTTAGAGAGAACAGGGCCTATCTACAAATTACTCCACTGGGCCAGCATCTTATCCCTCTGGTTCATCATCTCAATTAGCTGCTGCCTCATCCAACAACTTTCCGTCGTCGCATTCCCCTGTACGCGCATCTGCGTCTTTTTTAGAGAAAAGCCAGGTCCCTTACAATCTGCGGGGGGGGGGGGGGGAGCAAAACCGACAGAGCCTGAAAGGTGGGCTACAAGTTATCAACTTAACATCACGGACCCTAAGTGCACTTGAACTTGGGGTACTGAGCAAAGGTCTTTCCTTTGTTCCAACCACCAATTTTTGTTTATTCACGTGGATCAAGGACTTAAGTCTCTTTACTAGACGCCTCAAGTGGCATAAATTCTTCAGAGATAATGACAGACAAACATGTGCCAGACTTGGTTTGAGTGAATGTGATCTGACCTCACTGCAGACTCTCTGTGAACTGGGAGAGGAAGGTAGCCGGTGTCCAGGTCAGGGACCATATACCAATCTTAAACCAACAAGTAGGAAGATGCCCCCACCCATGAATTACGAGTGCGTGGACATCTTCATGCAGATGGTGACGAGTGACCTGGAGAGGCTAGAGGGAGTGTCTCCCCGCCACTTCAATCTGTCTCGAATGGAGATGTCAGCATTGACTGCCCTGGAGAAAGATAAATCTATAATCATTAAACCATCTGATAAGGGTGGCAATCTGGTCATCCTCGACCATGTAGCTTATCAGACTATGTGTCTGGACCTTCTGAAGGACAGGGAAGGATACAGGGTGTTGGATGCGAACCCCCTGGTCCCTTTTTATGAGGACCTGAAGAGCATCTTGACTGACGCTCTAGTAGACAGATTGATTTCGGCGGCTGAGTACGACTTTCTCCTTCCAGCTCACTCCACCATCGCTACCTTCTATGGATTACCTAAAATCCATAAGGGGGTTACACCCCTCAAGGGACGCCCCATTGTCTCTGGGGTTAACTCCCTGACCCAGAATTGTGGGATCTACGTCGATCGTGTGCTGAGGGAGTTCGTCGTGTCTTTACCCTCATATACGAGGGACACGATGGACTTCCTCAGCAAGATTGACGCGATCAATGTGGACAAGGACTGCATACTGGCTAGTATAGATGTCGAGTCCCTATATAGCTCTATCCCACACACCAAAGGGATCTTTGCTACAGAACATTACCTGAAGACGAGGGATATCCACTGCAGAGCACATAACATCTTTGTTCTCAGACTCCTGGAGTTCACTCTGACCCACAATTTCTTCCTTTTTAATTCACGGTTCTACCACCAGCTCAGGGGGACGGCAATGGGGAGCCCCTGTGCCCCCACATATGCCAATCTCTTCCTGGGCTGGTGGGAGGACACCTGTGTGTTTCCAGATGCTGTGACTTGGTGGTCCGACAAGATCACCTTCTGGACACGATATATAGACGACATTTTCGTGATCTGGAAGGGTGGGTCGGAGGAACTCCAGGAGTTTGTGGGGTCCCTCAACAGCAACGATGTTGGGTTGCGGTTCACCTTCGAGTTTGATTATCACTCTATCTCTTTCCTTGATGTACGGATAACCAGGGAGGGAGAAAAACTCACTGCCAACATGTTCAGGAAGGAAACCGCGACCAACTCGTTGTTGCATTGGGAGAGCCATCACCCACCACCGCTAAAACGCGGTATACCAAGGGGCCAGTATCTGAGGACCCGGAGAAACTGCTCTGAGGGCAAGACTTTCCACACTGAGGCCAAGAAGTTACAGATGAGATTCAGGGAGAGGGGCTATCCCCAAACGGTCCTTGGAGGGGCGTTCCGGAACGCCGCAAGCAGGGAACGTATCGAACTCCTTGTCCCTAAACCCAAGGTACAGAGTGGACAACAACCCATACGCCTGATATCTGTATTTGACTGTGCAAACGTGGAAGTAATGTCAGTC